>NC_135625.1:41063118-41370118 GCF_053574225.1 Canis aureus | reverse complement strand
AGAAACCTAGGTTTTTGCTTCTATGTCCTTACAACTGATTCGATGAGGCCAACTAAAGTTATCACACTTAATCTCTATTATTTAAAGCCAACTAATTATAGGTATTAACATCTGCAAAATATTTTACAACAACTTATATTAATGTTCAAGTGAATAAGTGGGTACTATAGCTAGACCAAGTTGACATAAAACAATCACAGAGATAAAAGGGAAATACTTTATAACACAAAGTGTTTAATTTACTAGGAAGATACAACAATACTACATTTTCTATACATTAAATAATATGATCTCAAACCATGTAAAGCAAAAACGGATGGAGATGGAATACAAAAGACAGAGAGATAAACCCATAATTACCTTGCAAATTTTTTAAATTTAAAAGCTCACTGGGGATCCTTGGGTGGCTCAGCGGTTTGGTGCCTGCCTTGGGTCCAGGGCGTGATCCTGGAGTCCTAGGATCAAGTCCCCGTGCCTGTGTCTCTGCCCCTCTCTCTCTCTCTCTGTGTGTGTCTCACATTAATAAATAAATAAAATCTTTAAAAAAATAGATAAAAGCTCACTAACAGAATAGTTAACCCCAAATCATTAAACATATAATCAATTTTAAAATCAGGATTAATGAACTTGAACTAATTAAGATGTATAAAATATCAAACTTATCAATTTCAAAATACATATTATTTTCAAATATATTGGAATATTTACAAAAATTGACCATATATGTATATGCAGGTCCATAATCAAGTCTCAAAAATGTAATAAGATTAAATTCTACAGAATATATTTTTAACCAAGGTAAAATAAATAACAAAAAGTTAACTGGAAAATTCCTGTATGTTTGAAAATGAAGACATATGTTTATACAATTCATAGATTAAAAAAAACATGAAAATGGAAAATAGAAACTATTTTGACTTGAATAATGGTAAAAAAAATTTCTAGGATGCAGCTAAAGGCATGTTGAGAGGGAAATGTATAATCTGCAATGCATAAATTATTTTTAAAAAGACTGCATCCATTGCATGATTTTGGAAAAATAATTCATTAATATCAAAAAAAGTGTAAAAGAAAAAATAATTTGAAAGGAAATAAGTGAAGACATTAATGAGATAGAAAAATATTTACATATATTTGAAAAAATATGACCCCTGATAAAAATAATAAAGAAAAAATTAAGATGCAGATATCTAATGTCACAAATAAAAAAGGGAACATCACTACAATGCTACAGTTAATTCAAATGCATTAGTATTCACGTGAGAGTATGAACCACTTTTTTGTTGTTGCAAATTTTAACTAAAAAGAAGTGCAAACTATATGGAGTAAATATGTGTTTTCTTAATTTTTTTTTGAAAAAATGCCATGTAAATCAAAAAGTCATCAATATTTTAATTATGAAATGCTTAAGTAACTTTTTTCTAAACACTTTATAAATGCTAACTCGTCATCTTTGCAATCATCCTAAAAGGTATGTATGCTATTCTCTTCTTCCTAATGAGAAATATAAGACATGCAGGATTTACGTAGTTGTGTCAAGTTCACAAAATAAGTGGAAAGACAAGATTTGAGTTTAACCAGAGTCCATACTTTTATTTATTTATTTATTTTTATTTATTTATGATAGTAACAGAGAGAGAGAGAGAGAGAGAGAGGCAGAGAGAGAAGCAGGCTCCATGCACCAGGAGCCCGACGTGGGATTCGATCCCGGGTCTCCAGGATCACGCCCTGGGCCAAAGGCAGGCGCCAAACCACTGCGCCACCCAGGGACCCCGAGTCCATACTTTTAAAACCATTATGCTATGGAGCCTCTCATAAGAGATTATAAGACATTGTTTTTATTTGTTTGTTTATTTTCTTTCATTCTTGGGTTTAACAAGTTACATGAATTTCCAGGAGATGATTTTTGTGAATTAGAATTATCATGAATTTAATTGAACATTATCCTCTGCTTTGAGCTTCAACCAAAATTCTGAGACAATAGGAAATTATCACTTAATTTTTAAAATCAATTCATAAACGCATCTGTGGAAGTATCTGAGTTCATTAATTGATTCTCATGTCAAGAGGAATGCCAGGTTGTCAACTCAACCATCTAAATATTCTACCGAATAGATCCTATAATATTTTGCATAGAGGTCAAGAGTATAAAAGAAACCAAGTATTGTGAGAAGTAAATATATAAACACTGGGCTCAGGAACATATTGTTGAGAAAATCTTTTTACTTATCACTGTATCTTTCACTATTATTATTATTATTATTATTATTTTACATTTTAAATATTTTTATCATGAAATGTTGGTAAAGACAAGAGAACATATAAAGATTATCTTTAGGGCAGCCCTGGTGGCCCAGCGGTTTGGCGCCACCTTCAGCTCGGGGTGTGATCCTGGAGGCCCGGGATAAAGTCCCACATCAGACTCCCTGCATTGAGCCTGCTTCTCTCTCTCTCCCTCTGCCTGTGTCTCTGCCTCTCTCTCTCTCTCTCTCTCTCTCTGTCATGAATAAATAAAAATTTTTAAAAAGATTATCTTTAAATTATAATAAATAATAAAAAAACAGACCTATAGAAATAGAACATCACCAAATACCCAAATTGGATGCTTTTTTTCAATCACATTCCTTGCGACTCTCATTCCTATTTCAGAGAAACAGCATCTTGAATGCATGTGTGTTGATTTTTTCTATTAAACTTGTTGAGCATAGTTGACACATGTTACATTAGTCTCATTGTACAGCATAGTGATTCAACTAGTTTATATGTTACACTCCCCACAAGTATAGCTACCTACTGTCTGTTACAACATCATTGACTATATTCCTTATGATGTGTCTTTTATTTCCATGACTTATTCATTGCATAGCTGGAAGCCTGTATCTCTCCCACTCCCTTTCACCTATTTTGCCCACCCCCTACCATGCTTCCCTCTAGGAACCACCAGTTTCTTCACCATATTTTTATGTTTAATTCTGCTTTTTGTTTGTATATTCACTTTTTTAGATTCCACACATGAGTGAAATTATATAGTATCTGTCTTTCTCAAGTCTATTTCACTTAACATTATAGCCTCTAGGTCCATCTATGTTGTCATAAATGGCATGATCTCGTCCTTTTTTATGGCTACATGATATTCCTTTGTGTGTGTGTGTGTGTGTGTGTGTGTGTGTACCACATCTTCCTTATCACAATACCAGATTTCAAGATATACCATGAAGCTATAGTAATAAAAATAGTATGGCACTGGCACAAAAATAGACACCTAGATCAATGCAATAGAGTAGAGCATCCAGAAGTAAACCCACAATTATCATGACAAAGGAAGAAAGAATATACAGTAGAGAAAACACAGTCTCTTTAATAAAGGATGCTGCAGAAATAAGACAGCTATGTGTAAAAGAATGAAACTGTACCACTTTCTAACAACATACACAAAAATAAACTCAAAATGGATTAAATATGTAAATGTGAGACCTGAAACTATAAAAATCCCAAAAGAGAGCACAGGCAGTAATTTCTCTTACTGTTCCTAGTAACATTTTTCTAGATATGTCTTCTAAGGCAAGAGAAACAAAAGCAAAAATAAACTATTGAGACTACATCAAAATAAAAAGCTCTACACAGTGAGGAAAACCATCAACAAAACAAAAAGGCAATCTTCTGAATGGGAGATGATATATCTGTTAAGGTCTAAATATCCAAAATATATAGAGAAATTATACAATTGAATATCAAAAATATGATATGAACATCATATATGTTCAATATGTTTGAACATCAAATAATATGATTAATAAAATGGGCAGAGGACCTGAATAAATATGAATGCATTTTTTAATTATTACTTTCATTTTTTTTAGTTTTACAAAGTTTGCATGTAATTTTAAACCATGTGTTGTTTACTATTACTTGTTTTTGAAAATTGTGAAAATGATATTCTATTGCATGTTTCACAGTTTCTTTTTTTCAACGATCATTATCTTTGTAGCATTCATCCATATTGATATGTTTGTCATTAAATTTCACTGCCTTATTGCATTCAATTTATAAATATGTTACACTTCACTCATTTTCATGTTTCTGTACATAAGTGCTATTTCTAGATTTTTGTTTCTTTTAAATTATTTGTTTACTTGTTTTTGCTATGAAGAACAATGTTGCAAAAATCCAGTGAATCTATAAAAGTGTTGATCTAAAGCAGAATTTTTCAACCTTTGTCTCATTCACATTTGGGCTGAGTCTCTGTTGGTTTGGTGTGGAGCTGTGTCTAACAGCATCCCTGGCCTCTAAACACTTGATGCCAATAGTGCCTTCTCTGTCTAATTTTAATAGCCAAAAATATCTCCCACCATTGCCTAATGTCCCCCAAGGGCAAAACTTGCACTTGACTGAAGATGACCAAAGATATACATGTGGAAAAAAAAAAGATATACACGTGGAAGAGGTGAACTATTGAATATAAAGATGAGAATGTGCCATTTTCTACAAGATAATATTTCCAGAACATTTTCCAACCAATAGTGTGTGAAAATATCTAATCATATTTTTGTTGAGATATATTTCAACCTCATCAAATATTTGTTAGTGTTTGCAATTTTCACTTTTGCCCATCTGGCTAATGTAAAATTGTATTTCTTTGTGTGTATGTCCTTTTTAAACTCATATTTCATTTTTTGGAGCAGAATTAGGTTTAATGAAGAATTGATCAGAAACAGCAGAGTTCCCACATATCCCCTCTCCCCAATTCTATCCGATTCCATACTGTTTCCCTATTATTTATGTTGTGCATTGGTCTAGTGCCTTTGTTAAAGGTGATTAGGGTTTTGGGATGCCTGGGTGGCTCAGCAGTTGAGTGTCTGCCTTCAGCCCAGGGCATGATACTGGAGTCCTGGGATGGAGTCCCACATTGGGCTCCCTGTAGGGAGCCTGCTACTCCCTCTGCCTGTGTCTCTGCCTCTCTCTGTGTGTCACTCATGAATGAATAAATACAATATTTTTAAAAAGATGATTGGGGGGGTGGGGGTGAATGGGTGACGGACACTGAGGGGGGCACTTGACGGGATGAGCACTGGGTGTTATTTTTTAAGTTGGCAAATTGAACACCAATAAAAAATAAATTTATTTTAAAAAAATAAAAATAAAATTGAGGTGGTAAAACATAAATAAATAAATAAATAAACAAGCAAACAAATAAATAAATAAAAAGATTATTAGGGTTTATTCTTTATGTTGTTCATTCCATGGATTTCAATAAATATATAATCAAAAGTGTCCATCACTCTGTCAACCACACTTCTGTCAACCACTAATCTTTTTATTGCTTCATACTTTTGCCTTTTCCAGAATGTCAGATAATTGGAATCATATGACATGCAATCTTTTTAGAGCTTTTTTTTTTTGAACTTTGCTGGTGAGAATAACTATCTATTCAGATCGCTAGTGAGGTTAATCATCTATTCAGATGTTTAAGACAAGCTGTATTTTCTACTCTGTGAAAGAATTGTGTCTTTTGGCTAATTTTGATTGGAGATGTTTCTGGTTACTCATTGATCTGTAGTTCTTAATATTTTCTATGCTAATTCTTATGCAATAGTTTGTTGTAGATAAATACTTCTCAAATTATTTATGGTAAAGGACTAGATATCTTTTTTATTTTCAATCATATAAAGCGTTTACTTTTGAAAAATACAATACAATCTTTTTTAGAAAAATAAAAGAAAATAGATAAAATATAAAATATCACATTTTTATTATTAGAGCGTTTTTTTGGATTTTATTTGTTTATTCATGTGAGAAAGAGAGGCAGAGACACAGCCAGAGGGAGAAGCAGGCTCCATGCAAGGAGCCCAACGCGGGACTCAATACTGGGTCTCCAGGATCACACCCTGGGCTGAAGGCGGTACTAAACTAAATTAAGTATATATAATTTAGAAAAAATATTATAAAAACTATATACATTATATATGTTCATGAATAAGCAATTAATGTATTCAGAGAACCACAATTATACTTATAACTTTTTATTATAACATAATTGCAAATAAAGTCAGGAATGAAATAGCAGTTATTTACATTAAAAATTTGTAAGCACACTTGAACACTATTTTTTCAATACTTAATTTCATATGGAAACAAAACTTAATAGGTATATCGTTCATATACAGGAAAGTACATAAATTTTAAATTAAAGTTTTGTGTTGTAAATGGAAGAGTGACTCCCCCTTGTGGGTTACTTAAAAGCCATTCCAATGCAGCTGTGAGATTACACTCTGAAAGGCATATAAAAGTAAAAGATTTAATTTTAATTACTCACAGATTCTAAAAAAAGAGGGCAAATAGGTCCAGATGGACACAGTCACCAAAAGCCCGAAGTTTGATCACAGTATTCAAGGAAGAACCAGATGGGCAATGGGCAAATGCCTTTACTATCATGAGTGATGTAGTTTGTAGTACCTTGGAAGCATTCACATTGGATAATTATTTTTAAAAGATTTTATTTATTTATTTATTTATTTATTTATTTATTTATTTATTTATCTATTTATTTGAGGCACAGATAGAGGGGCAGAGATATAGGCAGAGGGAGAAGCAGACTCCCCACAGGGAACCCAATGGGGGACTTGATACCAGGACCCTGGAATCACACCCTGACCCAAAGGCAGACAACCACTGAGTCACCCAGGTGCCCAACACATTGGATAATTTGAATGTAACTGGATCAATGTGGAAAAAAGGAAAAGGAAAAAATAGACAAGGCATCATGAGATTTATTACTTCAACACACATATTGAGGATGGATACCCCAAAATGGGAAATAGCTAGATATAAGTTCAGAACAAACAGGGCAAAAACAAAAACAAAAACAAACAAACAAAAAAACAGGGCAGATGCTGGTATTCAAGGAGCCTTTGACAGAATGAATAACAAGTTTACATTATAAGATTAATAAGATTTACTATCTCATAAATTAAGATAGAGAACATTTACATAATTTAGAATGTTCCCTTTGCCTCTTTTCAATCCCTTCTCACACAGTCAGCTACTATTTTAATTTTTATCACTGTAGATTTGTTGTGTCTTGTCTTAAAGTTGATACAAATGGAATCATAAAATATGTATACTTAGGGATATGGCTTCTTTCACACAGCATAATATTTTGGGGTTCATCCATGTTGCATTATTAACAATTTGTTCTTCTTATTGCTCAATAATTTTCGTTACATAAATACACCAAATTTGTTCTTTAACCATTCTCCTTAATCATTAGTAAGAATTTAATTTATTTCCATCTTTTGACAAGTATGAGTAAAGCTTCAATAAACATTTTTCCATGTCCATGAATTTAATTTATTTCCATCTTTTGACAAGTATGAGTAAAGCTTCAATAAACATTTTTCCATATCTTCGTGTGGACATGTGAACTAATTTTTCTTAGATACTTGGCTAAGAGGGGAATTGTTATGTAATATCTTACGGAAACTGTTACATAATTTTCCAAGGTGGTTTTCTATTTTACATTTTCATCAACATTCTGAAATATGTCTCACATTTAGATCTTTCATCTATTTTGAGTTTATCTTTGTGTATGGTGTAAGAATGTCTAGATTCATTCTTCTGCACATGGCTGTCCAATTTTCCCAGCACCATTTATTGAAGAGACTGTCCTTTTTCCAGTGGATAGTTTTTCCTGCTTTGTCGAATATTAGTTGACCATAGAGTTGAGGGCCCATTTCTGGGTTCTCTATTCTGTTCCATTGATCTATGTGTCTGTTTTTGTGCCAGTACCACACTGTCTTGATGATCGCAGCTTTGTAGTACAATCTGAAATCTGGCATTGTGATGCCCCCGGCTCTGGTTTTCTTTTCTAATATTCCCCTGGCTATTCAGGGTCTTTTCAAGAGTTAAAAATAAAACTGCCCTTCAACCCAGCAATTGCACTACTTGGGATTTACCCCAAAGATACAAATTCAGTGAAATGCTGGAACACCTGCACCCCAATGTTTATAGCAGCAATGTCCACAATAGCCAAACTGTGGAAGAAGCCTCGGTGTCCATCAAAAGATGAATGGATAAATGAGGTATATGTACACAATGGAACATTACTCAGCCACTAGAAACAACACATACTCACCGTTTGCTTCAATGTGGATGGAACTGGAGGGTATTATGCTGAGTGAAGTAAGTCAATCAGAGAAGGACAAACATTATATGGTCTCATTCTTTGGGGAATATAAAAAATAGTGAAAGGGAATAAAGGGGAAAGGAGATAAAATGAGTGAGAAATATCACTGAGGTTGACAGAACATGAGACACACCTAACTCTGGGAAATGAACAAGGAGTGGTGGAAAGGGAGGTGGGCAGGGGATTGGGTGACTGGGTGACAGGCACTGAGAGGGGCACTTGACAGGATAAGCACTGGGTGTTACGCTATATATTGGCAAATTGGACTCTAATAAAAAAATTTTTTAAAAATTCTGAAATATGTAGTTGCCCCACATTCTTGCCATTTTCCTTGCTATTTTAGTAGCTGTGATATCACAATGTGGATTCAATTTGCATTTTCTTTAGGATAATAATTGCTATTCAGATAACTTTCCTGATGTGCTGATTATTCAAGACTTGGTAAAATTTTTTTAAATGTGATTTGATTTTTTTCTTTAATATTTTATTAATTTATGAGAGAGAGAAAGAGAGAGAGAGAGAGAGAGAGAGAGGCAGAAACACAGGCAGAGGGAGAAGCAGGCTACATGCAGGGAACCCAAAGTGGGACTCGATCCCAGGTCTCAAGGATCACACCCTGGGCTGAAGGCAGCACTAAACCACTGAGCCACCCAGGCTGTCCTGATTTAATTTTTATTATTGACTTGTAGGAGTTTTGGATTCATTCTGGATACAAATACCATTTCAGGTACATGTATCCAATCTTTGGCTTGCTTTTTTTTTTTTTTTTTTTTTTTTTTTTTACTTTCTTCATGGTTTATTTGATGAATGATTTTTAACTTTAAAAATCAATATATCAGCTTTTTTTTTCATGTTTGGGAAATTTCAGTGTTATATCTAAGAAAACTGCCTACACAGAGTTCATGAAGAGTAGTTTGTTTTCTGCTAGAAAATTTTATAGTGTTTGTATTTTGTTTTATGATCTGCCTTCAATTAATTTTTATATTATTGAATAAAAATCTTTTCTTTCTTTTTAATTTTTTTGGTATATGAATATTCAGTTGTTCCAACATCATTTGTTGAAATGGCTTTTTTTAAATGGATTTTTTGGTTATTCCAAATCCTGTGCATTTTTATTTTTCAAAAGTAGAATCAAAGGCCTACTTGGTTATTGATTATCATTGCATTGAATCTTTAGATCAATTAGAAAGGAATTTATAACTTACACTGAGTCTCATAATTTATGAATATAAATATATATCCATCAATTTAGTTATTTATTCAAGTTGTCTAAAAAACTTTTTTTTCATCTTCACATCACATTTTATTTATTTATTTTAATTTTTTTTTATAATAAATTTATTTTTTTATTGGTGTTCAATTAGCCAACATACAGAATAACACCCAGTGCTCATCCTGTCAAGTGCCCCCCTCAGTGCCCATCACCCATTCACCCCCACCCCCCGCCCTCCTCCCCTTCCACCACCCCTAGTTCGTTTCCCAGAGTTAGGAGTCTTTATGTTCTGTCTCCCTTTCTGATATTTCTTACCCATTTCTTCTCCCTTCCCTTCTATTCCCTTAGAATTTACTGTGGAAGTCTTGAATAATCTTTTTAAAAATTTTATTCAAATTCAATTAATTAAAATATATTATTGGTTTCAGAGGTAGAAGTCACTGAGTCACCAGCCTTATATAGTACCCAGTGCTCATTATATCACGTGCCCCCTCCTTAGGTCCATCATCCATTTACCCCCTCCCCTCCAGTAACCCTCAGTTTGTTTCCTATGATTAGGAGTCTCTTATGGTTTGTTTCCCTCTCTGATTTTGTCTTGTTTTATTTTTTCCTCTCTTCCCTATGATCCTCTGTTTTGTTTCTTAAATTCCATATATGAGTGAGATCGTATTATAATTGTCTTTCTTTGATTGACTTATTTTGCTTAACATAATATCCTCTAGTTCCATCCACATCATTGCAAATACAAGATTTAATTTTTATGTTGACTGAGTAATATTCCATTGTGTATATATACCACATCTTCTTTATTAATTCATCTGTCAATGGGCATCTGGGCTCTTTCCATAGTTTGGCTATTATGGGCATTGATGCTATAAATATTGGGTTGCAGGTGTCCCTTTGGATCACTACATTTATGGATATGGGGTAAATGCCCAGTAGTGCAATTGCTGGGTCATAGGGTAGCTCTATTTTCAAATTTTTAAGGAATAGCCATACTGTACCAACTTGCATTCCCACCAACAGTAGGAGGGTTCCCCTTTCTCCACATCTTCGCCAGCATCTGTCCTTTCCTGACTTGTTAATTTTAGCCATCTTCACTGACGTGAGGTGGTATCTTATTGTGTTTTTGATTTGTAATTCCCTGGTACTGAATGATGTGGAACGTTTTTTCTTGTGTCTGTTGGCAATTTGAATGACGTCTTTGGAGAAATGTCTGTTCGTATCTTCTGCCCATTTCTTGACTGGATTATTTATTCCTTGGGTTTTGAGTTTGATGAGTTCTTTATAGATTTTGGATACCATCCTTTTATCTGATATGTCATTTGCAAAAATCTTCTCACATTCTGTTGGCTGTCTTTTTTTCTTTACTGTGCAAAAGCTTATTATCTTGATGAAATCTCAATAGTTCATTTTTGCCCTTGCTTCCCTTGCTTTTACTGATGTATCTAATAAGAAGTTGTTGTGCAAGATCATAAAGGTTGCTATGTTTGCCTCTAGAATTTTGATGGATTCCTATCTCACATTTAGATCTTTCATTCATTTTTAGTCTATTTTTGTATATGGTGTGGAAATGATCTGGTTTCATTTTTCTACATGTGGCTGTCCAATTTTCCCAATACCCTTGTTGAAAAGGACAATAATGTCCTTTAAAATCATTTTCTTGTATGTAAGTATGACTGATTTCTACATGCTATTCCTTGACCTTTTCAAATTCACTTAATTGTTCCAATAAGCACTTTGCATACTCTTTTAGATATTCTGCATATACAATTATGTCATAGGCAAAGAAATATTATTTAATTCTCTGGTTTGATTCACCTGTCTAATTTAGTACATTACTTAATTCCTCTATGACAGCAATGTATAGAATAGATGGAGCCCATGTCCTTGCTTTGTTTTAGAGCTAGGGAAAAGCAATCAATATTTGAATATCAGAATATATATGTGTATGTATACACATATACACACACATATATACACACACATATATAATATTATTTACTTATTGAAGTTTTTTCTATCATGAGTGGAATGAATTTTTTTATTGGTTTTGAGCCTTTATGAACATATTTTGAAATTCATGGAATAGGCTACATTGCTTTCTACTTAATACTTTATTATTTTTTTTAAACAAGAAGTTTAGTTTTATTTTCTCTGTGCATTTGCAAAACACTTAGGACCAACATAGAAACAATAATAAAACCTCCTGTGAAAATTACACTGAAAAAAAAATAAAATAAAGACCTGAGAGGGATTAGTGCCTTAGCTCTAGGGAGCTACAGCAAATCTGATTGGTCCAAGGAATTGAAAAGATATTAGGAAGATAGAACAGGAGGTGAGAGAATTAGAAATTATTGAGGAAGAGGGCCTTGGAGTGGGCCACGAGGGGGAACTGGAGGCCGGGGGGTGGGTCTGGGTGGAGATAGGGGCCCCCGCTGGTAGCCGTAGGGTGGGGGTCGTGGAGGCCCAGTGTATCAATGAGGAGGCATTAGTGGAGGAGGTCCACGCATCCCATGTGGAGGCATGGGACCTGGGTGACCCATGGGAGATCCAAACGGAGGCCCTCGAGGGGGCAAGCCCATTGGAGGAGGTCCAGGATGAGTCATTCCAGGTGGTGGTCGGGGTGGTGGCTGCTCCCCAGAGCCTGGGGGCCCAGCATGTGGGTGTCCTAGGCCATGAAGGCCATGGTGGGCCAGCTGCATCTGAGACATCCCTGGATGGGGCATCCCACTCGGTGGGAATGGGTGAGGATGCAAGTGTCCATGTCCAGGATGTCCAGCCCCTGGGGTTCCTGCTGATGGTGGACCGTGTCCTCCAGCACGGGGTGGCATAGGTGGCGGAGGCATGGCTGGGGGTATCCCAGGTGGAAGGGCTCCAGGAGGCAGCACTGGGGGTGGGAAGGACCCAGGAGGAGGCATGCCTGGTGGAGGGAGCCCAGACCCCAACGATGATACTACAGGATTGGGGGCTGAAGGCGGAGGGGGTTTGCAGATGCAAACAGCTGATGAGGGCGGTCAGCCTGGGAGAGTGGGCTCTGGGCTGCTAGAAGTTCAGCTGCTGAGCCGTGGCGCTCCCCCTTCGAGTCCTTCTTGAAGGCATAGGACACAGTGATGGGGCGATTACAGAGATACTGCCAGTTCATGGCCTCAATAGCTGCATCCGAAGCATCAAATGAAGCAAAATTAATAAAGGCATAACCTTTGGAGTTGCCTGTATCAGGGTCCCGCATAATCTTAGGGGTTTGTAAGATGAACCCGAAGGCGCTGAAAGTATCATAAAGCAGCTTCTCATCAGTCTCTGGGTCCATTGCCAATGAAGATGTTGGCCCCCACGTCCAGGTTCTTGTGAGCCGATGCCTTGTTCACTCGTATTGGCTTCTCATGGAGTTTGATCATGTTAATGATCTTTTTTTTTTTTTTCTTTTTTTGTTAATGATCTTAATGGCATAGTCAGCATCTTCCTAACTCAGGAATTCCACAAAGCCGTAGCCTTGGTGCTGACCTGCGACTCTATCCTTTGGCATGTGGGTGTTGACTACTGGCCCTGCCTGGAGAAAAAGCTCCCACACCAGGGGTTCGCTAACCTTCTCATCCAGTCCAGTAGACAGTGGCATCCTGGTTCTGCTCGGAGATCGGCCCCGCCACCATGGCGAAAGAGCTCCCGCCGTCTCCAGGCAGTGATCCCCTACTTAATACTTTATTAAGAATACAATATTCTTGAATGTTATAGCTATCTTTCATTCCTAGGCTAAATCTGTCTTGTTCATAATATGCATTTTTAATTTTTTCCTCTTTCTTTCTTTATTAAATTTTTATTCCAGTATAGTTAGCATACAGTGTTATATTAGTTCAGGTGCACAATATAGTGATTTGGCATATCCATATATTACTCAGTGCTCATTAAGATAAGTGTATTCTCATAATATATTATTCTTATTATATATTACTAGATTTCATTTGCTAATATTTTGTTAATTATTTAAAATTTTATGTTCTGGAGTTTTCTTTCTTTTTTTTTTTTCTAGTTTTCTTTCTTTTCTTTTTAAGATTTTATTTACTTATTCATGAGAGACAGAGAGAGACAGAGAAGCAGAGACATAGGCAGAGGGAGAAGCAGGCTCCATGAAGGAAGCCCAATGTGGGACTTGACCCCAGGACTCCAAGATCATCTCCTGAGCCAAAGGCAGACGCCCAACCACTGAGCCACCCAGGTGTCCCTCTTTTGTTTTTGTTTTTTTTTTCTTGTAGTGTCACTGCCAGATTTTGATACCAAGATTACATAGGTTTTAAAAAATAAGCATAGAAGTATTTCTTTTTCTTATATTCTCTGAAGGAGTTTGGGTAAGATTGATATTCTTTTGCTTTAATTTTTTCATAGAATATACTAATAAGACAGAGTGGGCCAAAGGGTTTATTTTATGGAGAAATTTCAAATTACGGTTTTAATTTATTTAACAAATATGTTGTTATTTTCCATACGTTATTAGGTCAGTCTTGGAAAGTTCTGTTTTTCTCAAAGTTGCTGTACATGTATCAGCAAGAGGCAGAAAAGGGAAACCTGGGCCCTTCTTGCCCTCACAAATATGTTGATTCAACAACATGGATCAATTTCTTTTGTTAGAAATCCAGAAACCTGTTGAAAGGTTCTGAGATGGTGGAGGGCTGGGGGAGCCAAAATGAAGACAATAAATTATTTGTGGCACCTTCATCATAATCTCTTCCCCCTACTCACTACCACACAATTAGGCAAAAGTTAGAATTCCCAGCCTATCCCTGAGAAGGGAAGGAGAGGACTGAACCATATGTCCAAATTTCAGACGACTTAGGAGGGTGCCTTAGGGAATGGTTATTGTATTGACTGAGTATGAACACTGATAGAAAGAGCCCCAAGGTGGGGAACACTGAGAACATAGTCAGCAGTTTGCACTAGCCAAAGCACTTCCCCTAGCTCAGCACAGAGAAAGTGAGAACACCCAAATCTTCCTTCTCTCTGGGAAAGGGAAGAGTCAAAGTTTGTAAAAGGGAAAGAGAAAAATAAAACATGTATCTAACATTCAGACTTTTCAGGGAGGTCCCCAAGGGAATGGTTTCGGTCTTGCCTGTCTCTGAGTACTGACAAGATGTAATATACTCTAGATGCCTGGGGACCACTGAAAACACAACAAAAAGAACTAGCAGTGTGCTGCTTCTCCAGAGGAACCACAAGATAACAGACACCAGAGGGAGCAAGATATCACATAGTCCTGAAAAAAAAAAAAATCAGTAAATTATGAATTTACATGGAGAAGTTTAGAGAAAAGATAGATCCACTTAAAGTTTTAAGAAGTCTACCAGAGGGATCCCTGGGTGGCGCAGCGGTTTGGCGCCTGCCTTTGGCCCAGGGCGCGATCCTGGAGACCCGGGATCGAATCCCACGTCGGGCTCCCGGTGCATGGAGCCTGCTTCTCCCTCTGCCTGTGTCTCTGCCTCTCTCTCTCTCTGTGACTATCATAAATAAATAAAAATTAAAAAAAAAAAAAAAAGAAGTCTACCAGAATCTCCAGCTAAGCTAGTTGGTGAAATCTTCCTATATATGATTCCAGTCCATAGAAACTGAGAAAAGGGACTGTTTTTTTCACATATGCAGATATCAACATTGTTGGGGATATTTAAAACAAACAAACGAACAAGGGAACAAGGCTCAAATGAAACAAAATAAGTTTCTAGAAACCAACACCAAAGAAAAAGGGGTATCATTACCTAACAAATAACTCAAAATTATAATCATAAAGATAATCAGAGTTCTGAAAAACAATTTGTGAGTAAGAAATTTTCAAATAGAAATAGAAAAAATACAGAAACTTTGGAGCTGAAAAATAAAATAACCAAACTGAATAATTAACTAGAAAGGTGTAAAATAGACTATCAACTAGAAGAGAGAGTCAGCAAACTCAAAGACAGGAAGGACATTTGGAATTATCCTCTTAGAGAAGCAAAAACAAAAAATAATGAAAAAGAATGAGGAAAACCTAAAGAATTTATGAGACTTTATGAAATAGATCAATATATGCCTTATGGAAGTCCCAAAAGGGGGCACCTGGGTGTCTCAGTGGTTGAGCATCTGCCTTTGGCTCAGGTATTGATCCTGGGGCCCTGGGATCAAGTCCCACATCAGGCACCCTGAAGGGAACCTGCTTCTCCCTCTGCCTGTGTCCCTGCCTCTCTCTCTCTGTCCCTCATGAATAAATAAAGTCTTTAAAATAAAAAAAAAAGAGAGTCCCGAAAGGAAAGTTGAGAGAGAAAGGGGAAGACTGAGAAAAATAATGGCCAATGTCTTTTCTTAATTAAGATGATCATGTGATGTTTTCTTTCATTTGTTAATGTGTTATATCATATCAATTAATTTGCATACTTTGAAATATATTTGCATCTAAGAAATAAATCCCATTTGGACATGGTGTATAATCCTTTTAATGTACTAATGAAGTCAACCTGCCACTGTGATATTAAGAATTTTCATATCTATATTGATCAAGGATATTTGCCTGTAGCTTTCTTTTCTTGTGTTGTCTTTCTCTGGCTTTGGTATCAGGGTGATACCTGTGTTATAAAATGAGTTTGGAACTGCTTTCTTCTATTTTTTGTAATAGCAATAAGAGTTTGTATTAATTCTCTTTTAAATGTTTGGAAGAGTCTACCCAAGAAACCATCTGTTCCTGGGCTTTTCATTGTTAGGAGGCTTTTGATTATTGATTCAATCTCCTTATTTGTTATTAGTCTGTTCAGGTGTTCTATTTCTTCTTGATTCAGTTTAGCTTTTGACAAAGTTCAATATCTATTCATGATTAGAACTTTCAACAAACTAGATATAGAAAGAGTTTTCCATAACACAATAAAGGCCATATATGAAAATCCCACAGATAATATAATCAGTGGGGAAAAACTAAAAGCTTTAACTCTAAGATATAGGACAAGGCAAGAGTACCCACTATCAGTACTTCTATTCAATATAGTATAGGAAGACCTAGCAAGAGCAACAAGGAAGAAAAGGAAGAAAAAAAAAAGAAAGAAAGAAAGAAAGAAGAAAGAAAGAAAGAAAGAAAGAAAGAAAGAAAGAAAGAAGAAAGAAAGAAAGAAAGAAAGAAAGAAAGAAAGAAAGAAAGAAGAAAGAAAAGAAAGAAGAAAGTCATACAAATTGAGTAAAATTCACTCTGCAGATGAGATGATCACATATGTGGAAAACCTTGAAAAGTCAAGAAAAAATTATTAGAACTAATAAAACTCAGTAGTATGTTATACTAAATAAACTCAGCAAATTTGTAGCATCAGAAACTAGTTGCATATCTGTATACAATGAACTATCTGAAAAGGAAAAGAAGAAAACCATACCATTTAAAATACTGACAAAAATATTTAAAGTTAAGAATAAATTACCAAAGAAGAAGAAAAAAACCTTATACACTGAAAATTACAAAACATTAATGAAGGAAATTACAAAAGATACAAATAGAAATACACCTCATGTTTTTGGGTTGGAAGAATTAATATTGTTAAAATGTTCATACTATTCAAAGAAGTCTACAGAGTCAATGTAATCCCTATCAAATCAATGATATTCTTCACAGAAATAGAAAAGACAACCATAAGATTCATATGGAACTGCAAAAGAGTCAAATAGCTAAAGCAAATCCTGAGAAAGAAGAACAAGGCTGGAGGCACAATATTTCCTGATTTCAAATTATATTACAAAGGTATAGTAATCAAAACAGTATGAAACTGGCATAAAAAAGACATATTTCCTAATGGAATAGAATAGAATGCATGGTCAGCTTACCAAAGAGAGTGCTAAGGGACACCTGAGTGGCTCAGTGGTTGAGCATCTGCCTTTGGCTCAGGGTGTGATCCCGGCATCTGGAATCGAGTTCTGCATTGGGCTCCTTGCAGGAAGCCTTCTACTCCCTCTGCCTGCTCTGCCTGCGTCTCGCCCCGTGTGTGTGTGTGTGTGTGTGTGTGTGTGTGTGTGTGTGTGTCTCATGAATAAATAAATAAATTCTTTTTTTTAAAAGAGTGCTAAGAACAAAATATAGGGAAAAGATAATTTCTTCAATAAATGGTTGGGGAATCTGAATATCCACACACAGAGAAAGAAATTGGACTATTAGTGCCCATTATATCCAAATATCAATTCAAATTAGATTAAACACTTAAACATCAGCCCGAAACTATAAAAAGCTAGAAGAAAACATAAGCAAACTTCTTGACATTGGTCCTCACAATGATTTTTTTTTGGATATGACATAAAACACACAGGTCACAAAAGCAAACATACATAAATGGGATTATACCAAACTAAAAACTTTTGCACAACAACAACAACAAAATATCCACAGAGTGAAAGGATAACCTACTGAATACGAGAATATACTTTTAGGTCATATATCTGTATAAAGGGTTAATATCAAAACTCAGTAAGGAACTCAAACAACTTGATAGCTAAAAGACAACAAAATAAATGGAACAAGAGCCTGAACAGACATTTCTCTAAAGATGATACACAAACGGACAAGTGTATGAAAAGATAGATGTTGCTATTAATCAGGGAAAGGCAAATCAAAACCACAATGAAATATCACCTCACACCTCTTAAAATAGCAATTATAAGAAAGACATAAGATAACAAACATTGGCAAGAATGGAGAAAGGATAAACTTTGCTCACTGTTGGTGAGAATGCAATTTGACACAGCCATTATAGAAAACAATATGACGATTCCTCAAAAACTTAAAAATAGAATTACTAAATGATGATCCAGAGTCCCAATTCTCAGCATATATCCAAAGGAAATTAAATCAGTATCTTGAAGAAATATAGCACTCCTATGTTCACTGCAGTATTTTTAAAAAGATTTTATTTATTTATTCATGAGAGACACAGAGAGAGAGAGAGGCAGAGACATAGGTAGAAGGAAAAGCAGGCTCAGTGCGGGGAGCTTGATGCAGGATTCAATCCCAGGACCCCAGGATCATGACCCAAGCCAAAGGCAGATGCGCTCAACCACTGAGCCACCCACGTGTCCCTCACTGCAGCATTTTTATAATAGCTAAGTCATGAAAATAATCTTAAATGTCCATTGAATGGATAAAGAAAATGTGAAAATATAATTCAGTCATAAGAAAGATGGAAATCCTGCCATTTGTGATGACATCAATAAACTTTGAGGAAATTATGCTAAGTGAAATAAGTTAGGCATAGAAAGAGAAATGCTGCATGATCTCACTTATAATGCAGAATCTAGATAAGTCAAATTCATAAAAACGGAGAGCAGAATGGTGTTTCCAGGGGCATAGGGATGTAGGAAATGGATAGATGTCAGTCAAAGGGTATAAAGTTTCAGTTATACAGAATAAATAAGTTTTTGGAGAACTAACCTACAAGATGGTGACTGTAGTGTAGTTAATAATAGACTCCTGTATATGTGAATTTTGCAAAGATAATTGATTTTATTTTCTTACCACACACACAAAAATTGTTATTATGTGAGGTGATGAATGTGTTAATTAGCTAAATTGGGATAATCATTTCACAAGGGATATGATTATGAAAAGATCACGTTATACACTTTAAATATATAATTTATAAATTTATAAATATAAATATATAATTTATATTATATAAATATAAATATATAATTTATATATTTATAAATATATAATTTTTACTTGTCAAATATACCTTAGTGAATCTGAAAATTTTTTAATAAAGAAATGTAAAGCAGGCAAAAATTTTCCAAATCTGGGGAATAGACATGTGGTTCAAGAAGCCCAAAAGGCTTAAACTTGGATAAATCAAAAGTGTTTCACACCAAAACACATTATAATCAAATTATCAAAACTTAAAAACAAACGAATCATTTTGAAAGCAGGAAAGGTGATTTTTAACATAAATAAACTCGTATAAAACAATGAGTAGGTTTTTCAGTAAAAAACTTGCCAATGAAAAGGAAGTGATATATATAAAGTGCTGAAAGAAAAAAGATAACCTGCCAATAAAGAATACAATATTGGAAAAAAACTGTTCTTTATATTTGAAAGAGAACTGGACCTTCCCAGATAAAAGCTCAGGGTTCATCACTACTGGACCTGTTTTACAAAAATGTTAAAGGAAGTCCTTCAAATTGAAATAAAAGAATACTAAAAAGAACACTAAAGTATATGAAAGTGTTAAGCTTTCTGGTAAAATTAAGTATATAGACAAATACAGAATATTGTACTATAGTAACAGCAGTGCATAAATCACTTTCAATTCTGGTATATAAATTACAGAGATCAAAAATAATGTGATTATAAATGTATGTTAATGGATTTACAATGTAAAAGACACAATACGTTACATCTATAACAAAGTATGTGGCGGGAAGAAATAAAAGTGTAGAAATTTTGTATGTGATTGAAGTCAAGATCTTAAAATACATCATTATATCTATATTTTATATAAACTCAATGGCTACCACAAAGTTAATACCTATAGAAGATACATGGAGGAAAATATGATAGGAATAAAACAAATCACTACAAAGCAAATCAATAAAACACAAAAGAAGACAGTAATTAAGGAAAGGAGGGACAGATGGGCTAGAAGACAGACAAAAGACAATGAAGAAAATGACAATAGGAAGTTTCTATCAATAATTACTTCAAATATAAATGGATAAAAACTCCAAGTCAAAGGACATAGATAAACCGAATGGAATTTTTTTAAAAAAAGGATAAGATACAGCTAAATGCTGAGTGCAAGTGACTCATTGTGGATTTATTTATTTATTTATTTATTTATTTATTTATTTATTTATGTATTTATTTTTAAAGATTTTATTTATTTATTCATGAGAGACACACACAGAGAGAGGCAGAGACACAGGCAGAGGGAGAAGCAGGCTCCATGCAAGGAGCTCGACGTGGGACTCCATCCCGGGTCTCCAGGATCACGCCCTGGGCTGCCCTCATGGGATTTTGCCTTGTGGATTTAAAAGCAAACCTAGGCTAAAAGTTAAAAAAGAATGGAAAAAAATTAAATGAAAATGGTAGCCAAAATAGAATAAAGATGACCATACTTAGACAAATTAGACTTTTTATAAAAAAGATATTTATTTATTTATGAGAGACACACAGAGAGGAGAGAGAAACATAGGCAGAGGGAGAAGCAGGCTCCATGCAGGAAGCCTGATGTGGGACTCGATCCTGGGACTCCAGGATCATGCCCTGAGCAGACACTCAACTGCTGAGCCACCCAGGCGCCCCATATCAGACAAATTAGACTTTAAGTCAAAAACTGCCACAAGAGATAAAGAAATACATTATATTATGATAAAATTATCAATTTACTTGGAAGATATAAAAATTATAAATATATAAACAGCCAACATAAATATATCTAAATATACGAAACAAATATTGACAAAACTAAAGAGAGAAGAGCAAGAATAAACATAACTTCCAGACAGTTGATTAATAAAGAAACCAAGGACCTGACCATTATAAACCAAATGAACCTAATTGGATATATATGGAACATTCCATCCAAAGCAACAAAATACACACTCATCTCAAGCTTACATGGAGCATTCTTCAGGATATATCACATGTCAGTTTATCAAAGTCTTTACAAATTTAAGAAGATTGAAATCTCATTAAGTACATTTTTCAATCATGATAAAATGAAACTAGAAATCAATAAAAGAAAGAAAACTAGAAAATTAACAAATGTGTGAAAATTAAATAACACATTCTTGGCAATAAAGGGGCCAAAAAAAGTAATTAAAAGGGAAATTAGAAAATATTTTGAAACATAGACAAAAATTAAAAACATATATCAAAGTTTATGGTATGCAGCAAAAGTGGTCCCCAAGAGAAAATTATAGCACTAAATACCTACATTAAAAAAAGAGAAAGATGAGATGCCTGGGTGGCTCAGCAGTTGAATATCTTCCTTTGGCTCAGGGCATGATCCCAGAGTTCCAGGATTAAGTCCCACTTCAGGCTCCCTGCATGGAGCCTGCTTCTCCCTCTGCCTGTGTCTCTGCCTTCTCTCTGTGTCTCTCATGAATAAAGAAATAAAATATTTTAAAAAAGAAAAAAAGAAAAAGATAACTAAACAAAATTTTATACCTCAATAAATTAGAAAAAGAAATATTACAAATTAAGCCCAAATTAGCAGAGGAAGGAAACAATAGATTTGAGCAGAAATTAACAATATAGGGAATCATTGACAATAGTAAGAGTTGATTTTTTTTTTTTTGCAAAGACCGACAAACCTTTAAATGACTAAAAAAATACACTAATAATTAAAAAGGCAACATTGCAACTGATATGACTGAAAGACAAAGGATTATGAGACTACCATGAACAATTATTTGCCAACAAACTGGGTGGGTACTCTAGAAGAAATGGATAAATTCCTAGAAACATAAACTTCTACCAAGGCTGAATAGTGAAAACAGAAAATCTGAACAGAACTAAAACTAATAAGGAGATTGAATTAGTGATCAAAAACCTCCCAATAAGAAAATCTCAGGACCAGACAGCTTCACTGGTGAATTCTATTGTACATTTAAAGAATTATTAACACCAATTCTTCTAAAACTCTTCTGAAAACCTGAAGAGACGGAAGCACTTCAAAACTAATTTTACAAGATTAATGTTATCCTGATATCAAAGCCAAAGAAGCTACAGGAGAAGAAAACTACAGGCTAATGTCTCTGATGAATACAGATCCAAAACCCCTCAACAAAATATAAGCTAATCAAATTCAACAGCACAATTAAAATGTCATGAACTATGATCACGTGGGATTTATTCCTGGGATAAAAAGATGGTTCAATACATTAAATAAGCCAATATGATAAACCATATTCAGAGAATAAGGGACTAAAATCAACTAATGCAGAAAAAGCATTTAACAAAATTCAACACCTTTTTCATTATGAAAAGACCCAACAAATTAGGGATAGAGGGAAATTACCTCAGTATAATAAAAGCAACATGAATAGACCACAGGAGACATACCAGTCAGTGGTATAAAACTGAAATCTTTTATTCTATGATCAAGAACAAGGCAAAGATGCCCACTCTAGAAGTGTCAACTTCTATTCAACAATGTACTGAAGGCTGAGCCAGAGAAACTAGTTAAGAAAAAGATAAAAGGCATCCAAATAGGGTATGAAAAAGTAAAATTATTTTTGTTCACATATGATGTGATCTTATGTGTAGAAAACCCTACATATTCCACACACACACACAAAAAAAATCTGTTAAAAATAATAAATGAGGGCAGCCCAGGTGGCTCAGTGTTTTACCACTGCCTTCAGCCCAGGGCATGATCCTGGAGACCTGGGATTGAGTCCCATGTCAAGCTCCCTGCATGGAGCCTGCTTCTCCCTCTGCCTGTGTCTCTGCCTCTCTCTGTCTCTGTGTGTCTCTCATGAATAAATAAATAAAATCTTTAAAAAATAATAATGAATCCATCAAAGTTACAGTATACAAAATCAACATGCAAAAATTAGTTGCATTTCTATACACTGACAGAAAACAATCTAAAAATAGAAATTAAGAAAACAATTCACTTGACCAAAGAGTTTAAAGTCTTATACATTAAACAGTAAACATTGCTGAAAGGAAATTTTAAAAGACACCAATAAATGGACAGATGTTCTATGTTCATGGATTGGAAAACTTAGTACTGTTAAGATGTCCATACTACCCAAAAGCAGATTGCTTTTAGATTCAATGCAATCCCCATAAAAATTCCAATAGTGCTTTTAGAGAAGCAGAAAAAAATTTAATCCTAACATTCATATGAAACCACAAAGGATGCCAAACAACCAAAACAATATTTGAGAAAGCAGAATAATGCTAGAGGTTTGATATTTCCTGATTTCAAAACATATTACAAAGCTACAGTAATTAAAAAATATTGTCCTAGAATATAGACAGACATGTAGACAAATAGAATGAAATAGCCCAGAAAGAAACACAAAAAGATGGCCAACTTACAGATGCCAATAATACACAATCAGGAAAGGAAAGTCTTTTCAACAAATGTTATTTTAAAAATTGGATATCCACATACAAAATAATGAAATTGGATGCTTGTCTTACATTTTTATTTATTCATGCATCAGTGAATATTTAGGTTGTTTCAACCTCTTAGTTATTGTGCTTAATTCTACAAAGAAAATGGGAAGTTTTGAGACCTTGATTTAAATTCTTTTGGGTAAATATCTGGAAGTAGGCTTGTTGGATCATATACTGGTTCAATTTTATTTATTTTATTTTGTGCAACCTCCAAACTGTTTTCCATAGTAACAGCACCATTTTACTATTATAAACTATTCCTATCAATGGTTTATAAGCTTTCCAATTTCTTTCTACCCTGGCCAATGGGTTATTTCCTTTTTATCATCTATGCATCTGTCTATATCTATCTATCTATCTATCTATCTATCTATCTATCTATCTATCATCTATCTAATCATCTATTATCTATCTATCATCTACCTATCATCATCTTTCTATCATCTATCCATCCACCTACCTATTAATTTTGGTAATAGCTATCCTAACCAATATGAGGTGATATTTCATTGTGTTTTTGGTTTGAATTTCCCTGATAATTAGTGATTAAAGATCTTTGTATATACCTGTTGTCTATGTGTTTGTTTTCTTTGCAGAAATGTATATTCAATCAGATTGTCTATTTAGTTTTTTGTTGTTGTTGTTTGTTTGTTTTTACTAGTTGTAGGAGTTCTTTATATGTTTTGGATATTAACTCTATCAGATGTATGGTAGGCAACTATATTCTCCTAATCCATAGGTTGCTTTTCACTTTGTTGTTTTTTCTTTGCTATGTAGGAACTTTTGAGTTTGATGAATTTTCACTTATCTGTTTTGCTTTTGTTGTTTGTGTTTTTGTTGTTATTTTGAAGGAAGCATTGTAAAATCCAATGTTGTAAAGCTTTTCCTCTATGTTTTCTTTTAAGATTATCATACTTTTAGCTCTTACATCTAGGTTGTTGTTCGATTTTGAGTTAACGTTCTTGGATTTGCAAAGGTCCATTTCTTTCTTTCTTTCTTTCTTTCTTTCTTTCTTTCTTTCTTTCTTCTTTCTTTCTTTCTTTCATTTTTATTTTTTATTGGAGTTCAATTTGCCAACATATAGCATAACACCCAGTGCTCATCCCATCAAGTGCCCCCCTCAGTGCCCATCACCCAGTCACCCCCACCTCCCACCCACCTCCCTTTCCACCACCCCTTGTTCGTTTCCTAGAGTTAGGAGTCTCTCATGTTCTGTCTCCCTTTCTGATATTTCCCACTCATTTTCTCTTCTTTCCCCTTTATTCCCTTTCACTATTTTTTATATTCCCCAAGTGAATGAGACCATATAATGTTTGTCCTTCTCTGATTGACTTATTTCACTCAGCATAATACCCTCCAGTTCCATCCACTCTGGAAAACTGTGTGGAGGTTCTTCAAAGAGTTAAAAATAGATCTTCCCTATGACCCAGCAATTGCACTGCTGGGGATTTACCCCAAAGATACAGATGCAGTGAAATGCTGGGACACCTGCACCCCGATGTTTATAGCAGCAATGTCCACAATAGTCAAACTGTGGAAGGAGTTGATGTCCATCGAAAGATGAATGGATAAAGAAGATGTGGTCTATGTATACAATAGAGTATTACTCAGCCATTAGAAATAATTCATTCTTTTGCGTGTGAATATCCAACATTTCCAGAACCATTCATTGAAAAGACTCTTTTCTTCATTGAATGGTCTTGGTACTTATGTAAAAAATCATTTGGCTGTATATGTGAGGGCTTCTTTCTGAACTCCTTATTCTATTTTATTATTCTTTGTGCCAGGATCATACTATTTTGATTATTGCAGCTTTCTAGAAAATTTTGAAATCAGGACTCATGAGTTTTCCAAATTTGCTCTTTCTCTAGATTGTTTTCTCTATTCAGGATCCCTTGAAGTTCCATATGTATTTTAGAATGTGTTTTCTTGGGGACACTGGGTGGCACAATTGGTTAAGCATTTGAGTCTTGGTTTCAGCTCAGATCTTGATCTCAGGGTTGTGAGATTGAGCCCAGCATTGGGGTCTGCACTCAGCATGGAATCTTGAGTTTCTGTCTCCCTCTCCCTCTGCCCTTCCTGCTTCTGCTCTCTCTCCTGAATAAATAAATAAATCTTAAAAAACAAAAAGAATGTGTTTTCTATTTTTGCCAAAAAATACCTCTTGGTTTTTAATAGGGGTTGCATTGAATTAACATCTTAATATTTAAAATTTAAATCCATGAACTCCAGTGTCTTTCCTCATATTTATGTCTTTTAAATTTCCTCAGTCATGTTTTGTAGTTTTCAACATACAAGTCTTTTGTTTTCTTAGTTAATTTTATTTTTAATTATTTCATTCTTTTTGATAGTATTGTTAATGAAATTGTTTTATTGATTTGGCTTCATATTATTCAGTGTTTACGTACAGACATGCAGCTGATTTTTACATGTTGACTTTATATCCTGCAACTTTGCTGAATTTATTAATTTTAACAGTGTGTGTGTGTGTGTGTGTATGTAACCTATAGAGTTTTCAACACATATAAAGTATCATCTGTGAACAGAAATAATTTTACTGCTTCCTTTCTGATTTAGATGTTTTTCATTTCTTTTTCTTGTCAATTTGTTCTAGCTCAGACCTCCAGTACTGAATTGAATAGAACTGGTGAAAGTAGTCATGTTTGTCTTGTTCCTAATCTTAAAAGAAAAGCTCTCAATGTTTTACTATTGGGTATGTGATCTTTTCCTATATAGTCTTTATTAGGTGGCCTTTACATAGTTTTCTTCTATTTCTAGTTTCATAAGTGTTTTTATTTTGAGTGTTTCTTAAATATGGTCATATATTTATTCTGCATCAATTGAAATGAACATATTTATTATGCCCCTTCATTCTGTTAATATGAGATACTATATTGATTGATTTTTTAATTTTGAACCAGGCTTGCATATCAGAAGTAAATCCCAGTTTGTCATAATGTATACTCCTTTAATATACTGTTGAATTTGACTTGCTCAAATTTGTTGTTAATTGATTTTTATGCTAAAATTCGTCATGGTTATTGGTCCATAATTTTCTTTCCTTGTGGGTACTTTGGTTTGGTTTTGGTATTGAGGTAATGCTGGTCTCATAGAATGCATCTGGAAATGTTTCATTCTCCTTGATTTTTTTACAGGAGTTTAACAAAATTTGGTATTAATTTTTCTTAAATATTTTATAGTATTCACCATTGAAATTTTATGGACTAAGATTTTTCTTTTGGGAGATTTTTATTACTGACTCAATCTTTTCTTATAGGTCTATTCAGATTTTCTAATTCTTCATGATTTAATCTTGATAGATTGTGTATTTTTTTTCCAGGAATTCATCCAGTTTATCCAATTAATTGGCATACAATTGTTCCAGGTATTTTCATAATACTTTTTAAAAATTTTCTCTAATATTGTAATTTCCTACTTTCATTTATGATTATAATAATCTGTGGGTTTTTTGTTTGTTTTTTTGTCAGTCTTACTGAAGATTTGTCAACTTTGCTGATCTTTTAAAAGGACCAGCTTTTGGTTTTATGGATTTCTCTATTGCTTTTCTATTCTTTATTTCCATTTTAATCTTTATTACTTCCTTCCTCTTGCCAGCTTTGGATTTTGTTTGTTCCTTTTTCTAGTTCCTTATTATGTAAAGCTAAATTGTTGATTTGAGATCTTTTTTATGTAAGTATTTTATGGTGTAAATTTATCTCTTAGCAGTGTTTTCATTTTATCTCATAAGTTTGGTTATGTTATGTTTTTGTCCTCTTTTTCTTTTGAGATTTTATTTATTTATTCACAAGAGACACAGAGAGAGAAGCAGAGACACAGGCAGAGGGAGAAGCAGGCTCCATGCAGGGAGCGGATGTGGAACTGGATCCCGGGACTCCGGTGTCATGCCCTAAGCCAAAGGCAGAGCCACCCAGGCGTCCCTGTTTTTGTCCTCTTTTAAAAAAAATGTGTTATGTAATTTCCTTTTGATTTCTTTTTTGACTCAATGGTTGCTTAATTATCTTTTTTACCTTTTAAAGGTTTTCAGGGCTTTCAATGATTTACCATTTTTCTTTCTGATAATGAAAACCAAGGTAAAAAAGATATGATCTCCTATTAAATTCTAAATATTCAATTGGCTTTACACACAAGAAATTGATGGCATTTTAATAATTACTTCTTTGGGGAAGCCTCCCTTGAAGATGTTTGTAAGATACACTGTTCTAAAACAGAGTAGTTCATATAAATGTTAAGAGAGGGGATCCCTGGGTAGCTCAGCAGTTTGGTGCCCACCTTCAGCCCAGGACATGATCCTGGAGTCCTGGGATCAAGTCCCATGTAGGGCTACTTGCATGGGGCCTACCCTCTGCCTGTGTCTTTGCCTCTCTCTCTCTTTCTCTCTCTGTGTTTTTCATGAATAAGTGAATAAAATATTTTAAAAAATGTTAAGAGAGAGTTTCCATGGGATGGAAGAATACACTGGGAGTTTTCTTTTCTTTTTTTTTCTTTTACTTTTTATTTAATATTTGCATTATGCATCCAAGATGGAGAAAACTGCCTACAGTCTGTTTTCCTATTGATTACAATTAAACACTCTGGGCAGAATACAAAATAAACTACTCAGAACTCTGAAAACAAACAATATCAGGTAGGTTGAAGACTAATGTCAAAATCTGAATATTAATGTGTACGAGGATAAAGTTTACAATTTTATTATTTTTTTCTTTTTCCTGGTTTTAATCCCAAGCAGGTCTGGCAGGCACTAAGCAAAAAGGCCATCTTTTTAGTGAAAGGAATGGAAAAAAGTATTCTTTGATGTTTGAAATTAGCGTGGGAGTAAATATTCATTTCTTTTCTTCTCTCTTTCTTTTTCTCCCCAGCCTACTCTGAAGCTACCACTAGTTATGGGATAGCACTACCACAAAAGTAGTGGCACAGGTACCTAAACCCTGGAAGGAGGATTTCTACTCAGTGGAAGTAGGAAAGAGGGCCCCCAAATCTGAAGAGTTTGGAGAAACTATTGAGTATTAACATCTCTCTTTTCTCTGAACATTTCATCCTCTAGTTATGCAAGTTACACAACAGTACAGACGCTAAAACTCTGAGTTAATGTCATCTTTCTGAACAAAGAAAATGTGTAAAATGACCCGTCATGCAAGACTGAGCGAAATCACAAAAAGAAAAGAATTAAAAAATGGTAACTCCAATTCTGATGTGAGCTGACACAAATTCTGGACTCCATCCTGAGCTGTGCAAACACAGCAACACATCCAAAGAACTATGGTAAACTTTTTAAGAACTGAACTATGGGGCAGCCCCGTTGGCTCAGCAGTTTAGCGCTGCCTTCGGTCCAGGGCCTGACCCTGGAGACCCGGGATCGAGTCCCATGTCGGGCTCCTTGAATGAAGCCTATTTCTCCCTCTGCCTGTGTCTCTGCCTCTCTCTCTCTCTCTCTCTGTGTGTCTCTCATGAATAAACAAATTTAAAAAAAAAGAACTGAACTATGATATAAATATTTCCCCAAATCCCAGGCTAAATCTTGAATGATGTATGCATCCAGCAAATCTAGATAGAGTAGGAAAGCCTTTCAACTGACTTTGAAGCTATTTTGCACAGAAGGTGAGACAAAATTTGTGGTATGAACCTAACCATATTATTATTTGCTACATTATTATATGAACCATTATTATTTGCTACAGCAAATAACAACAACAACAACAAAAAACTAAAACAGTGTTCTCCAGGAAATGCTAAAAGGATCTAAAGCCTTATATCATAGTATTAATAATGTTAAAAATAACTGGCACAAAAGCAGACACATAGATCAATGGAACAGAATAGAGAAACCAGTAATGGACCTTCAATTCTATGATCAACTAATCTTCAACAAAGCAGAAAAGAATATTCGATGGAAAAAACACAGTCTTCAACAAATGTTGTTGGGAAAATTGGACAGCCACATGCAGAAGGATGAAACTGGACATTTCCACACTATACAGAAAAAATAGACTAAAAATGAATGAAAGACCTAAATGTGAAATAAGAGTCCATCAAAATCCTAGAGGATTGCAAGATATTTACAAATATCTTCTCCCACTCTGTAGGTTGTCTTTTGCTTCCTTTGCTGTGCAAAAGCCTTTTATCTTGATAAAGTCCCAATAGTTCATTGCTGCTTTCGTTTTTGTGGAGGCCGAGAAAATTATTGCCATTCCACTTTAAGTTCAGCGTTAGCATAAGTACAGCCATCCCAGGCCCCTGTGAATAAGAGCTGAACTTTACCTTACTTCAGTTACAGGAAGAAAACAGCTTACAGCTTAAAGTCCTAGAAAGCCCCATATTAAAATAAAAACAGAGCCCAAGCCAGTGGCAGGAAGCCCCTATTAGAATAAGAACAGAGCTCAATGCCCTTGAAGGCCCCATATCAAAATGTAAACAGAACTTGAGGAATTGCTCCACCCCTTCTGGAGGTCCCCTAGACCAGCCCTTAAAACTAAGCTGAAACCCACCACGGGTCCAAGTCCCTGCTCCGCTGTGTCGGGTATACTTGGACCCAAGCTTGAGCTTGTAAATAAGCCCTCGTGTGTTTGCATCGGTGTCGGCTCCTCGGTGGTTTCTTGGATTCGCGATCTTGGGCACAACAGTTTTTCTAGCCTTTGAAGATGTGTCTAATAAGTTGCTGCGGCCAAGATCACAAAAGTTGCTGCCTGTGACTGATGAATCACTGATCTCTACCTCTGAAACCAGTAATACATTATATATTAATTAATTGGATTTAAGTTTTTAAAATGTTAAAATTATAATCCAAAATTGCATGACATTCAAATAGACAGGAAAATTTGACCAAGCTTTAATGAAAAAGACAATCAATAGATGTAAATCCTGATAAGATGCACATTATAACTATCTTCCATGCAGTAAATGTCAACATTTTTAAAATTAATAAAAAGATAGACACTAACAGCAGAGAAATTAACGTGTGAACTAACTTCAAAATTACAAAGTACAGTATAAAACAATGCTTGCTACTGAACATCAATGAGTTGAAGAAGAAATCAAAAGAGAAATAAAAAAGAAAAACCTTGAGATAAATGGAAATACATCATGCTAAAATTTGTAGGATGCAACCAAAGAAATTGCAAGAAGAAAATTCATAGTGAGAAATGCCTACATCAAGAGATAAGAAAAACATCCTAACTTTACGCATAAAGGAACTAGAAGAATTCGTTAGAAAGTGTTTTTTCTCATTTTCTATAAATGTTTGTGTAGAAATGGTAACTTTTATGTATTTCATAGAATTCATCACTAAAGTGATTTGGCCTTGGGCTTTTTTCTTTGTAATTGGGGAGCACATTTAGATTCTAGGCAGATTTAAAGTTTCCACTGGTCTTACTTCCCATCAGTACTTCTTAGGTCCCTGTAGCATCTGCATGTAGCCTACTCAGCAACTAGAGATTTGATATACAAAGAGTTTACCACTCTTTATAGAGGTATTATTTCCAGGATCATACCTTTAGTTTCTGTGTGATCTGATCTGTCACTGACCTCAATTCCGACTTCAACTTGGACTCACAGTGCTACTGGTATTACATTCATTCCCTACCAAGTTTGCTACTTTTATTCGAAGTGTTGAGGAATGAGATTTTTTGTCCTCTGAACGAAATCTAGAACCACTCCTTGAAGTGGTTCTGACTTTTAATATAAAGGTTTTCATGGCCATCCCTGTCCTATTAAAATAACAGAATTAACTTGATTTTATGGCAGCTTTTCATAAATGATTCTCACTTTTTGTTTTAATCAATTTTTATAGTCCTGAAATGGTTGTTTTGACAAATTGTCCAATTTCAATTTCATACTTGTTTTGGGGGTAGATGATTTAATATCTTTTTTTTTAAGATTTTATTATTTATTCATGAGAGACACAGGGAGAGAGAGGCAGTGACACAAGCAGAGGGAGAGGGGGTAGATGATTTAAATATATCTTCTCTTTCTCATAGCTTAGCTCTCTCATTTAGATTTATCTTTACAATTTTCTTTATTTTTTGTCTGACTTATCATTAAATCTAGCACTGATGCAAGATAAATACTGTCATCTAACTAGGAATAAAAAAGGGACTTCCTCAATCTGATAAAGCTATATACATTTTGTACTTCTGCCAACTTCCACCTAGGATAAATTCCCTTCAGTGTAGAGAGCTCAGTTTACATTTTCTTTAGTCCATGACTGCTGGTGATAAATTTTCTTTATTACTTTCTGAAAATACTAGATTTCACTTTGAAAGATATTTTCTCTGCATATAGAATGAGAAGACAGTAGATGGTTTGTTTCTCTTTTGAATCTGTAATTCAATAATCTTCTGGTTTCCATTGTTTTTGTTGGGAAGTCAACATTAGATTGTATTATTGTTCTTTTGTTTTTAAGGTTTTTTAATATTCTGGTTACTTTTATCACTTTTTCTGTGGTTTATAGCACTATCATAATAATGCAGCTTAGTGATTTTATTTTCTTTTAGTTTAGTTTTAGATTTGATTTATTTATTTGAGAAAGAGTGTGTGTGGTGTATGAGCATGAGCAGGAGAAGGGCAGAGGGAGAGGGAGAAGCAGATCCCTACTGAGCAGGGAGCCCAGTAAGGGGCTCCATCCCAGGACCTGAGATCATGACCTGAGTAGAAAGCAGATGCTTACTGACTGAGCCACCCAAGCACCTGAGTGGTTTTAATATTTATTACATATAATGCTTCTTGAGTGTGGGCTCCATGTCTTGTCAGATTGTGATGCGTAATGCTGAGACTCAGTATTATGTTTAAAAAACTGAAAATAAGGGTGCCTGTGTGGCTTAGTCATTTGAGTGACTGACTCTTGGTTTCCACTCAGTTTGTGGGATCTACCTCTACATCAACTCCATGCTCAGTGGGGAGTCTGTTTGGGATTCTCTCCTTCCTCCCTTCCTTACCACTCACTCTGTCTCTCTAAAGTGAATGGATAACGGTTCATCTGTGTGGCTCAGCTGTTGAGCATCTGCCTTCAGCTCAGGGCATAATCCTGATCTGGGATCTGATCCTGCATCAGCTCCTGTGAGGAGCCTGCTTCTCCCTTTGCCTATGTCTCTGCTTCTCTCTTTGTCTCATGAATAAATAAATAAATAAATAAATAAATAAATAAATAAATAATTGTCCTAAAATATTTTTTAAAAATGATTGGATAAAATCTTCAAAAAAGGAAACTGAAAATAAATTCTAATAAGATTGGTAATTAGGTAAACTTTACTAATTTTTAAAGGTAGAATAAGCTTAAAATTAGTTATATTTAAGAATCAAGAAAGAGTGAGAGATCATTAGCAAAAAATTGATCAGGCTAACTACTAAATAGTTTATAATTATTAAAATTTTGGTCATTATTAACAACAAATAAGGCCTTCATATTTTTGGTGTTTCAAAATTAGTTGAATGCATCTTTTTGTAAACCTTCAATGCATTGTCTTTTTTTCATTAGAATTAATATTGTAATATTTCTCTTTATTGAAAACAATTTTCATTTATTGATAAATTATAAGGATTTCAGAGTATAAAATTAATATGTAAATATGAAAGTCTAAATAATATTCCAAATGCTAGTGTTATTTATAGCAACATAAATGGACACAGCTATATCACTTTGAAGTATACATATAATTACTTTCAGATAGCTATGAAAATAATAAATGCCCACAAGCCTTTGGAGTGAATAGAGTACTGCTGACATCTTAGTTTTAGCCCAGTGAAACTGATTTCAGACTCTGGCTTTCAGAATTCAAGACAGTATCTTTAAGTTGTTTTAAGCCACCAAAAATGTGGTAATTTGTTATAGTGGCCACAGACTAATAATTTAAGTTGAATGTCTTTTTATGTGCTTATTAGTCATTCATATATCTCATGTGGAAAGATGTCTTTTTAAAATTTTTAATTTATTATTTATTCATGACAGACAGAGAGAGAGAGGCAGAGACACAGGCAGAGGGAAAGAGGGAGAGAGGGAGAGAAGCAGGCTCCATGCAGGGAGCCTGACTTGGGACTTGATCCCAGGTCTCCAGGATCACACCCTGGGCTGAAGGTGGCGCCAAAACGCTGGGCCACCAGGGATGCCCAGAAAAATGTCTTTTAAAATCACTTTCCACCTTAAAATGGGATTATTTGAGTTATTATGTTATAATACTTCTTTATATATTCTGAATAAAAGTTCCTAATCAGATATACACTTTGTAAATATATTATCCCATACCGAGTTGTATAAGTTCTTTATATATTTTGGATATTACCCTTTGTCCAACCTTGTTAAAATCTTTCTCACTCAGCAGATTGTCTTTTAGTTTTGTTGATTATTTCTTTCACTGTGCAGAAGATTTTTATTTTGACATGGTACCAATAGTTTATTTTTGTACCTAAAAAAATTGTTGCTATGGCTGACATTAGAAACATTATGGCCTATATTCTCTTCTAGTATTTTTATTTCAGGTATCACATATAAGTCTTTAATCTATTTTGTTTATTTTTGTGTAAGATATAAGTGGTCCAGTTTCATTCTTTTGCCTGTGACTATCCAGTTTTCCCTAATAATCAATTAAAAATGGGCAGAAGGCATGAACAGACATTTCTCCAGAGAAAACATTCAGATGGCCAAGAGACACATGAAAAGATGCTCAACCTCACTCAACATCAGGGAAATGCAAATCAAAATCACAATGAGATATCACTTCACATCTGTCAGAATGGCTAAAATCAAAAACAAAACAAAGAAAAGTGTTGGAGAGAATGTGGTATAAAAGGAAACCTCTAGCACTGTTGGTAGGAAATCAAACTGGTACAGCCACTATGAAAACAGTATGAAGTATCCTCAAAAAGTTAAAAATTGTTTTTCTATATGGTTATGAGTATATATATGATGAATGTTATGAGTATATAAGTCCAATGAGTATTATTATGAGTATATATTATGAATATATTTTGAGTATATTGTTTGAATATATATAAAATAATATGAGTATTATATTATGTGTATATATAAGATAATATGAATATTATTCATCCATTAAAAAGGAATTAAATCTTGTCATTTGCAAGGACATGGATGGAGCTAGGGAGTATAATGTTAAGCAAAATAAGTAGACAGTCAGAGAAAGACAAATACCATATGATTTCACCCATGTGTGGAATTTAAGAAACAAAACAAAGCAAAAATATGATGAGAATTAAGGAGTGTAGTTGTTGTGATGAGCATTCAGTGATGTATGGAACTGTTCAAGCACTATATTATACACCTTAAGCTAATATTACATTATATGTTAGCTATGTTGGAATTAAAATTCAATAAAAATAATTAGAAAGAAAAAAAAAAAAACAATCCCATGCCATGGATTGTCCTTTTACTTTCTGATGGTGTCATTTGAAACATAGAAGATTCTAACTTTGAGGGCAGCCCAGGTGGATCAGCGATTTAGCACCACCTTCACTTCAGCCTAAGGCATGATCCTGGAGACCCATGATCCAGTCCCACGTCAGGCTCCCTGCATGGAACCTGCTTCTTCCTCTGCCTGTGTCTCTGCCTCTCTCTCTCTGTCTCTCATGAATAAATAAATTAAATCTTTAAAAAATGAAAAAATAACTTTGATGAAGTCCAATTTATCCATTTTTTTTCTTTTGTACCTTCTACATTTGGTGTTCTATGTTATCAATAATAGCTAGATCCAAGGTTATGAAAATCTAACCTATGTTTGCTTCTTACAGTTTTATAATTTTAGCCCTTAGAACTTAGGATATGATGCATCTGGAGTTAATTTTTGTATGATATTTGAGGGGCAGGGCAAGATGGCAGAAGAGTAGGATCCCCAAGTCACCTGTCCCCACCAACTTACCTAGATAACTTTCAAATCATCCTGAAAACCTACGAATTCGGCCTGAGATTTAAAGATAAAACAGCTGGAATGCAACAGTGAGAAGAGTTCACGCTTCTATCAAGGTAGGAAAACGGAAAAAAATAAATAAAAAAGCATCCAAGGGGGAGGGGCCCCCATAAGGAGCTGGGCTAAGGCCAGGCTGCAAGAGCCTCCAGGACAGGAAAGCTCTGTTCCGGAGAAGCAGCAGCTTTACCAATCTTCCCGGATGGAGAGGCGCTCACAGGGAAATCGGGCAGCATCCCAGGAGGGGCAGTGGAGACTCCAGGTTCCCGGGGTCACTAACAGAGGAGGTGCGCCCGGGGGGGAGAGTGTGCCACACACTGCAGGCTGAGCTCCTTAAAGGGCTGGAGCACACATCTGGTGGGGCCCGGGGAGCAGCTCAGGCGGCGGCTCCGTGGAGGGGGCTGCAAGGCCGGGAGTGCAATTCCAGCAGCCCAGACCCCAGAGCCCAAGGCACCAGGGGACACAGGCCAGGATCTGGTGCTCCCAGGGACACCAGAGGCTGGGACAGGTGGAGGCCGGGAAGACACAGGACAACAAGGACGCTCCTGTAGATGGTCGGCCACAAGCTGTGCAGGTCACAACCCCGCCCCCGGAGCATCCAGGCCTCTGTGGACTGGAAGCTGTGGTAGTTATTGCAGGAGCTGACTCAAGGGTTGGAGAGCTGGCCGCTGCTACCATTGTTGTTCCTCCTGGTGTCACCTTGTGCCGGAGACTGAGGGGGACTGAGCGGGGCCGCCAGGGAGCAAGGTCCTCACAGGATAAACAGCTCCCACTGAGCTGTGCACCTGGCAGGGGGTGGGGCAGCTCCCCCAGGTGCACACACCTGAGAATCAGCACAGCAGGCCCCTCCCCCAGAAGACCAGCTGGAAGGACAGGGGAAGAGCAATTTCTTAACCAAGCAGCACTAGAAAGCTCTAGGGGAAGTTGAGGGACTTACAGTATATAGAATCAGAATCAGAGGATATCCCTCCCTTTTTGGTTTGTTGGTTTCCCCCCCTTTTTTCCTCTCTTTTTCCTTCCTTTTTCCAGTACAACTTGTTTTTAGCCACTCTGCACTGAGCAAAATGACTAGAAGGAAGAACTCATCACAAAAGAATCAGAAACAGTACTCTCTCCCAGAGTAACAGAATTTGGATTACAATTTGATGTCAGAAAGCAAATTCAGAAGCACAATTATAAGGCTATTGGTGGCTCTGGAAAAAACCATAAAGGATTCAAGAGACTTCATGACTGCAGAATTTAGATCTTATCAGGCCAAAGATTGAATTGAATTAAAATTCAATTAAATGAGATGCAATCCAAAATGGAGGTCCTAATGACAAGGGTTAACGAGGTAGAAGAATGAGTGAGTGACATAGAAGACAAGTTGATGGCAAGAAAGGAAACTGAGGAAAAAAGAGAAAAACAAAAGACCATGAGGATAGGTTAAAGGAAATAAATGACAGCCTCAGGAGGAGAAATCTATGTTTAATTGGGGTTCCAGAGGGTACCAAAAGGGACAGAGGACCAGAAAGTGTATTTGAACAAATCATAGCTGAGAACTTCCCTAACTTGGGGAGAGAAACAGGCATTCAGATCCAGGAGATAGACACCCCCCCTAAAATCAATAAAAACCGTTCAATACCCCGACATTTAATAGTGAAACTTGCAAACTCCAAAGATAAAGAGAAGATCCTTAAAGCAGCAAGAGACAAGAAATCCTCGAGCTTTATGGGGAGAAGTATTAGGTTAATGGCAGACCTCTCCACAAAGACTGGTAGGCCAGAAAGGGCTGGCATGATATATTCAGGACCCTAAATGAGAAGAACATGCAGCCAAGAATACTCTATCCAGCAAGGCTCTCATTCATTATAGAAGGAGAGATAAAGAGCTCCCAAGATCAGCAGAAACTGAAAGAATATGTGACCACCAAACCAGCTCTGCAAGAAACATTAAGGGGGACTCTGTAAAAGAAAGAGGAAGTCCAAGGAAACAATCCAAAAACCAGGGACTGAATAAGTATTATGATGACACTAAATTCATATCTTTCAATAGTAACTCTGAACATGAATGGGCTTAATGATCCCATCAAAAGGTGCAGGGTTTCAGACTGGATAAAAAAGCAAGACCCATATATTTGCTGTCTACAAGAGGCTCATTTTAGACCCAAGAACACTTACAGCCTGAAAATAAAAGGTTGGAGAACCATTTATCATTCAAATGGTCCTCAAAAGAAGGCAGGGGTAGCAATCTTCATATCAGATAAATAAATGTTTATCCCAAAGACTGTAGTAAGAGATGAAGAGGGACAATATATCATACTTAAAGGGTCTATCCAGGGGATCCCTGGGTGGTGCAGTAGTTTGGTGCCTGCCTTTGGCCCAGGGCGCGATCCTGGAAACCTGGGATTGAATCCCACATCGGGCTCCCGGTGCATGAAGCCTGCTTCTCCCTCTGCCTATGTCTCTGCCTCTCTCTCTCTCTCTCTCTCTCTGTGACTATCATAAATAAATAAAAAAATTTTAAAAAAAGGGTCTATCCAACAAGAGGACCTAACACTACCAAAACTGGAACAGGAAGAAATAGAAAACCTGAACAGGCTGATAACCAGGGAGGACATTGAAGCAGTCATCAAAAGCCACAAAAGTCCAGGGCCACAAAAGTCCAGGGCCAGATGGCTTCCCAGGGGAATTCTATCAAATGTTTAAAGAAGAGATAATACCTATTCTACTAAAGCTATTCTAAACGATAGAAATGGATGGAATACTTCCAAACTTGTTTTATGAGGACAGCATCACCTTAATTCCAGACAAAGACCCCACCAAAAAGAATTATAGACCAATATCCCTGAAGAACATGGATGCAAAAATTCTCAACAAGATACTAGACAATAGGATCCAACAGTACATTAAGAAGATTATTCACCATGACAAAGTGGGATTTATCCCCAGGATGCAAGGCTGGTTCAACACTCGTAAAGCAATCAGTGTGATAGATCATATCAACAAGAGAAAAAACAAGAACCAAATGATCTTCTAAATAGATGCAGAGAAAGCATTTGACAAAATACAGCATCCATTCCTGATCAAACCTCTTCAGAGTGTAGGGAATAGAGGGAACATCCCTCAGCATCTTAAAAGCCATCTATGAAAAGCCCACAGCAACTATCATTCTCAATGGGGAAACACTGGAAATCCTTCCCCTAAGATCAGGAACAAGACAAGGATGTCCACTGTCACCACTGCTATTCAACATAGTACTAGAAGTCCTCGCCTCAGCAGTTAGGCAACAAAAAAGAAATAAAAGGCATTCAAATGGGCAAAGAAGAAGACAAACTCTCCTTCTTCGCAAATGACATGATACTATATATAGAAAACCCAAAAGACTCCACCCCAAGATTGCTGGAACTCATACAGCAATTCGGCAGTGTGACAGGATACAAAATCAATGCCCAGAAATCAGTGGCATTTCTATACACTAACAGTGAGACTGAAGAAAGAGAAATTAAGGAGTCGATCCCATTTACAATTGCACCCAAAAGCATAAGATACCTAGGAATAAACCTAACCAAGGTAAAGGATCTATACCCTAAAAACTACAGAACGCTTCTGAGAGAAATTGAGGAAGACACAAAGAGATGGAAAAATATCCCGTGCTCATGGATTGGAAGAATTAATATTGTGAAAATGTCAATGTTACCCAGGGCAATGTACACATTTAATGCAATCCCTATCAAAATACCATGGACTTTCTTCAGAGAGTTGGAACAAATCTTCTTAAGATTTGTGTGGAACCAGAAAAGATGCTGAATAGCCAGGGGAATATTAAAAAAGAAAACCATAGCTGGGGGCATCACAATGCCAGATTTCAGGTTGTACTACATAGCTGTGGTCATCAAGACAGTGTGGTACTGGCACAAAAACAGACACATAGATCAATGAAACAGAATAGAGAATCCAGAAATGGACCCTCAACTCTATGGTCAACTAATATTCGACAAAGCAGGAAAGACTATCCACTGGAAAAAGGACAGTCTCTTCAATAAATGGTGCTGGGAAAACTGGAAATCCACATGCAGAAGAATGAAACTAGACCATTCTCTTACACCATACACAAAGATAAACTCAAAATGGATGAAAGATCTAAATGTGAGACAAGAATCCATCAAAATCCTAGAGGAGAACTCAGGCAACACCCTTTTTGAACTTGGCCACAGCAACTTCTTGCAAGATACATCCATGAAGGCAAGGGAGACAAAAGCAAAAATGAACTATTCGGACTTAATCAAGATCAAAAGCTTCTGCACAGCAAAAGAAACAGTCAACAAAACTAAAAGACAACCTACAGAATGGGAGAAGATATTTGCAAATGACGTATCAGATAAAGGGCTAGTTTCCAAGATCTATAAAGAACTTATTAAACTCAACAACAAATTAACAATCAATCCAATCATGAAATGGGCAAAAGACATGAACAGAAATCTCACAGAGGAAGACATAGACATGGCCAACAAGCACATGAGAAAATGCTCCACATCACTTGCCATCAGGGAAATACAAATCAACTACAATGAGATACCACCTCACACCAGTGAGAATGGGGAAAATTAACAAGTCAGGAAACAACACATGTTGGAGAGGATGTGGAGAATGGTGAACCCTCTTGCACTGTTGGTGGGAATGTGAACTGGTGCAGCCACTCTGGAAAGCTGTGTGGAGGTTCCTCAAAGAGTAAAAAATAGAGCTACCCTATGACCCAGCAATTGCACTGCTGGGGATTTACCCCCCAAAACACAGATGCAGTGAAACGCCAGAACACCTGCATGTTTAAGCAGCAATGTCTACAATAGCCAAACACTGGAAGGAGCCTCGGTGCCATTGAAAGATGAATGGATAAAGAAGATGTGGTCTATGTATACAATGGAATATTACTCAGCCATTAGAAATGACAAATACCCACCATTTACTTCGATGTGGATGGAACTGGAGGGTATTATGCTGAGTGAAATAAGTCAATCAGAGAAGGACAAACATTATATGGTCTCATTTATTTGAGGAATATAAAAAATAGTGAAAGGGAATAAAGGGGAAAGGAGAGAAAATGAGTGAAAATATCAGTGAGGATGACAGAACATGAGACACTTAACTCTGGGAAACGAACAAGGGAGAGTGGAATGTGAGGTGGGCAGGGGGTTGGGGTGACTGGGTGACAGGCACTGAGGGGGGCACTTGACAGGATGAGCAATGAGTGATATGCTATATGTTGGCAAATTGAACTCCAATTAAAAAATTAAAGATTAATAAAAAATAAAAATTAAAAAATGTATGATATTTGATAGTGGTTCAGATTCTTTACTTGTGGTTATACAGTTGCCCCAGCATTGCTTGTTGAAAAGACAATGTTTTCCCCCATTGAATTGTCTTTGCACCTTTATTAATAATCAATGGAAAGTAAAAGTAAGAATTCATTTTGTACTCTTCATTTCAATGCCATCAATCTATATTTTTCTTCATATACCAGTAACACACTGTCTTGATTACTGTGACTTTTTTGTAGTGAAATGTACTGTAGTACATTTTTGAGTGGGAAAATGCCTATACTCCCATGTATGAGATTGGAGATATTCTGGGTCCACATTTTCTATTAGCTTAGGTCTGTCATAATAAAATCCCATAGTGTGGGTGGCTAAAATAACATAAATTAATTTTCCCACAATTTTGGAGACTGGAAGTCCTTCTGAGGCTTCTTTCTTTGGCTTGCAGGTGGATGGCTGCCTTCCTACTGTGTCCTTACATGATCTTTTCTCTGTGCTCAAAGGTTGCAGGTGTTTCTTTTTGTGTCCAAATTTCCTCTTTTATAAAAACATTAGTCATATTGGGTTAGGCCTACCACATAGCCCTTTAATTTAATCACCCATTTAAAGCCTCTATATTCAAATACAGTCTCATTCTGAGGTATTGGGAGTCAGGTCTTCAACATATATTCTTTCATTTCTGATTTTACTTGAGTCTTCTCACTTCTTTAGTCTAGCTAAAAGTTTGGCAATTTTATCTTTTAAAATCACAAACTTTGAATTTTTTTGATCTTTTCTAATATCTTTCTAGTCTCTACTTCTTTTATTTCTGCTCTTATCTTTGTTATTTCATTTCTTCTGCTAAGGGTATAAATTTAGATTTTTTGAGATCTTATTGATATGAACTTCCATCTGAGAACTGCTTTTGTTGCATCTTATAAATTTTAGTATGTCATGCTTTCACTTTAATTTGTCTCAATATAGTTTTTGATTTTGATTTCTTCTTTGACCCATTGGTTGTTCAGGAATACGTCACTTAATTTTCACCATTTTCCCCCTATTATTGATTTCTATTTTCATATCATTGTGGTTGGAAAAGATACTTGGTATGATTTTAATCTTCATACATTTCCTATGGCTTATTTTGTGACCTAATATATCCTGTATAATATTCCACATGTGCTCATGAAGAATGTATTTTCTGCTGAGGTTGGATAGAACATTCAGTATATGTCCCTTGCTCTTTGTAGGTTACATTCTAATTAGGAAAATATTACTATTGTTATTATATTCTATGTCCCACAGTAGACAATGCCTCTTAACATTTGAACTACTAATTTTATCACCCTAAGTCTTACATCTTTTGCATAATGTTTCTCCCTTCTTTTTCAGAAAATATTAGGTTATTCACTTAACGTTTTAATCACATCTCTTTAACAGTGTGATTTCATTTTATTTTTTACTTTTATATTTTATTTTCTAATCACTCCTTATCCACCTTCATCCTTGCTATGTTTCTTCCCTCCTAACTGGATCTTTCCAGTCCTGCTAAAAGTATAGACTAACCCCTTCAGCAACATCTCCTCTCCTTTTCCTTCCTAACTTTCTACATGATGGCTTCTGTCCCTGCTGTGCTACCAGCTTCTTGCAAGGTATTTTTTTTGCTAACAGAAAAATGCACCACTCAGATCCCCCTTGAAGAAAGGATTTGCTACCCAAGGGAGGAATGTGACTAGCCTATAGCCTCAAACTCTTAGTTGCTATAAAGTCTGTCTCAGCTTTTGAGCCAACAACAGGACCTTTTGGGAGTGTATTGATTTAATTACTGAGCAAGCTACCTGTACAAAGGGCTAAACTTCACCTCCTTTAATGAACAATCTTTGTTTTGGAGTCCGTGGCTCTGGAGCCACCTTTCTGGACTGGCAGTAACTCTGTGAGGTCTTTATTATGGTGCGAGGTAACTTTCTCAAATCTGCTTCCTCCTTTCTTTCAGCGCTGTTATTCTTTGAAAGATCTTTTGCTCTGTAACTCTTCCTCAGCATCCGATTCCTGAAGAATATGAGGACATTCATTACTTACTCATTACCACTCAAACAATAATCACCTCAGTTCTCATTCTGCTTGATCTCTAAGTAGCATTTGAAGTTTTTAAAATTCTACTTTGAAATTCTATTTGTAATCACCATAATATCTTCTTTTTTCGCTCTCTCTCTCTGTAATAAATATTTAAAGAAAAATCATTGTCTGGCAAACAAGTCCTTGCAAAATGGAAATTACGCAAGCCATCAACTTGCATAGTAAGCCAAAAAATAAAAGTTCTGTCCAAGTTACTCCCTTCTCATGTGTGAATGTCATACTGATGGGGAGAAAAGTTTACGTTTAACCTTTTACTAGCCACAGATTTTCTTAGGAAAATATTTTTTTTCCATTTGCTGAATTTATTTAAAGAAATCAATTTAGAAATATCATAGAATGAAACGAGACTTCTGACATGTAAACACACTGCTGTATTCCTGAAACAGATGTTAACACCTGATAAAAGTTAATAATCCTCGGCAGGAAAGCCGGTCTTCAGCAGTTACTAAAACCATTTTGCTTCTTCAGCTTTCCTGGTGTAACAATGCAATACTATCAAACCACAATCAGATATAATAAAGGACAAGATTGGATGGACAGGTCAGTACCATTGGTTACAGCTGTTAAACAGTTTCATTCTTGGCGCCACGTAAAAACAAGCCAATCACATCAAATAAATCATGGCTTTTAATTGATTTTATTTTTTACATAAAAAGTTCAGTAAAAATTGGATAAAGTAAAGTGATTTTAAGCAGTAAATCAATCTTATCAACATAGCACAAGGCTGGCCAAAACCACAAGGCAGCCTGCTTTGGAATATTTACATGATAACAAATTAAACCTTGCAGGAGAACTTAAAACGGTCCTTACAAAGTCTTTTCTGTGATCTAGCACGTAGAGGCTAAAAGCAAAACGAAAAACAAAACCAGGAAAAAACAAATTATTTTCAATATATTCACATATACATTAAAATATAATACAGATTGTCAGGGTGAAGGGTTATGGGTGGGGATGCGCATGGGTCTGTGCGCTGACAGCACCGCCAAGGAGACCCAGGTTTGGGAGTGGGGCTAGCCTGGCCAGGATCTTAGCGGGGTCCTTCCCTAAGCCCTTGCCTCTGACGGGCTTCCAACCCCACCCCAACAGCTCCTGACCAGGGATCGCCTGTTGCAGATGGAGCTCAATTTCGTGGCTTTCAGTTGAAATCTGCAGGTCTGAAATCCCCAGGGCGATGTGTCACCAGTAGCACAGCCCTGACAGAGGGGGAGGGAAGGGGGCAGCAGGCCCACGGGGTTTCTTCTCCCGAGTCGGTCCTACCTGCTCATCTGTCCTCCCACCCTGGCCCCACAAGTCACTCTAATTCAGTGTCCTCTTTGGGTTTGTACACAGCCCCAAACTTCTGCATGTACTTCTTAATATACTCCTGGGAAGCCATGCTATACACATGGGATAAATAAATAATGGGAAGATAAAGTTGTTATTACATGATTATTTCATAGATGTGACTTGTTTTTGCCCTGATATTTAAATTGCAATTCTATATTGAAGGATTAAAACACATACATGCATCCATGTCATAATTAGCGTTTTATTTAGTTTCCTTAACAAAGGAGCTTTCTATGAAAGTTATCGACCATAGAACTAATTGGTTCAGATACGTTTTTTTACACTCTTTATCTGTGTGCACCTGTATTTGTTTTGATCCGAGACTTCTAGAAATCTGGCAGTAGATATGCTTAAAACAGACACCTGTCTGCTAATAAACATATTGTGAATTTCCGTTTTCTATTTTCTTTCACTGCAGTAATTCAGCCATTGCGCCAGAAAACTACGACGTGGCCTATTAACACCGCCAAGCACTTCACCGGCAAACGGCCCGTCTCCAGGGTGGAAATGCACTTCGTGACCCTCACGTCACCCCCGAACGAGTCTCCGATGTCCCCGCCTTGCAACATAAAGCGCAAGCCCACGAGGGCAGCAGGACCCGCCGGTGTGCGCTTCCCACGCGCAGCGGGCGGGGCAGGGGGCGGGGGGGGGACTGCGGCTGCGCGCGGGTCCGCGGAGGGGGCGGGGTGGGCGGAGCAGCCGCGCCCCCGCCCCGCCCCGCCCCGCCCCGCCCCCGCCCCGCGGCCCGCGCCGACCCTTCCCACCGGCCGGAGGGCAGGGCCCCGCGCGCGGCCGCCGTTCCGCAGCCAACAGCCGTCACCGTGGCCAGGCCGGCGGGCCCCGCGATGCTGTCTCTCCTGCTGATGCTCTCAGGTCTGGGCCGGCTGACCTCCGCGGGCCATCGTGAGTGACGGACCCTGCTCCGCGGAGGGCCACCGGCCGCAGAGCCTCTGGGCTCGGCGGGCCCCGGGACCTTGCTCCAGAGCCCCGGTCCGCTGGGGAGAGACCAGCGTCTTGTCAGAGCCCGCCTGGCGCCAGGGTCGTCCTGGGCCTGCTGCGGGGAGGGCTCGGAGCGAGGCTGGGACAGGTGCCCCTCCCTCGCCGGACCCTGCACCTGGAGGGGAGGGCGCGCACCTCTGGGGCCTGGGGCCTGGGGCCTGGGCCTGGGGCGCAGCACTCCTTCACCTGCGGGCTGAGGTCGGCCAGTCCCGAAGTCTGGACCGGGCAGGGTCACGCTCCCCACTTCCTGGGAGCCTCTTCCCGGGATGTACAAAGTCTGATTTTGTGGTGGGTGCGTGCGTGCCCCTGTGTGTGTGTGTGTGTGTGTGTGTGTGTGTGTGTGTGTGTGTTGGGGCTTGGAGCTTCAGAGTGAGGTGGTGTGAGAGGAGAAGTGAAGAATCAGGATGCGGCCGGGCACTGGGGAATGCTCACACATGTTGTCCTTACTGTAGATCCTGAACCATCCCTAATACAAATTACCGTGCCGCGGAAGATTGGGACAAGTACCAATGACGGTGAAGATTTCAAAACACATGTAATTAAGAAGTCACTTTTTTTTAATGAAAAAAATATTTGTTATCTGCAAATAGTGAAAGTTTTACTTCTTCCCTGCCAATTTGGATGCCTTTTATTTATTTTTGTTGTCTGCTGACTAGGACTTCTAGCACTATGTTAAATAACAGTGGTGAGAGTGGACATCCTTGCCTTGTTCCTGATTATATTGGAAAAGCTCTGTCTTTCCCCATTGAAGATGATAATTAACTGTAGGTTTTTTATATACGGCCTTTATTATGTTGGGGTATGTTCCCTCTAAAATTACTTTGTAGGGTTTTTGCCGTGAATGGATTTTTACTTTGTCAAATGCTTTTTCTGCATCTATTGAGAGGATCGTATGGTTCTTATCTAATCTTTTGTTAAAGTGGTATATCACATTGATTTGTGAATATTGAATCATGCTTGTAGGCCAGGAGTAAATTCACCACCATTGATCCTGGTGAATGATTTCCTTAATGTATTGTTGAATTTAGTTTGCTAGTATGTTATTGAGAATTTTTACATCTGTGTTAATCAGAGATATTGGTCTATAATTCTCTTTATTATTGGAATCTTCATCTGGTTTTGGTAACTCCTTAAATGTTGGGTAGCGTTTGCCTGGGAAGCCATCTCATCCTGGACTTTTATTTGTTCAGAGATTTTGATTACTGATTCATTTTCTTTGCTGGTAATTGCTCTGTTCAAGTTTTCTATTTCTTCCTGTTTCAGTTTTGGTAGTTTATGTGTCTTGGAATATATCCATTTTCTTCCGTGTTGTCCAGTTTGTTGGGATATAGTTTTTCATAATATTCTCTTATATTTGTTTGTATTTCTGTAGCATGGGTTGTTATTTTTTACTCCCTCATTTGTAATTTTATTTATTTAGTTGCTTTCTCTTTTCTCTTTGATAGGCCTAGCTAGAGGCTTATCAATTTTATTATTTTTTTCAAACAACCAGATCCTGGTTTCATTGACCTATTGTTTTTTTGTTTGTTTGTTTGTTTTTGTTTTTGTCTTGTTTTGTTTCTGTCTCATTTATTTCTCCTAATCCTCTTTCATTTCTTGTGATGCTTTCAGGTTTCACTAATTGTCCTTTAGGTGTAAGGATAGGTTGTTTGAGATTTTCTTTGCTTCCCAGGGAAGATCTTTATTGCTATATACCTCCCTCTTAGGACTGCTTTTGGTGCATCTTAAAGGTTTTTAAAGGTTTGGACTATTGTGTTTTCATTTTCATTTGTTTCCATGTGTTTGTTTTATTTAACTTCAATTTAGTCAATGCATAGTGTATTAGTAGTTTCCGGTAGAATTCAGGGTTTCATAAGTTGCAGTGCTCATTCCATCAAGTGTCTTTTTTATTGCCCATCACCCAGTTACCCCATCCTCCCACCCACCTCCCTAGCAGCCCTCATGTTTCCTAGAGTCCAGCATTTCTTATGGTTTGCTTCCCTCTCTATTTTCATCTTATTTTTCCTTCACTTCTCCTAAGTTCATCTTTTTTGTTTTTTAAAATACACATATGAGTGAAATAAATGGTATTTGTCTTTATCTGGCTAATTTATTTTGCTTAATACTTAATATCTGTATAATAACCTCTACTTCCATCCACATTGTTGCAACTGACAAGATTTCAGTCATTTTGATGACTAATATTCCATTGTATATATACACCACATCTCTTTTCTTTCTTGTTTTTTTTCCTAAAGATTTTATTTATTTATTCATAAGAGACACAGAGAGAGAGGCAGAGACATAGAAGAGGGAGAAGCAGGCTCTGTGCAGGGACCCTGATGCAGGACTCGATCCAGGGACTCCAGGATCAGAACCTGAGCCAAAGTCAGACACTTAACTGCTGAGCCACCCAGGCGTCCCTCTTTTCTTTTCTTTCTTTCTTAAATTCAAATCACTAACATAGTGTATTACTAGTTTCAGAAGTAGAGATCAGTGACTCATCACTTGCATAAAACACCCAGTGCTCATTACATCACTTGCCCTCCTGAATGTTCATCATCCAGTTAACCGATTCCTCCACCCTCATCCCCTCCAGCAACCCTCAATTTGTTACCTAGAGTTAAGAGTCTCTTATGGTTTGTCTCCCTCTCTGATACCATGTTTTATTCTTTCCTCTCTTCCTCTATGATACCGTGTTTTGTTTCTTAAATTCCACATATGAGTGAGATCATATGATAATTGTCTTTCTCTGATTGACTTATTTCATTTAGCCTTATATCCTCTAGTTCCAGCCATGTCATTTCAAATGTCAGGATTTCTTTTCTTTTCTCTTTTTTCTTGTCTTTCTTTTCTTTCTTTTCTTTTCTTTTCTTTCTTTTCTTTTTTTTCTTTCTTTCTTTTCTTTTTTCTTTTCTCCTTTCCTTTCCTTTCCTTTCTTTTTTCTTTCTTTCTTTCTTTCCTTCCTTCCTTCCTTCCTTCCTTCCTTCCTTCCTTCCTTCCTTCCTTCCTTCCTTCTTTCTCTTTTTCTTTCTTTCATTCATGGCTGAGTAGTGGTCCATTGTGTGTATGTGTGTATGTATGTATATATACATATCTTCCTTATCTATTAATTTGTCAATGGACATCTGGTCTCTTTCCATAGTTTGGCTATTGTGGACATCACTGCTATAAATATTGGGGTGCAGGTGCCCCTTTGATCACTACATTTGTATCTTTGGGGTAAATACCCAGTAGTGCAATTGCTGGCTTATAGAGTCAGCAATGCTGGGTGCAAATGCTGGGTCATTTCCTTCTATTTTTAACTTCTTGAGAAACCTCCATACTATTTTCCAGAGTAGCTTCACCAGCTTGCCTTCTTTTTTTTTTTTTTTTAAGATTTTATTTATTTATTCATGAGAGACAGAGAGAGAGAGAGAGAGAGAAAGGAGAGAGAGAGAGAGAGAGAGAGAGAGAGGTGCAGAGATACAGGCAGAGGGAGAAGCAGGCTCCATGCGCGGAGCCCGATGTGGGACTTGACCCCAGGGCCCCAGGATCACGCCCTGAGCCGAAGGCAGGTGCTGAACCACTGAGCCACCCAGGGATGCCCCAGCCAGCCAGCTTGCATTCTTACCAACAGAGGAAGGGAGTTCCCCTTTCTCTGCATCCTCACCAACATATGTACTTTCCTGACTTGTTAATTTTAGCCATTCTGACTGGTGTGAGGTGGCATCTCACTATGGTTTTGTTTTCACTGATGCCAAGTGATGTGGAGCATTTTTTTCTTGTGTCTGTTGGCCATTTGAATGTCTTCTTTGAAGAAATGTCTGTTCATATCTTCTGCTCATTTCTTGACTGGATTATTCTTTGGGTGTTGAGTTTGATAAATTCTTTATAGATTTTGGATACTAGGCCTTTCTCAGATATGTTATTTGGCAAGTATCTCCTCCTATTGTGTTGATTGCCTTTGGTTTCCTTTACTGTGCAAAAGTTTTTTATCTTGATAAAGTCCCAATAGTTCATTGTTGCTTTTGTTTTCTGTGCCTTTGAAGACATGTCTAGCAAGAAGTTGCTGTGGCTGAGGTCACAGAAGTGCTGCCTCTGTTCTCTAGGATTTAGGTCTTTCATCCATTTTTAGTCTGTTGTGTCCAGTTTCATCCTTCTGCATGTGGCTGTCCAGTTTTCCCAACACCATTTCTTGAAGAAAGAGGCTGTTTTCCCTTGTATATTCTTTCCTGCTTTGTCAAAGATTAGTTGACCATCGAAATTGAGAGTCCATTTCTGGTTTCACTATTGTGTTCCATTGATCTATATGTCTGCTTTTGTGCCAGTACCAAACTGCCTTGATGATTACAGCTTTGTAATATAGTTTGAAGTCTAGCATTGTAATGCCACCAGCCTTGGTCTTTTTTAACATTCCTCTGGCTGTTCATGATCTTTTCTGGTTCCATACAAATTTTAGGACTATTTATTCCATGTCTGTGAAAAATGTTGATGGTATTTTGATAGGGATTGAATTGAATGTATTTATTGCTGTGGGTAGCATAGACTTTTTTTTTTTTTTCCTGGAGATTCAACCCTTTATTTGTTTTTTTCTGTTTTTCTGGTCCAATCTTTTTAGCATAAACATATTAACAATATTTATTCTTCCAATCCATGGGCATGGAATGTTTTTCCATTTTTTTTTGTGTTTTCCTCGATTGTTTTCATAAATGTTCTGTAGTTTTTAGAGTTCAGTTCCTTTACTTCTTTGGTTAGGTTATTCCTAGTATGTTATGGTTTTTGGTGCAGTTGTAAACAGGATCAATTTATTAATTTATTGGGCAGTCCGGGTAGCTCAGTGGTTCAGCACCACCTTCGGTCCAAGGCATGATCCTGGAATCCCGGGATTGGGTCCCATGTCAGGCTCCCTGCATGGAGCCTGCTTCTCCCTCTGCATATGTCTCTGCCCCCCCCCCGCCCCAACTCTCATGAGTAAATGAATAAAATCTTTAAAAAATTTTAATTTCTCTTTCTTTAGTCTTATTGTTAGTGCATAGAAATATAAATGATTTCTGTGCATTGATTTTGTATCCTCTCACTTTGCTGAATTGCTGTATGAGTTCAAGCAATTTTGGGGTGGAGTCTTTTGGGTTTTTCATATAGAGTATTATGTCATCTATGAAGGGTGAGTTAGACTACTTCTTTGCTGATTTGAATGCCCTTTTATTTATTTATTTTATTGTTCTAGCTGAGGCTAGGACTTCTAGTACTATGTTGAACAACAGTGGTGAGGGTGGTCATCCCTGTCATGTTCCTGACCTTAGGAGAAAAGATCTGTTTTTCTCCTTGAGAATTATATTCATTGTGGGCTTTTCATGTATGACTTTTATGATAATGAAGTATGTTCCCACTATCCCTACTCAGTGAAGAGCTTTAATCATGAAAGAGTAGTGTACTTTGTCAAATGCTTTCTCTGTATCAGTTGAGAGGATAATATGGTTCTTTTCCTTTCATTTATTAATGTGATGTATAATGCTGTATGATTTGTGAATATTGAACCCCCCTTGCATCCCAGGATGCAAGGTCATTGTGAATAATTCTTTTAATATACTTTTGGATCCTCTTGGCTAGTATATTGGTGAGTATTTTGACATCCATGTTCATTAGGGCTATTGGTCTGTAATTCTCCTTTTTGATGAGGTCTTTGTATGGTTTTTGGATCAAGGTAATGCTGGCCTCATGGAAAGGGTTTGGAAGTTTTCCTTCTATTCTGCTTTTTGAAATAGCTTCAGAAGCCTAGGTATTATTTCTTCCTTAAATGTTTGGTAGAATTCCTCTAGGAAGCCACTTGGTCCTGGACTCTTGTTTATTGGGAGGTTTTTGATTACTGCTTCAATTTCCTTGCTGGTTATGGGTCTGTTCTGATTTTCTATTTCTTCTTTTTTTCAGTTTGGTAGTTTGTACATCTCTAAGAATGCACTCATTCCTTCCAGATTCCTTAATTTGTTGGCATATAATTGCTCATAATATGTTCTTGAAATTGTTTGAATTTCCTTGGTGTTGGTTGTGATTTCTTTTCTTTCATGCTTTTATTAATTTGTATCATTCCTATTTTGTTTTTGACACATCTGGCTAGGGGTGTCAAATTCTTTTGAAGAACCAACTTCTAATTTTGTTGATCTGTTCTACTATTCCTCTGGTTTCTATTTCATTGATTTCTGTTCTAATCTTTATTATTTTTCTTATCCTGTGTGTTTAGTCTTTACTTTCTGTTCTTTCTCTACCTCCTTTAGGTGTAAAGTTAGCTTGTGTATTTGAGATTTTTCTAATTTTTTGAGCAAGGCTTGTATTGCAATTTACTTCCCTCTTAGGTTTGTCTATGCTGTATCCCAAAGGTTTTGAACAGTTATGTTCTCATTTTCATTAGGTTCCATAATTTTTTTTAATTCTTTAATTTTCTGGTTTACCCTTTGCTTCTATAGTAGGATGATCTATAGCTTCTTTGTATTTGAGTTCTTTCCAAATTTCCTCTTGTGACTGAGTTCAAGTTTCAAAGCATTGTGGTCTGAAAACATGCAGGGAATAATCCCAATCTTTTGGTAGCAGTTGAGACTTGTGACCCAGTATGTGATCTCTTCTGGAGAAAGTTTCATGTGCACCCAAGAAGAATGTGTATTCTATTGCTTTAGGATGGAATATTCTGAATATATCTGTAAAGTCCATGTAGTCCAGTGTGTCATTCAAAGCCATTATTTTCTTATTGATCTTCTTCTTAAATGATCTGTCCATTGCTGTGAGTGGATGTTGAAGTCCCCTACTATTACTGTATTATTATCAATGTGTTTCTTTAATTTTGTTGTTAATTGTTTTAAATAACTGGCTGTTCCCAAGTTAGGAACATAAATATTTATAATCATTAGAGCTTCTTATGGATAGACCCTTTAATTATGACATAGTGTTCTTCGTCATGTGTTATTACAATTTTTGGTTTAAACTCTAATTTGTCTTATATAAGGATCACCACCCCAGCTTTCTTTTGAGGTCCATTAACACGATAAATGGAATTCCACTCCCTCACTTTTAGTCTGGAAGTGTTTAGGCCAGAAAGAGTCTCTTGTATCAATGGGTCTTGATTTTTTATCCAATCTGATACCTTGTGTCTTAACCCTATAGGTTGTCTTAACCCTCTTGTCTCAAGCTGCTTTCAGTATTTTCTCTTTATCTCTGAAATTTGCAAGGTTCACTATTATAATTCAGGGTGTTCATGAATTTTTATTAATTTTGGGAGGGGTCCTCTCTACCTCTTGGTCTTGAATGCTATTTCCCTCCCCTGATTAGGGAGATTCTCAGCTATGATTTGTTCAGATATACCTTCTGCTCTTCTCTCTCTTTTTTCTCCCTCAGAGAACCCAATAATTCTAATATATATAATTTTTTGTTTTATGGTATCACTGATGTCTTGAAGCCTCCTGTCATGGTCCATTGTTGTTTTACTCTTTTATTCAGCTTCCTTCCTTTGCATCAAGTTTCTTCTAAGTCAGTTACTCTATCTTCCACCTCATTACCCTAGCTGTTAGAGCATCGAATTTAGACTGCATCTCAGTTATAACATTTTTAATTTTGGCCTGATTAGATGTCATTTCTGTACTAAGAGATTCTCTAGTGTCATTTATGCTTTTACCAAGTCTAGCTAGTAACTTTATAATTGTTGTCCTGAATTCCAGCTCTGATATTTTACTTATATCCTTATTGGTTAGGTCTGTGGCAGAGAGGATTACCTCTAGTTTTTTTCTTCTGTTTTGAATTCCTCTTTATAGTCATTTTTCCCAGAGAAAAATAGATGAATGAATGAAAAAAATAAATGATATCAACCATGACCTATGCAAATACATACTAGACAAATCCAAAGAGGTCAGAAACCAAAAATAGAAGAGAAAAAGAAAAAGAAAATGAAAAGAAAAGAAAAGGGAAAGAAAGAAAAGGAAAAAACCGGAGGGGGGTGGGTGGGGTGAGTAGAGAATATAATCTCATAGGGTGGACAAAACAGGGTGATCCATTAGGTCCTGAGTGTATTTTGGTCTCTGTGTTAGAAAACACTAAATCCTAAAATTGTGAAGAAAGCAAAACATTATATATATATATATATTATAATTATATTATATATATAATATATATAATTGAATAGGTGAAAGGATACCAAAAATGAAGAATATATCTATAAAATGTCGGAATATATCTATAAAATGTAGATGTAAAAAATGGAAGTTAAAAAAAGACCTAAATCAGAGTTTGGAAAAACAAGAAACTAGTTGAAAAGGGGAAGAAAAATAGGAAATGGAAAATTTTAAACCAAAAGATAAATAAATCATGAGAAATAACCTTGAATTCTTTATAGCTTTTTCCCCTACCTCTGGAGCTTTCCAGTACTGTGAGATCCATAAAGTTTGCTATTCAACTGTTCTTCCAGTTGGTCTTCTGAGGGGAAGGGTCTACTGTGCTGATTCTCAGGTGTCTTTTGCTGGGTGGCGTTCACTGACCCTTGGCAGAGGGCCAGTCTCAGTATAAGCTATTTTGGGTTGCTTTGTGTGGCTTTTGTTCCTTGAAAGCTTTCTGCAACTCTTTAGAGGACCAAAACAAAAATAGCGATGACCTGATCTCCAGCCCCAGAGCTGAAAGGTTGAGGTTTTCTGTCTTCAGTAAACCCTCAGACATAAGCAATCTTCATTTTTATGTGTCTCAAACTCTGCTGACTCTTGTGGAGCGTGCCCACACTGATTCTCCCAGGGGAAGATGGAGGATCACCCTGTTACTGTCCTTTACAGGGTCTCCATACTGAGAGCTGCTGCCCAGTCCTGTGCACATCCTCTCTGTCCCTCCCAGGGAAAGACAGGGGGTCCCTACTTTCCTACCCTTTATAGGGTCCCCACAGGGAGAGCAGTTACCCAATTGGGCCTCAGCTTGAGGTGTATGGCAAACTGTGCTGACAGCCCACTCCTGAGCTTGCTGTGCTGATTGATTGTAGCCAAATTCCCTGCTCTGATGCCTGGGAACTCGACAGGTTCAGGCATCCTCATTCTTTCTCCAGCTGTGGGGATCCTGAGATACACTGTCCCAACTAATATTCTGCCCCATTTCACCACCTGAGCACCTTTCAGGCAGGGATGTCTCTTACTGGAGTAGATTTCTAAGGGTTCCAATTTTGTACTCTGGGGCTATATCACTTTCCAGTAGCTGGCTTATGGAGGCTTCCTCCCATCGCTGTTTATCTTCTGATACATTGCTTAGGATTCACTTCTCCACACCTTGTACCTTGCTTCAAGTGGTCACTTTTCTATTTGTAGAGTTCCAGCAATTCTCTTATTACATCTCAAGTTGAATTCATGGGTGTTCAGAATGATTTGACAGTTATCTATTTAAATTCAACAGCTCCAATTAAACGAGGTCCCCTACTCTTCTACCATTTTGCCCCCTCCCTTCTTGTGATTGATTTTTAATTTCATAGTTTTGTGCTTAGGGAAGGTACATGATATGATTTCAGTCCTTTTGCATTTGTTGTGGCCTGATCTGTGAACTAATATGTGATCTATTCTGGAGAATGTGCCAAATGCACTTGAAAAGAATGTATATTCCTCTGTTTTAATGGGTTGTTTTGAATATATCTGTTCAATCCATCTTGTCGTGGGTCTTTTTTTTTTTTTTTTTGAAGATTTTACATATTTATTCATGAGGGACACAGAGAGAGAGAGGCACAGACACAGGCAGAGGGAGAAGCAGGCTGCATGCAGGGAGCCTGACGTGGGACTCGATCCTGGGTCTCCAGGATCATGCCCTGGGTTGAAGGTGGCGCTAAACCTCTGAGCCACCCAGGCTGCCCCAGTGGGTCTTTCAAAGTTGTTTCCTTGTTGATTTTCCACTTAGGTGATCTGCCCATTAATGTGAGTGTGGTATTAAAGTGTCCTACTATTATTGCATTATTATCAGTTAGTTCCTTAGGTTTGTTATTGTTTTATATATTTTTGTGTTTCCATGTTGGGGGCATAAATATTTACACTTGTTATAGCTCTTGTCAGGTTGTATCCTTTATGATGATATGGTGCCATACTTGTCTCTTGCTACAGTCTCTATTTTATTTTATTTTATTTTATTTTTTATTTTTTATTTTTTTAATTTTTATTTATTTATGATAGTCACAGAGAGAGAGAGAGAGAGAGGCAGAGACACAGGCAGAGGGAGAAGCAGGCTCCATGCACCGGGAGCCTGACGTGGGATTCGATCCCGGGTCTCCAGGATCGCGCCCTGGGCCAAAGGCAGGCGCTAAACTGCTGCGCCACCCAGGGATCCCCAGTCTCTATTTTAAAGTCTAACTTCTCTGATAAAAGTTTTGCTACTCTGGCTTTTTTTGACATACATTTAGATAATAAATATTTTTCCATCTCCTTACTTTTCCTCTACAGTTGTCTTTAGGTCTAAAATTGAGTCTCTTGAATGTACCATTAGATGGATCTTGTTTTATTGTCCATTCTAATATCTGTGTCTTGATTGGAGAATTTAGTCCATTTACATTCAAAGTAATTATTGATAAATATGTATATATTGCCATTTTATTATTTTGTTTTGTTTCTGGTGATTTCTCTGATACTTTCTTGCCTTTATCATTTTTAGACTCTCCTTTGCACTCAAAAAATCCCTTTTAATATTTCTTGCAGGGCTGGTTTAATGATAATATATTCCTTTAGTGTTTGTTTGTCTGGGATACACTTTATCTCTCCTCTATTCTGAATGATAGCCTTGCTGATAGAGTATTCTTGGCTGCAAACTTTTCCCATTTGGCACTTTCAATTTGTCATACCACTACATTCTGTCTTGCCAAGTTTCTGTTGGGGAATCTCCAGCTAAACTTATGGGTCTTCCTTTGTAGGTTAAAGACTTTGTCATGCTGCTTTTAACATTTTTTCTTTATCACTGTATTTTTCAAATTTAATTACAATATATCTTGGTATTGGCTTGCTTTTGTTGATTTTAATGGAAGTTCTCTGTGCCTCCTGGATCTAAATGCCTGTTTCCTTCTACAGATTTGGAATATATTCAATTATTATTTCTTCAATTAAATTTTCTGTCCTCTTTTCTCTGTCATTTTCTTCTGGGACATATAGATAGCACATAGAATTTTTAAGAAAGTGAATGTCCACCTACATTTCTAGAGATAGGAAATTTGAAGTTAGTTAATTTTTAGATATATGCACACTCATTTTTAATTTTTGTGATTATAAGTTTAGTGTAAGTCTCCAATCTTGATTTTTTTTTTTTTACCCAAATGCATTTCTTTTGACTCAGGCAGAAATACAATATCTGCTTGTAGATTATACTTATAATCATAAAATTATTTGAATTAGTAATTAAATAAATTGCCAGAAAATCCCATGCATCAGGTAGTTTTAAGATTGATTGATTTTAAAGAGAGAAAGAGACAGGACAAGAGAGGGGCAGAGAGAGAGGGAGAGAGAATATTAAGCAGGCTCCACACCCAGCATGGAGCATCATGAGGAGCTTGATCTCAGAACCCAGAGATGATGACTTTAGCCAAAATTAAGAGTTGGATACTTAACCAACTAACCCACCTGGATACTCTTATTTTAAACTTTTAGACAAAATTCAAGGAAAAATGATATATCCTTTTTAGAGACTAGAACACAGAATAGAACATAAGTTAACTAATCCTTCAGATCATTTAGTAACATTTAAAAATATTGATGTACCTTTAATAGAGGCCAAGTAAAATATGAGAAAGGGGAATTATAGGTCCTTTCACTTAACTAAAATATTTAAAAAGTGAAAGTAGCAAATAATTATAGAATATTATGACCAAGTAGATTTTCTCTGTTAAAGTCTTAATAGTAGAAAAAATTAAACTACCACACTAACATATTCTTAAATATCAATAAATGTATCCAAAAGAGCATTTCAGAAAATTACTCACATATTCATACATACATGTTCACCAAATATGTACATAATACTTCTCTTTGGAAGAGAATGGCCTCAATGTGTTTAAATGGCTCCAGAGAACAAGGGAGCATCAACCAAAGCTATAACTAATATCACACTTAATGTTTTACACATTATATAATTCTATTTTAGGATCAGAGTAACACAGAGGTGCATATTATTTCCATTTTATTCAGTAATTTAAAATATAAAAAGTTAAGAAATATTTAAAAAGTAGGGTTTAAAAGATAAGACATAGATCAGCTATCACATAGACCATGGTTCTGCTTTGAGTAACTTTGTTATATGGTGATGTCATTACCTACCTAAAATCCATAATTTAGAAGGGAATTACACAGATTTATTCTCAAACAATAGAAAGAGGAGGGATACTAAAGAACTGGTACTTAAATCAATTTGTTTTCCATTTCGTTTGCATTTATACAATTACTTTTAGCAATAGCCATTGTGAAATAAATGCCAGTAAATCTCTGAAAATTGCAACTTACTTTTGTCCTTCAGAAAGCATCCTTAAATTTTAAATGATTAGGAAACATTTTTTAGAAAACCTAACTATTACATCAAAATGGACCAAATGCTAAATATTAAAAAAGTGAAACATCACGGGTAAGCTGATGCAACTACAACAATATCAGATAAAGAAACACTTCAAGAAATGAAAGATACCTTAATGATAATTTATCCTGAAGATATCACCATATTAAATAGGTTTTATACCAACAATAGAGTTCTAAAATCTGTAAGGTCAAAAACTACAGACGAAAGGAGAAAGAAATAATATCACAATAATTTAGGGAGATGTCAACACACCTTTTTCAATAGCTGCAAACTTGCAGAGGACTGAACATGAGAAGGTTTAAAATGACTTATACAGAAAACTGTACCCTAATGACAAAATTCATATTCTTTGCAAATGTGGAAAATTTACCCTTATTAACAACATGCTATGCCATGAAGAACAGGTATGTATTATGATGATGTCACAGATTAGATTCTTTGGGATGGAGTATTTGAGAAGATTCCTGTGAAGGCAGTTTATTAGAGTATGCTCTTGTGATGAACCCCTGTGAAAGGGGAGGGGAGGAAGTCAGAAGGGGAGATGGAGACTCAACTGGGTCTCAGCAAAATGTGAAGCTTGCATTGCCCATCAGTATTTGGAGTTGGGATGAGGGGACTTCTAGGTAAACGTCTCAGAAAGTTGTGACTTGGTAAGAGGTGACCCTCTGTAGCTGAGGCAATTCTCAAAGAAGACATGGAGAAGAAATATGTTCTTACAGTTAGGAGATACTTCTTTTAATCTGAAAAGGGGACCTGTCCTGTATTCTTTCCCTCTTCTTTTCACCTTCATTATTTTCCATAACTTTATCTTCTGTATCACATAATCATTATATCCAATTTCAAGTCTTAGTTATCACTTTTTTCATTTTGGCCTCACTAGTTTTTAGATCTTTTATTTCTGTGATAAGGGAATTCTTGGTGTCTTCTATGCTTTTCTAAAGCCCAGCTAGTATCCTTATGATTGTTGCTTTAAATTCTGATCACGTGTATTATTTATATCTTTTTTTATTAGATCCCTGGCCATGACCTTTTCTGTTTTTTTCTTTTGGGATGAATTCCTCCATCTTGGCATTTTGTGTAGGTCTCTGTCTTCTCTGTGTTAGAAAACTTGTTATGTTTCCTGCTCCTAAGAGTAATGGTTTTATGAAGAAGAGACCATACGCTGTCAAGGGCCTGCCACTTCAGGAAGTGTCTCTGGTGTACGCTGCATGTACTCTGCTGTTGTGTTTTGGCTGCTCTTTCCCTCAGGTCAGTCCTCTGCAGAGTTTTTCCTTGCCTGCAGTGGGGGGTGTTTGGACCTTGGCCAGAGCATGGCAAGTTTTGATTAAATGTGCACTGGTTTGCTTGTTAAAAGAGACCTAAGAACTGAAGCTTGCAGGACCCTATGCTCAATAGGCATGGTATGTGCAAGGGTTTGTGCTAGTCTTCTTGAAGATGGGCCCACTGCTCTGGTTCTCAGGTGCAGTGGCCTGAGAAAGGCGGCACCTGTAGAGCTCAAGGGGGCGGGGCTTGGTGTAAGAACTTCAGGCAGTGTTGGTGGTGTGCTGCTTACTGAAGTAAGTTTATGCTGAAGGGTGGGAGAGAGAAATGGCACCAGCCAGCTCTCTTGTCCCTAGAGAGAGGAGTTCACACCTGCTGCTTCCTGGAAGACTTCCCAGAAGAGCAAACAGTCTTCCATCCTGGTCCCAGGCATCCCTCAGAATGCTGCTTTCACCCTGTCTGTGTCGGGCCACCTGCCAGACTGGCAGCACAGTGCACCTTGGGGTCTATCCAAGGCAGGACAGCTGAGTTTTAAAACTCCAAACTTTAGAGATATGGGCTGGTGTGGACCCAACCACGCTGGTCCTCTGGCGGAGGATCTTGCTATTCTGGGACTGATGCAGATTCATCCCAGAAGGGCAGTCACAGCCAAAGCACAGGGGTGCAGAGTTTGGAGTAAAGTGCAGCAGTCTGTGATAGGTGTCCTCAGCATCTATGCTGAGGGGCCAGGGAGGGTAATGGTGCCCACTGGTTGTTTTGTTCCCTAGAGGGGCAATGCTCTCTCTCCTATATGCACTCCAAGAAGGGGAATGGTCTCTCCCTGTGCACCCTGGGGATCCTCAGATGGCAATGTTTGTTCCTGGGCTCTCCACCCTCCTTCTCCACAGGAGCACTGCACCCTCAGGGTACACACTCTAAGACTCCAGTCTTTGAGCCCTGCTGGTTGTAAAACCTTCTGAAAATCAGTCCCTCTCATTTTGCCAGTCAATGGTTTTGGGAAAATGTTTTCCTTGCGCTGTCCCCTGTGTGCTCCTTTCTCTCTGTCTTGCTTCCCTCTGTGACTAGGGCTTCCTCCCTTCTGCAGCACCTGCAGTCCATTTCTCCCCCAAACCACATCTTCACACCTCCTACCTTCCACAATGTGGCCTCTTTCCTCGAGTCCTGCAGTCCTCAGATGATTTCTTGGGTATTCAGAGTGATTGGTTAGAATTATCCATCAGTGTTCGGGATGAGGCAAGCCTAGGGTTTTCCTACTTCTCTGCCATCTCAGTTCCACACAACCTGTGTAGTAGTCTTTAATTTTCAATTTATTTGGGCTAGAAATCAGAAAGTAGAAAAAAGTTAATAAAATTTATTTCAGAAGATTACTCAGCATTTCTAAATGTAACCATTTTAAATTAAAATTTCATATGATGATAAATGCTAATAACTAATTCTCTTAGTTTTGAAAAGTTAACTCTTAATTGTATTTAAATTTAATTATACTTAATTCTGTCACATTCCAAGAGTGAAGATAGTAATATATATATGTTATATACTTTATATATATATATATATAATTTTGAGACATTTGTGATACCATTTGTTTACATGAATGAGCACTGACATTTAAAAAATTGTGGCTTTTGACTTAAGAATTTTAGATTTCTGCTAATTACTTTCTGAATACTTTATTGTAGGTCACTTATGCCATCAAAATTGACAGGGAAACCTATACTCTCCATCTTAAAAAACAGTAAGTGGTCATTTTTCTTTTCATGCCCTTCTTTGTTGTTTCTTTTTTTCTAAGATTTGATTTATTTATTTATGAGAGAGAGAGAGAGAACAAGTGGCCGGTGGGGGGGTGGGCGGCGCAGAGGGAGAAGGAGAAACAGGCTCTGTGCTGAGCAGGGAGCCCAACATGGGCCTCTATCCCAGGACCCTGAAGTCATAACCTGAGCTGAAGGTAGCCACTTAACCAACTGAGCCACCTAGGCACCCCATTCTTTTTCGCTACTTAGATTTTTCAAATTAGTACTCTATATTGAGTCTAAAGAGCATGATCATTGTATTTATTTCATATGTTATATCTTTGTGATTTATGACAGATTAGAATTTCAAGTCTTCCTCTTGAGATTTTAAATCTAATATTGAAGCCAAATTCTAATTTAATGATATAAATATTAATGTATATTAGATAAATTACAATTATTCTATGCAATTTCTTGAAATATAACTACAATAACATTCGGGAAATAATTTTATTTGTATGTTTAATTTTGTTTTCATGTCATTTTATATACTTATGTAATTTTAAGCATTCTACTTGGTAATACACCATAATTTTTCTCATCTTGGAATAATATAGAATTTAATCTCTTAAATTTTGTGTTCTTTAATTTTTCTGTTTGAGGAAACCAATGTTAATAATCTTTGGTGTATATTTTCACCATTTTCTATTCTAAATTTCATCTCTCCCTTAAATGAACCTATCAAAAGAGTTTGTTTTTACACAAATGGAAATACTGTTTTGTCACTAGCAGATCTTATTTAATAATGGTGTTCATTTTCTTGCTATATATATTTTAACTCATTCTTTAAGAGATAACATTTCACTGTATGTAATATTAATAATGAGTTTCATTCCAGGAATTATTACTATAGAGTCCTGCAACAAACATCCTTGTATGTATATTCTTACGTAATAGAGATTTTGTTTTGTAGACTTGATATCAAGAAATGGGTTTCTGAGTCAAGAAGTATGAATGATAATAATAATAATAACAACAACAAAAGTAACTGACATTTATAGAGCACATACCAGTTGCCAGGAATCTATCTTTTTTCATCCCTCCCTCCCCCCCTTCCTCCCTCCCTCCCTTCCTTTTTTTTTTTTTTTCCAGAGAGAAAGAGAAAGCGAGTGTGTGCACATGTGGTGGGGGCAAGGAGGAAAAGAGGTAGAGGGAGAGAGGATCCTAAGCAGACTCCATTCTCAGTGTGGAGCCCAGCACGGGGCTATGTCTCATGACCCTGAGATCACAACCTGAGCCAAAATCAAGAGTTGATCCCTTAACCAACTGAGCCACCCAGGCACTCTTTGCCAGGCATGTTTCTAAGCAGTTTGCATGTAGGAACTGATTTAATGTTCACAACAACTTTCTTTATTACTCACATTTTGTATTAGGATATTGAGAGATATTTTCAGTTTCTGAAATCAGTTTAGATTTTCAAAAGTATGTGAGATATGCTAAAATATTATATTGCATCTTTGTACCAATTTATATTTCCCTCAATAACTTCTCTAAACAATTATTAGCCATTTGCATTTTCCTCCTTCCTATTCAATATTTATTTTTCAGAGCAGTTTTAGGTTCACAGTAAAATTAAGGGGAAAGTATAGTTTCTGTGTACCCCCTGACCCCACACATGCATGTCCTTTCCTATAATGAACTTGCCTCACCAGAGTGATACATATGTTATAATTGATGATCATTATCACCCAAAGTCCATAGTTTATATTAGTCCCGAATTTTTTACATTGACATTTTTTTGGTTAAAAATAAAAAGGAAAATTCTGAGAATATAAGCAATTAGGTTTTCACCATGAATGACACACATGTAAGCATTTTGTTTATATATTTTTCTAGAAAGTGTACATGGTAGGTAATAGTGAAATCTATTATTCATATCCTTAGACATATTCAGTTCTTTCACTCCCCAGTGCTAATTATAGTTGTGATACTGACACATACTGTCATATTTTTTTCATTCGTCTGTATGCCTAGAGTTCAATATGAATCATCATGTTTTGAGTATTACCTTAAATAAACATAAATGGCACAATACTCCTTTATATAATTTATTTATCTGAATATGGTGGGCCACTAAGGTGACCCCAATTCTTTACTTCTTTCTGTATCTTCAATCTTTGCCATAAAACATTGAGTTCTTATCTTCAAGAGGTGGAACATAGGGGTGCCTGGTGGCTCAGTGATTGAGCATTTGCTTTCAGCTCACATTGTGATCCTGGAGTCCTGGGATCGAGTCCACTCTAGAAGATTAGTCCCTTGCTCAAATTTCATAAGCTAAATGATTTCTATAGACAAACTTCATATAAGTGGTACCAAAGTGTCATCTTGCAGAGAAGATAGTGATTGTTATGGTACAGCCTGACACCATTATTTATTGCTGGGAGACTGGGATTCTTAAGGATTCCAAACACCAAGGGGCAGTTCAGGGCCAGAATCAAAGAGAGACCAGCACATTCATGGAATGTGCACTTTCACCCCTTCTCATTTCAGATCTGCTTCTTCATCTTTTATCACTCCTGACAGCTCTTCCTTTCCTCAATCCAAATAACAAAGCTAGAGAGCTTCCCAGAAAAAAAAAATACTGCTATTTATCAGACCATATCCCACATGTATTCAGAGACAATGCTGAGTGGCTTGGGTTGCTTTAGGTGTGAGTACCTGGAATATGGTCAGAGCCATATTTTGTTAACTAAGCATGTCAATGGAGGTGGTTGAAATGGGAATCCAGAAGCATCTCCCAGGAAAAGGAAATTCAACAGATTCCTGACAAGCATAATTAAAAAGACACAACTTAGTTTTAGTCAATAGAGAGAACAAATTTTGTAGTAAAAAACACAGCCAAAATAGAGATTTGAAAATAGTTGGAGGAAAACTATACTATAAAGAGGGCAGATCCATAAGACCCAGGAATAAACTATAGATTTCCATATTTTTTGATTTCCATAAAATTTTTAAAAATATGTAGTGATTTAAAATTAAAATGAAAAATTAAGGGATTTATCACGTTAGGGAAGATGAATGTAAAGCCACACATGTACGCATGCACATGTACTCAAATGTACAAAACACACACTAGAAAACTGATATAAGATGAATTATTTCATGTATTATAAAAATTAATAGCAAAGGAATAGGACTCAAAATTCTACATACTGCCAAGATGTTATTCAGTTATGAGAACAAAAGGTACATTGCATATTTCTGCACAGATCCAGAAAACATGCCATTTGCATAGTCTATCTGAAGAAAACAATGTGAAAGTAGAATAAATATACAATAATCAAGTCAGCATAAAATCACAAATAAAAAAAGAAGCAGTGGTAAAATTTGGAAAATGCAATACAGTTGTAAAATACTGAAAGATTTTACATCTTAAATATAAAATAATTTTTAATACTATCATAATATTATGATACAAGTTCAGAATATGAGAGACATGAGAGAAATCTGAAAACCTATAAAAATAATGAACATATGATTACATAAAAATTTCACTTTTATAGCAATGAATCCCACAAAGATGAAGGGGGGAGGACAACAGGCTGGCAGTGTTTGTGCAACATATAGAACAGATAAAGGGGGGATCCCTGGGTGGCGCAGCAGTTTGGCGCCTGCCTTTGGCCCAGGGCGAGATCCTGGAGACCCGGGATCGAATCCCACATCGGGCTCCCGGTGCATGGAGCCTGCTTCTCCCTCTGCCTGTGTCTCTGCCTCTCTCTCTCTCTCTATGACTATCATAAATAAATAAAAAAAAAATTAAAAAAAAAAGAGAACAGATAAAGGGTTGACGTCTACAGTAAATAAAAATTCCCACAATTTGATCTTGAAGAAAAAATTTAAACAGATAAACCATGGATTGACAATAACTCAAAACAAATGATTAAAACTAAAAATGCAAGGAGAAAACAAAACATTGGAAACGAAATTCAATTAGTGTAGTCAGTGAATATTCAAAAAGATACTCCTAAACAACAATTAAAACATATTAAAAGCATTATTTAAAGCAGAATAAGGGGTGCCTAGATGGCTCAGTCAGGCTAAACATCTGCCCTTGACTCAGGTAATAGTCCTGGGATCAAGACCTCAGTCAGGCTCCCTGCTTGGCAAGGAGACTACTACTCCCTCTCCCTCTGCAGCTCTCCCAGCTTGTGGTCTCTCCCTCTTTCTCAAATAAATAAATCAAAATAAGATCTTTAAACAAAAATAAATAAAGCATAATAAAGCATTAGCATATATTAAAATGCCTTACAATAGCATTTCTTATCCATTAATTAACAAAAATAAATAAGTGAAGATACTAATTTTGTTGATAAGATAGAGAACAAAAATGCTTTTGAATGATTGACAAAAGCAAAAACTGGTATAAACCCTCAAATAAAAGTGGGTGGTATATAGCACTCTTGGGAATTGTATCATTTATAACCCATCAATTTCACTGGTGCCCAGGAAGTCATGGCCAAGGATATCCACAATACACCTTTTCTTGCTATAAATATGGGTGAATAAATAATAAATGAGATATATTTATTTGATAGTTATATATTTAAAACTATCATTTTGCACACATCAGTATGAGTGAATCTTGAAAAATATTATACAAACTGTTGCACAAAAAGCACAACCCCCAAAAACAGAACCACACACATTAACATAGTAAATATCTACTGCTCACACTTATGGGTTATGTGTGAGTAACAATAGTAGTTCTGCTAATGGTGACCAGGCTTGCTTGCTCAATGGTCTAGGATTCTTTCATTCAGCTAGATTCTGGATTCATTCATTCAGCTGAATGTTGACTGATCTAGGCATGATTAGGGCACCTTGACTGTGCTCCACTTGTCTCCATCTTCCAGAAAGCTGATCAAAGCATATTCTCATGGGGATGGCAGACAAACAAGATGAAAAATACAAAAGCAGGAGAGCTTTTTCAAAACTCTGTTTGAATCAAGTCAGCTAGCATCTTTTTGGCCAAAGTCACATAGCCATAGAATGGGCTGCATGATTTGCATGAAATGAAAATATAAGATCTCTTTTTCAAAAGTACTAAGAATCACAGAGCATCAATAGCAGAGCATTTAATCAAGGACAGGGCACTTCTAACCTTGGGGCCCTGGGGGAACACAAACTCAGGAAGTTGGCTTTGCAGGCATAAACACAGATCCAAGACCTGGGGAGTGGGGAGGCTGGGGAAGATGTATATGTTCCACCCGCCCCCCCTTTTTTTTAAAAGATTTTATTTACTGGGCAGCCCGGGTGGCTCATTGGTTTGGCGCTGCCTTCCACCCAGGGTGTGATCCTGGAGACCCGGAATCGAGTCCCGCGTCGGGCTCCCTGCATTGGGCCTGCTTCTCTCTCTGCCTGTGTCTCTGCCTCTCTCTGTGGCTCTCATGAATAAATAAGATTTAAGATTTTTTTTTATTTATTTATTCATGAGAGACACACAGAGAGGCAGAGACACAGGCAGAGAGAGAAGCAGGCTCCAGGCAAGGGAGCCTGATTCAGGACTCTATCCCAGGACCCCGGGATCATGCCCTCAGGTTTCCTAGTCTTCTGCTTCTAAACAAAGGCTTTAGGAATTGTTGTGTGCTTCTACAATTTTTTTTTGCCTTCTGCTACAAAGAAAGGTATGTTCCAGGGGTAGAAGGTATGTCTTTTCCCAGGTTCCAGAATGAAGGCAGATGGAGCTGAACCTGCAATAAACTTGTGAAGAGCATTCACTGTTGTTTTGAGGCATTGAGAATTTGGAGCGTATTTTTACCATGGTATAATTTCATGGAAACTATTGGAAAAAGCATATTTTTTTCTTATCAATCTATGGCTATTTGTTAGCAAATATTAGCTAACATATTTATGCAATGAGATTGATTGTTGAATCTAAAAGAAAACTTTGCCATAGGAATCAAGAAGTCCTGGTTTCTAGTATACATAAATCTATGTCATTATGATGTCCCTGATGCTATCTGATTATGCTGCTTATTATTTTTTATTACATACAAAATATGCTATCAAAATGCAAATGAGATAATGGAGAGAGGAGACCATTTAATTTTTGGATATTTGAGCTTGTAAAATTGAATGAAAATTTTAATTTCATGACTCTGGTTTTGTTAATGTTACTATTACATGAAGTGTCATTACTTTGGTTGAATTAGGTCATTTTTAGACCCTCATTTCCTGGTGTATGCATACAACAAATTAGGAAAATTGTATCCAGATTCTTCTTTTGAAAAGGTAAGTTTTCTTTATGCTGTGTAGATTTACTTTTTTGTTTTTTAAAGATTGTGTTTATTCATGAGAGACATAGAGAGAGACAGAGACACAGGCAGAGGGAGAAGCAGGCTCCATGCAGGAAGCCTGATGTGGGACTCGATCCCGGGACTCTAGGATCACGCCTTGGGCCAAAGGCAGGCTGCCAAACCGCTGAGCCACCTAGGGATCCCCTAGATTTACTTTTTAAATATCATTAAGATACCATTGGCAAGAAGAAAAAGAATGCTTTCTACCCCACAGTATGATTGGGCAAACAGATCAGAAGCCCAAATGTAATGTGGCTTTACTATGAAGGCAGATTGAAAGGAACAACTGCTTTTCACATTTGGAACTCAAGGAATCTTTTACGTAAAAAGGTCGTTTAAACTATCAGAAGTATTAGCAGGGGTGTGAGAGAGAGAGAGAGAGAGAGAGAGAGAAAGTGGGTTAAGGAGCTAAGAATAAGAAGCCCCTAAACACAGAGTCATTTTAACTGAAATGTCCTAGGACCTGAGCAATGGAGGAAGTGGTGGAAATCACTTTGCGGAAAGACCTAATAGAAAGAACCGCCTTATGGAAAGAGTGAGGATGTCAAAGCATATTGGGTACAGAATCTGAAGAGGTTCACGTGTGAAACATAGGAGTTTGTATTGATCTGAAATTGCAGATAGGGTTCAAGAAATTTTTAAGTATCTGAGAAAATTAGTGAGTTATTTACTTTGTGAGAACAGATGATTGGCAAGAAGTAAATGCAAGTGAAGGGTCAAATTCTATTGCTATATTGCAGTTGAGAGGTAATAAAATTAAAAATAATTACTGCAACATTGTCACCATCTGTAAGTAGAAGACAGAACAAAATACAAAAGACACCTGTTCTGAGACATTTGGCAATAGGCAGATCAGGAAAAATTTTTTTTCTGAGAGATAAGAGAACCCAGAAGGTGAGTCACATTCAACTTGGCCCTTCTGACTGAGGATAAAGTCTCAACCATAGCATACATAGGGAGTTGGGAACAAGCAGAGCTTGCAGACTTTGGACCAGAGCTGCTGATGCAGCTTCAACTGGGATGACACAGGACCAGAGAGAGGGGCCGTCAGATGTATGAATTTTTTGCAGGGAGGGGAGTTGTCCTTACGTCCTTGACTAACGATTAGGCTGCCTGTGTGCTCTACTGAAGAGGGTAAGACTCTACTGAAGAGCAGAGAGTAAGATGGAGGTAATACTAACTGTCCAACAGAATCAGGAGATGTTGGATTTTCAGCCTGGACAGAGTAGAGTGACTTTGCTAAAACCCCAGACATTCAGATGAGCCCAGAACCCTAATCCTTAGGAGGAAAGACCAAGCTTTAGAGTAAGAGATACTCTTATCACCCTCATTCCGTACCCCAAGGGCTAAAACTCAGCAACAAGAGGATTAAGGAAGGTTGCCATCAAATTAATTACAATACAATATGAAATACTCTATAAAGGGTTAAAGCATAGTAGAGGAAGGAAATAATTCAGATAAGGGTAGAAATCAATGAGATAGAAAAAGGAAAAAGAATAGGAAAAAATTAAGCCCATAATTTAATTCTTTAAAAGGACTAATAACATTAATAACCCTTAGTAAGACTGACCCAGAACAAAAACAAATTCCATCAATATTAGGGATGAAGGGAGATATGACTAGTCATACAGAAGATAAAATATTTGGGAGTATTATGAAAACTTTAGGTCAATAAATTTGATAATTTAGATGAAATGGGCAACCTCTTTGAAAGGGTAACTTATCAAAATTGAGGGGAGAAATAATAGAAAATCTCAATCACTTGAAATCTACTTAAAAAATTGAGTTTCTTAATAACTACATTCCCATGCCAGGTTTAAATGTTTTCACACTTTACCTATTGAGAGATATTTGTTGTTTCTAATTTAGCTATTAAAAAGAATGTTTATATGAACATTCATGTGCAATTTGTTGTGTGGATATAATTTTTTAATTCTCTGGAATGTATATCCAAGAATATGATTACCAGGTCATATGATAAGTGTGAGTTTATTTAATTAAAAAAATTCTATTTAAATTCAATTTAGTCAACATATACTGTTTTATTACTTTCAGGAGTAGAATTTAGTGATTCATCAGTTGCATATAACACCCAGTGTTCATTATCAAGTGCCCTCCTTAATACCCATCACCCAATTACCCTACAGCCCTACCAACTTCCCCTCCAGCAAACCTCTGTTCAATTACTAAACTGTTTTTCAGAGTAGCTCTACTATTTCACATTTCCAATGCCAGTGTATGAGAGAGAAAGAGTGCATTTTTGCCACCACTTGGTATTATCACAATTAAAAAAAAAATTTAGCCATTGTGATAGATGTGTAGTGATTTTTTTCATGTAATTTGGTTTGCATTTTCCTAATGACCAGTGATGTTGAACATATTTTCATGTGCTTATTTGTCATCTTCTGTGAAATGTCTATTAATATCCTTTACCCATTTTCTAATTGGATTGGTTGGTTTTTTACTGTTGACTTTTGAGCAATTTATGTATTCTAAATACATGTTCTTTGCCAGATATGTGATTTGATAATATTTATTTTCAGTCTGTAATTTACCTTTTCATCATTTTCATAAGGTCTCTCATTGATCAGAAATTTTAAATTTTGTTGAGGGTTAATTTATCAACTTTGGATGAGTAGTGGTTTAGTTATCAAACCTAAGAACTTCATATAACTTTAGTTCTTAAAGATTCTGGTTTTTTTTCCTAAAAATTTTGTAGTTTCATTTATATTTAATTGTTCACTTTGATATAAAAGTGAACAATTAGCTTTGTATCAGGTGTGAGGTTTGAATCCAATTTCATTCTTTTGACTGAGGATGTGTATTTGTTTCAACATCATTGATAGAAAAGACTGTTGTGCATTAAATTGCTCTTGCATCTAAGTCAGAAAGTCAGTAGGACATATTTTTGTGGATATAGTTCTGGGTTCTTCAATCTGTTCAATTCCTTTATGGGTCTATACTTATGTGATTATCATGCTGTCTTTTTTATTTTACCTACATATTAAGGATTTATGTAAACTATAGTGATTTCTCCCACTTTATTTTTATTTTTCAAGATTTTTAGACTATTCTTGATATTTCATACAAATTTTAGACTAAACTGCTTTATGTACACAAACTTGATAGGATTGTGATAGACATTATGTCAAACCTATACATCATTTTGGGGACAACTGACATCTTCACTATGTTGAGTCTTCCAATCCATGAATACAGTGAGTCTCTCCATTTATTTGGTCTTTTTTTACATGTCTTTTATTAGCATTTTGTAATTTTAGCATTTAGATTCTGTACATATCTTTTTTTAAGGCTTATGCCAAAGTATTTAATTTTATTGTTGCCATTATAAATGGTATTGTATTTTCAGTATTTATATATTTGTTATTATACAGAAACGCATTTTGTTTTATTCTCATGTCCTTCAAACTTACTGAAGTTACATAATTCTATGATGATTTTTGTTTTGTTTTCATTTTTTTGGGTAGAGTCTTTGAGATTTCTACATAGACCTGTCATTTACAAACTTGAAAATTTTTCCTTTTTTTGTTTTCAATCTGTGTGCTTTTATTCACTGCTTTGCCTTTCTGTGCTTGCTACAACTTCCAGTACTGTTCAAATCACAATAGGAAGGGAAAACATCCTCATTTGTTCCCAATCTTAAGGAAAATTTATTTACTCTTTACCATTAAGGATAATGTTAGTTGTAGGGTTGTTTTTAAACATTCTTTATAAAGTTGAGGACATTCTCCATTTTTAGGTTTCTAAGACTTTTTTATATCAAAGTGTGTGTCTAATTGTACCCAGTGCCTTTTTTTTTTTGCTTCAGTTGATAAGATCACATAAATCTTTGTCAGCCTGTTGATATGATGGATTACACTGATTGATGATCAAATACTGAAAACAATATTGCATATCTAGAAAAGCTACAACATGGTCCTGCTATACAATTCTTTTTATTCATGACCAGGTTTATTTGCTAATAATTTCTCAGTTTTGTTGTGTTATTGTCAAAGTTCATGAGAAACATTGGTCTGTGAGTCTGTGGCCTTCTTTTCTTGTCCTGATTTTGTCTAATTTTTGTATTAGACTAATACTGGCAATAAAATAAATTAGGAAGTATTATGTTCTCTTCTATTTTCTGGAAGGAATTATGCAAAGTCTAGGGTAATTCTTAAGATATTTGGTAAAATAATTCAGGGAAGTCCCTGGGGATTTATGTGTGTGTGTGTGGGGGGGGGGGGGGAGATTTTTAATTACAAATTAATGTTATTTAATAGTTACAGGAATATCTGTTTCATGTGTATTATTTTGGTGGTTTGTGGCTTTTAAGGGATTGGTCCATTCTATCTCAGGTGTGGAATTTATGCAATTTTGTCATGGTCTGGTTTTTATTATCCTTTTAATAATTACAGGAGTGTTTTATTTCTGACACTTGGTTGACAGTGTGACAGATATTGATCAATGGTTGATCACTTCTCTCAACTTTGTCAATCCTTCTAGAGATTTTTCAATTTATTGAATTTACCAAAGAACCAACTTTTTCTTGTTTTCATACTGTTGTCTTATTTTTAATGTCATTGCATTTGACTCTTAGGTTTATTGTTTTTTCCCTTACTCCGTACTTATTTTTAAATTTAAAAGTTCTTTTCTTTTGAGGGAAACACTTGATCTTTCCTCTTTTCTACTGTAAGCTAAAATTTGCTGCTCAGCATAGTTTGAGCTGCAGCCTGCAGCAATTGATGTATTTTCATTTTAATACATATATATATATATATATATATATAAAGATTTTATTTATTTATTCTTGAGAGACACAGAGAGAGAGAGAGGCAGAGACACAGGCAGAGGGAGAAGCAGGCTCCATGAGCCTGACATGGGACTCAATCCCGCCGGGACACCTGCACCCCGATGTTTATAGCAGCAATGTCCACAGTAGCCACACTGTGGAAGGAGCCTCAGTGTCCATCAAAAGATGAATGGATAAAGAAGATGTGGTCTATTTATACAATGGAGTATTACTCAGCCATTAGAAATGACAAATACCCACCATTTGCTTCAACATGGATGGAACTGGAGGGTATTATGCTGAGTGAAATAAATCAATCGGAAAAGGACAAACATTATATGGTCTCATTCATTTGGGGAATATAAAAAATAGTGAAAGGGAGTAAAGGGAAAGGAGAGAAAATGCGTGAAAGGTTCAGTGAGGGTGACAAAACATGAGAGACTCCTAACTCTGGGAAATGAACAAGGGGTAGTGGAAGGGGAGGTGGGCGGGGGGTTGGGGTGACTGGGTGATGGGCACTGAGGGGGGCACTTGGGATGAGCACTGGCTGTAATGCTGTATGTTGGCAAATTGAACTCCAATTAAAAAAAAAAAAAGAAAAAAAAGAGGGAGAAGCAGGCTCCACACAGGGAGCCCAACGTGAGATTCAATCCGGGTCTCCAGAATCACGCCCTGGACCGAAGGCGGCCCTAAACCACTGAGCCACCTGGGCTGCCCCGGTTGTTATGTTTCTAAGAACAAGTCCATTTTCTATGATATTCAGTTGTTGGTGTGTGATTGTTAATAGTATTCTCTTTTGATCCTTTTTATTTCTGTGACATCAGTTTTAATTTGCTTTCATTTCTCATTTTGTCTATTTGTGTTTTCTCTTTTTTCTTAATGTAGCTGGAGGTCTGTCAATTTTATCGAGTTAAAAAAAACCCCTTAGCTTCACAATTTTTTTCTATTATTTTCTTTCTTTTTCTTTTATTCTTTCCATTTTATTTACTTCTGCTCTAATCTTTATTTTTAGTACTTTGACCTTTCTTCTATTTTTAGATTTTTAAAAGTTTTATTTCTAATTAGGCTCCAATGCCCAGTGTGTAACTGTGTGTGTGTATATATATCTATATATATATATCTGTGTGTGTGTGTGTGTTTCCTATTCAGCCACTCTATGTCTTTTGTTCATGGAATTTAATCTATTTACATTTAAATTAATTATTGACAGGGAAGTTATTTACTATTAAAATTTTGTTAATTGTTTTGTGTTTATTTTGCAGTTATTTTGTCTGTCTTTTCCTCTCTTACTGTCTGTTGTGTTTCATTTATTTTTTTCTTATTTGCCAATTTTTACTTAAAATATTTTTCTGCTATTGAGTTTCTTACGTATTTTGCATTAACTCCTTATCAAATACATGGTTTATAAGTATTTATCTCCTATTCCATATTTTGCTTTTTCATTTTGTGATTTGTTTCTTTTGATGTGAAGAGTCTTTTAGTTGGATGCATCCCCATTTTTTAAAAATTTTCTTTTCTTATCAAACCCCAAAAATCATTGCTAAGCCAACATTAAGGCATGTTTTCCTATGTTTTTTCTAGTTATTATAGTTTCACATCTTATAGTTATGTCTTTAATCCATTTCAAGTTCATTTATGTAAATGATGTAGGATAGGGGTCCAATATCACCAGTTTTACAACTACATTTATTGAAGACACTATCATTTTCTCATTGTGTGTTCTTGCCATCCCTGTAAAAGATGAGTTGACATTTTATGTATGGATTTGTATCGGGGCTCCCAAATATGCTGCATTGGTCTGTCTTTTCATGCCAGGAGCATATTGTTATAATGACCTATAGATTTTTAATACAGGGTAAAATCATGTAGTGTGATACTTCAACTTTCTCATTTACTTTGCCTATATGGGGTCTTTTGTGGTGCCATAAGAATTTTAGGATTTTTTAATCTGCTTCTGTGAAAAACACAATTGAATTTTTGATAGGGATTACTTTGCATCTGTTCATTTCTTTAGGTAGTGTGAACATTTTAACATTATTAATTCTAATTCATGAACATAAGATATCTAATCATTGTGTCCTTATCAATTTCTTTCATCAGTGTACTATAGTTTTCAGTGTACTGTTTTTTCAACTTCTTGGTTAAATTTATTTCTAAGTACTTTATTATTTGAGAACTATTGTAAGGGGATTATTTTGTTAATTTCTTTTTCTGATAGTTTGGCAGTGAATAGAAACACAACTGATTTTTGTATGTTCACATTGTACCCTGCAACATAGTTCAGTTGACTGATTTTTCCCTTTTAACCTGTAGTGATTACTTACATTATCTGATTTTTTAAAAAAATTTTATTCATGAAATAGAGAGAGAGAGGAGAGAGAGAGAGAGAAAGAGAGAGAGGAGAGAGAGAGGCAGAGACACAGGCAGAGGGAGAAGCAGGCTCCATGCAGGGAGTCTGACGCAGGACTCTGACCCTGGGTCTCCAGGATCATGCCCCGGGGCCAAAGGTGGCACTAAACCACTAAGCCATCCAGGCTGCCCACATTATCTGATTTTTTAATGTTGAACCAGCTCTGCATATCTGGGGTAAATCCCAGTTAGTTGTGGTCTATAATTTTTTTTATTCACTGTTGCATTCAGTTTTCTAATATTTTGTTAGGAATTTTTGCATCTATATTCATGAAAGATATTGGTCATAGTTTTTTTTATGTATTTGTCTGATTTTGGTATTAGAGTAATGGACCCACTGTTTGTTTATCTTTTTAGAAGCATTAAAAGCTAGTTCAGTTTTGAGATTTGTTTTGAAAAGCCCAGGCAGTTTTGTCTGGCATCTGCCCCTCTTCCATTCCTGTGTGGGATGTGGCCACGGTGGCCTGGATTCCTGGCTGTTATTCTCTGTGGTCACCCAGAAAGTGGCCCCTCTCAGGGCTACTCTGGTCCTGGGGGCTTCATGCAGTGGAGCTCCCAATTGGAAGCAAGGTGGCAGAAGTCAAGCCCAGGGATGGCTCAGGTTGGGGGACCTATCAGGTTTGAGCTGGTTTACCAACATCTCAACCCCCAGGGTGAGGGTGAACCAGGACCAGACATTGACACCTGCTTAAATACAGAGCAAGAAAGGAGATAGGCATTCCTGCAACTGCTGTGCTAATTCAGTAAATCTAAGTAAAAGTCCCCCCCCCCCGCAAAAAAAAACCTTCCTAATTGAAGTAGTGCCTCTGCTTCTATACCCTGAAAGAGTGTTTAGAGAATTGGTATTATTTCTCCCTTAAAATTTTAGTAGAATTTGACAGTGAAACCCATCTGGGCCAGCTGATTCCTGTTTCAAAGGTTATTGTTTTTATTTAATTTCTTTAATAGATATATACCTATTCATATTGTCTATTTCCTCTTGTTGAAGTTTAACAAACTGTGTCTTTCATAGAAGATTAACAAATTGTGCCCACTTCATCTAAATTTTCAAATTTGTGGTCATAGGGTTGTTCATCATTTTCCTTTATTGTGTTTATATGTATATGTATGTTTTATTAAATTTGATTTGCCATCATATAGTATAATATAACACGCGTGCTTATCCTGTGTCAAGTGCCCCCCTCAGTGCTTGTCACCCAGTCACCCCATCCTCCCACCCACCCCCCCTTCCACTACCCCTTGTTCATTTCCCAGAGTTAGGAGTCTCTCATGGTTTGTCATCCTCTCTAATTTTTCCCACTCATTTTCTCTCCTTTCCCCTATAATCCCTTTCACTATTTCTTATACTCCCTGTATGAGTGAAACCATATGATGATTGTCCTTCTCCGATTGACTTACTTCACTCAGCAAAATACCCTCCAGTTCCATCCATATCGAAGCAAATGGTGGGTATTTGTTTCTAAAGGCTGAGTAGTATTCCATTGTATATATAGACCACATCTTTATCCATTCATCTTTTGATGGACATCAAGGCTCCTTCCACAGTTTGGCTATTGTGGACATTCCTGCTATGAACTTTGCGGTGCAGGTGTCCCGGCTTTTACTGCATCTGTATCTTTGGGATAAATCCCCAGTAGTGCAATTGCTGGGTCATAGGGTAGCTCTATTTTTAACTCTTTGAGGAACTTCCACACGGTTATCCAGAGTGTCTGCACCAGTTCACATTCCCACCAACCGTGCAAGAGGGTTCCCCTTTCTCCATATTCTCTCAAACATTTGTTATTTCCGGTCTTGTTAATTTTCACCATACTCACTGGTGTGAGATAGTATCTCATTGTGGTTTTGATTTGTATTTTCCTGATAAGTGTTGTGGAGCATTTTCTCATGTGCTTGTTGGCTATATGTATGTCTTCTTTGGTGAAGATAAAGAGCTTCTGCACAGCAAAAGAAAGAGTCAACAAAACTAAAAGACAACCTAGAGAATGGGAGAAGGTATTTGCAAATGACATATCAGATAAAGGGCTAGTATCCAAGATCTATAAACAACTTATTAAACTTAACACCCAAGAAACAACAACAACAAAAAAATCCAATCATGAAATGGGCAGAAGACATGAACAGACATTTCACCAAAGAAGACATATGCATGACTTTATTATGCTTTAAATGGGCATGAGATGTAGAATTATGCTTTTTTTTTTTTTTTTTTTTAGATCTGATATGAGTAACTAATGTCCTTTCTCTTTTGTACTTAGTTTACCTGGCTAGAGGTTCAGTAATTTTATTGATAGGAACCACCTTTCAGTTTCATTGATTTTCTCTATTGATTTCCTTTTAAATTTCTTTTCAAATTGTTATAATTAATTTCTGTCTGCTTACCTTAGATTTAATTTGTTCTTTTCTAGTTTTCTAAGGTGGAAACTTAGATTAGGGTTTTTAGATACTTTTTCTTTTCTAATATGTGTATTGAATATAATATAAATTTCCCTCTAAGCACTGTGATTTGGTGTCTGATATTAATTCAGGTAGATTTTCAGTCATTGCTTTCAAATGTGTCTTATATTCCTTTCTCCTTTTGGTATTCTAATTATCTTTATGTAAGCTCTTTTGTAGTTGTGGCATAGTACTTGGATGATCTCTTCTGTTTTTTTTTTCTTTGTGTTCTTTGCTTTTTATTTCGTTTTTGAAGTTTCTACTGATAATAGTCTCAAGCTCAGAGATTCTTTCTTTAGCCATGCCCAGTCTACTGGTGAGCCATCAAAGGCATTTTTCATTTCTCTTAACATTTTTTAATCTCTAGAGTTATTTATTTATTTATTTATTTATTTATTTATTTATTTATTTATCTATCCATCCTTAGAATTTTCATCTCTCTGAATACATCTCCTCATCTGTTCTTGCTTGATGTCTACTTTATCCATCAGAGTCCTTAGCATCATATAATCATGGTTGTTTTAAATTTCCAGGCTAACAATTGAAATATCGTTGCCATTCTTTTTTTTTTTTTTTTTTTTTAATGATAGTCACAGAGAGAGAGAGAGAGAGAGAGAGGCAGAGACATAGGCAGAGGGAGAAGCAGGCTCCATGCACTGGGAGCCCGACGTGGGATTCGATCCGGGTCTCCAGGATCGCGCCCTAGGCCAAAGGCAGGTGCTAAACCGCTGCACCACCCAGGGATCCCTATCGTTGCCATTCTGATGCTTGCTCTCTCTCTCCAAATTGTTTTTTGAATTTTGGCATGCCCTGTAATCTTTTTCTTAATAGTTGGATATGACGTAATGGGTAAAGGGGATGCTATGAATAAATCTTTTGTAATGTACTGGTGAGGTGTCGGGAGAAACGAGGTGTTCTACAGTTTTATGATTAAGTCTCAGTTTTGTAGTAAACCTATGCCTCTGAACTATGAACTTCACAGGTGTTTCTCAGTTTTATTTCACCTCAATCCAGGTTCTGTTAAGAAGAGAGTGCTCTGATGTATTTAAGAATGTTTCCCCCCCTCCCATTGCTCAAAGTATGAGGAGTTTTTCTGATATTTACTATGGCATCATTGTCAAGCTCCTGTAGGTAAATTCACAAAACTGTGGGCCACCCTCATGAGTTCTCTGGAGCATTATTCTAGCATTGTCCATATTCTAGCATTTCATAAATTATAATCAGGATCACATGCTTTGGTTCTGGCTCCAGCAGCAGTTTTCACTGATTCTCTACTTCAGTAAGTTGCAACTCCCTGTGTTCTCTCCAATCCTGGAGTCTGATTTTCCCTGTGTCCTTGCCTCTCTTACAGATCCAAGAAGACTTGTTGATTTTTCAGTATAATTAACATTTTACATGCTGTTAGGGTAGAGTGGTGACTTCTAAGCTCCTTACATGCAGAACCAGAAACTAGAAGTCTCTGATTCATTCTTCAGTTTGGCAGGATACAATATTTTTGGTTGACTTTTTTCCTCTGAGTACTTTGAATCTACTATCTCACTGCCTTCTGGCTTGCAAGGTTTCTGCTGAAAAATCTAAACTTAATGGTGTTCCATTATATATGATAAACCACTTTTCTCCTGTTGCTCTCAAAATTTTCTCTTTATATTTCACTTTTGATAATTTAATTATAATATATCTCAAGTACATTTCTTTAGGAACATATTATTTGGTGTCTTTTGAACTTCTTGGATCTGGATATTAATTTTCTTCTATATGTTTGGGGATTTTCTTTTTTTTTCTTTAAAGATTTATTTATTTATTTGTTTATTTATTTATTTATTTATTTATTTATTATGATAGAGAGAGGCAGAGACACAGCAGGTTGGAGAAACAGGCTCCATGTTGGGAGCCTGACGCCGAATTCGATCCTGGGACTCCAGGATCGCGCCCTGGGCCAAAGGCAGGTGCCAAACTGCTGAGCCACCCAGAGTTCCCCATGTTTGGGGATTTTCAAGCCATAATTTATTTGAATAAGCTTTCTGTTTTTTTCAATTAAGATATAATTGGTTGGCAGCCCTGGTGGCACAGCGGTTTAGCGCCTGCAGCCTGGGATGTGATCCTGGAGACCCAGGATCGAGTCCCATGTCGGGCTCCCTGCATGTAGCCTGCTTCTCCCTGCCTGTGTCTCTGCCTCTCTCTCTGAATAAATAAATAATAAATAAATAAATAAATAAATAAATAAATAAATAAATAAATCTTTAAAAAAAAGATATAATTGGCATAACATTATGTAAGTTTAAGGTATACAGTGTGTTGATTTGATATTTATATATTTCAGTATGATTATCATTATAGCACTAGCTAACTCCTTTATCATATCACATTATTCCTCCCTTCTCTCTCTTTGCCTTCTGAGACTTCTATTATGTGGATATTGTTCCTCTTGATAATGTTCCACAAGTACCTTAAGCTTTTTTCACTGTTTCAGTCACTTTTCTTTTTGCTTCTCTGACCTGTCTTTGAGGTCAGTTATTTTTTCTTAATGTTAATCTAGTCTGCTATTGAAACTTTCTAGTGTATTTTTCAGTTCAGTTATTTTTCAGCTCTGTGATTGCTATTTGGTACTTTATTTTTTCAAGTTTTAATTTAAATTCTAGTTAACATAAAATGTAATATCAGTTGCAGGAGAATTTAGTGGTTCATCACATATATATAACACCCAGTAATCATTATAGCATGTGTTCTCCCTAATCTAAATCACCCATTTAGCCCATCCCCTACCCACTTCCCCTCCATCAACCCTCAATTTGTTCTCTATCATTAAGAGTCTCTTATGAAAAACAAGACTCTTATGTCTTTTTTATTCTCTCTCCTTTTTTCCCTTTCCCAAATGTTCATCTGCTTTGTTTTTTATATTCCATATATGAGTGAAATCATATGTATTTGTCTTTTTCTTACTGATGTATCTTACTTAGCATAATAGACTCTAGCTCCATCTACATCATAGCAAATGGCAACATTTCATTCTTTTTGATAGCTGAGTAATAACCCACGATGTATCTATAGATATAGACATGTATCTATATCTGTATCATCTATATCTATATATATATACCTTCTTGTTATCCATTCATCAGCTGATGGACGTTTGGGCTCTTTCCATAGTTTGGCTATTGTTGATAATGCCGCTATAAACATCAATGGTGCATGTACCCCCTTCAAATCTGTATTTTTGTATCTTTTGCGTAAATAACTGATAGTACAATTCTTGGATCATAGAGTAGTTCTATTTTTAACTTTTTGAGGAACCTCCATACAGTTTTCCCGAGTGGTTGCACCAGTTTGCATTCCTACCACCAGTGCAAGAGGTTTCCCTTTTCTCTGCATCGTTGCCAACATCTTTTGTTTCCTGGCATTTCATTGTGGTTTTGATTTGTATTTTCCTGATGCTGAGTGATGTTGAGCATATTTTCATGTTTCTATAAGCCATCTGGATATCTTCTTTGGAAAAAGTCTATTCAAGTCTTCTCTCCATTTTGTAATTGGTTTGGGTTTTGGTGTTGAGTTTGATAAATTCTTTATATTTTGAATACTAACCCTTTATCAGATACACTATTTGCCAATATATTCTTCCATTTCATAGGCTGCCTTTTAGTTTTGTTGATTGTCTCCTTCACTGTGCAGAAACTTTTTATCTTGATGAAGCTCCCATAGTTCATTTTTACTTTTGTTTCCCTTTCCTCCAGAGATGTGTATAGTAAGAAGTTGCTGTGGTCAATGTTAAAGAGGCTTCTGCCTGTGATCTCCTCTAGGATTTTGATGGTTTCTTGTCTCACATTTAGGTCTTTCATCCATTTTGAATTAGTTTTGTTTATAGTGTTAGAAAGTGTTCTAGTTTCTTTTGCAGGGTACTGTCCAGTTTTTCCAATACCACTTGTTGAAGAGACTTTTTTTTTAATTGGGAAAAGACTTTTATTCCTGCTTTGTCAAAGATTAGTTGACAATATAGTTGTGGTTACATTTCTGGCTTCTCTATTCTGTTCCATTGATCTATGAGTCTGTTTCTCTAAAGATTCCATGTATTTATTTGGCAGAGAGAGAGAGAGAGAGTGCACAAGCAAGGGGGAGCAGCAGGCAGAGGGAGGGGGAGAAGCAGACCCCCCACAGAACAGGGAACCCAATGCAGGGCTCAATCCCAGGACCTTGGGATCATGACCTGAGCTGAAGGCAGACTGAGCCAACTAGCATGACTATGTGTCTGTCTTTATGCCAGTACTATCCTGTCTTGATGATCACAGCTTTGTAATATAGCTTGAAGTCTGGAATCATGATGCCTCCAGCTTTGCTTTTCTTTTTCAGGGTTGCTTTGGCTATATGGGGTCTTTTGTCATTCCATACAAATTTTAGGATTGTTTGGTCTAGCGCTGTGAAAAATATTGCCATTTTGATAGGAATTGCTTGTCTTGGGTAGTATACACATTTTTAAAAAAGAGTTTTAAACTTATTTTAGAGACACAGAGTGCAAAAGGGAGGAGAGAGACAGCAGAGGGGGGAGAGAAGAAGAGGGAGAGTTAGAGAATTTCAAGCAGAGTCCCTGATAAGCACAGGGCCCAATGTGGGGCTTGATCCCAAAACCCTGAGATCATGACCTGAGATGAATTCGGGTTGGATGCTTAACTGATTGAGCCATCCAGGTACTCCAGGTAGTATAGACATTTTAACAATATTGGTTCTTCTGACCCATGAACATGGAATGTTTTCCATTTCTTGTGTTCTTTCAGTTCCTTTCTTCAGTGTTCAATAGTTTTCAGAGTACAGATCTTTTACCTCTTAGGTTAGGTATTTTATGGTCTTTTGGTGCAATTATAAATGAGATCAATTCCTCTATTTCTTTTTCTGCTGCCTCATTACTGATGTATAGAAATGCAACAGATTTCTGTACATTGATTTTTATATCCTGTGACTGCTGAATTCATGTATTAGTTCTAGCAATTTTTTGGTTGAGTCTTTCAGGTTTTCTACATAGAGTATCATGTCATACATAAATAGTGAAAGTTTGACTTCTTTGCTAATTTGGATGCCTTCTATTTCTTTTTATGGTCTTATTGGTGAGGCTAAGACTTCCAGTACTATCCTAAATAACAATGGTGAGAGTGGACATGTCTGTCATGTTCCTGGCCTTAGGAGAAAAGCTCTCAGTTTTTCCTCATTGAGGATAATATTGATGTGGATCTTTTGTATGTGGCTTTTATGATGTTGAGGTATGTTCCATCTATGCCTACTTTTTCAAGGGTTTTATTTAAGAATGGATGCTGTATTTTTTCAAATGCTTTTTCTGCATCTATTGAGAGGGTCATATGGTTCTATCCATTCTTTTATTAATGTGATGTTTTACATTCTTTGTTTTGTGAATATTGAACCACCCCTACAGCCCAAGAATAAATCTCACTTGATCATGAGAATAATTTTTCTTTTGAGAGAGAGCTAGTGGGGGGGGGGGCGGAGGAAAAAGGAGGGAGAGAGTCCCAAGCAGGCTTTATACCCAACCCAAAGCCCAGCACAGGACTTGATCTCATGATCTTGAGACCATTACCTGAGCTGAAATCAAGTGTAGTTGCTTCACTTAACTGAGCAAGCTAGACATCCCATGGTGAATAATTATAACACATTGTTAGATTCAATTTGCTGGTATCTTGTTGAGAATTTTTGCATTCATGTTCATTAAGGATATTGACTTGTAATTCTCCTTTTCAGTGGAATCTTTGTCTAGTTTTGGAATCAAGTTAATGCTGGTTTTGTAGAATGAGTTTGGAAGTTTTCTTCCTTCTCTATTTTTTGGAACAGTTTGAGAAGAATAGATAGAACTCTTCTATAAATGACTAGTATTTCCCTGGGAAGCCATATGGCCCTGAACTTTTGTATTTTGGGAGATTTTTGATTATTGATTCTATTTTTTTTGTGGTTATGAGTCTGTTTAAATTTTCTATTTTTTCCTGTTCCAGTTTTGATAGGTTGCATGTTTCTGTGAATTTATCCATTTCTTCCAGATTGCCCAGTTTGTTGGCATACATTTTTTTCATAATGTTCTATTATAATTGCTTGCATTTCTGTGGTATTTGTGATCTCTCCATTTCATTCATGATTTTACTTATTTGGTTCCTTTCTCTTTTCTTTTTGATAAGTCTAAGTAGGGTTTTTATCAATTTTATTAATTCTTTCAAAGAGCCAGTTCTTAGTTTAGTTTATCTGTTCTACTGTTGTTGTTTTTTTATCATTTATTTCTGTTCTAATCTTTATTATTTCCCTTCTTCTGCTGGCTTTAGGCTTTATTTGCTGTTCCTTTTCTAGCTCCTGTAGGTAGAAGGTTAGGTTGTATATTTGAGACTTTCTTGCTTCTTGAGGTAGACCTGTATTGCAATATACTTTCATCTTATGATAGTCTTTGCTGCATCCCAGAAGTTTTGCACTGTTGTGTTTCCATTTTCATTTGTTTCCATGTATTTTTTTTTATTTATCCTTTAATTTCCTGGTTAACTCATTAATTCTTTAACCTTAGTATTCTTTAATATCCATGTATTTCTGGTCTTTCCAATTTTTTTCTTGTGGTTGACTTCAAGGTTCATAGTGTTATGGTATGAAACTATCCATGGTATGATCTCAATATTTTTGTACTTGTTGAGTGCTGATTTGTGACCCAGTGTGTGATCTATTCTGGAGAATATTCCATGTGCACTCAAAAAAGTGCTTTAGGGTGAAATGTTCTGAGTATATCTGTTAAGTCCATCTGGTCCAGTGTGTCATTCAAAGACGTTTCCTTGTTGATTTTCTGCTTAGATGATCTGTCTGTTGGCTGTAAGTGTGGTGTTATAATCCCCTACTATCATTGTATTATTATCAATGAGTTTATGTAATCTGTTATTAATTGATTTATATATATATTTGGGTGCTCTCAAGTAGGGGGCATATATATTTACAGTTGTTAGTGCTTAATGTATAGAACCCTTAATTATGATATTGTACCTTTCTTTGTCTCTTATTACAAGTTTGGTTTTAAAATCTATTTTTTTCTGATATAAGTATGGCTACTCCAGCTTTCTTTTGATATCCATTAGCTTAATAGACGATCCTCCGTCCCCTCACTTTCAATCTGCAGGGGTCTTTAGGTCTAACATGAGTCTCTTGTAGGTGGCATGCAGATTGGTCATGGGTTTTCTTTTTTTTTTTTTTAAACCCATTCTGATACCCTGTGTCTTCTGTTGGAACATTTAATCAATTTACATTCAGAGTAATTATTGATAGACATTATTAGTGCCATTTGTTGCCTATAATTTTGGTGTCTCTCATGATGTTCTCTGTTCCATTCTAGTCTTTGTTGCTTTTTTGTCTTTCTTTCCCACTCAAAGTGTCCTCTTTAAGGGCTGGCTTAGTGGTCACAAACTCCTTTAGTTTTGGTTTGTCTGGGAATCTCTTTATCTCTCCTCTTATTCTGAATGACAGCCTTCCTGGATAAAGTATTCTTGGCTGCATATATTTTCCATTCAGCACATTGAATATATCCTGACACTCTTTTCTAGCCTGCTACATTTCTGTGGTTAGATCTGCTACAAACCTGATATGTCTTTCCTTGTAGGTTAAGGACTTTTTTCCCTTGCTGCTTTCTGGATTCTTTCCTTGTCTGCATATTTTGTGAATTTGACTATGATATGTCTTAATATGGGCTGGCTTTTGTTGAATTTGATGGAAATTCTCTGTTCCTCTCGAATTTTGATGTGTTTCCTTCTCCTGTTTAGGGAAGGTCTCAGCTATCATTTGTCAAAACAAAACAAAACAAAACACCATTTCCCCCTCTTCTGGGATGCCTCTGATATTGAATATTATACTTTAAGGCATTGCTGAGTTCCCTAATCTACATTCATATTCCAAAAATTTTTCTTTCTTCTTTTCAGCTTCATTATTTTGTATAATTTTATCTTCTATGTCACTGATTTGTTCCTCTTCTTCATCTATCCTTGTTGTTATTGCATCCGGTAACTTTTGTATCTCAGTTATAGCATTTTTTATTTTGGCCTGACTAGTATCTCTGTAGTCAGGGATTCTTTAGTGTCCTCTATGCTTTTATCAACCCCAGCTAGTATCCTTATTATTGTTGTTTTAAATTCTGATTCAGGCATCTTACTTGTATCAGTTTTGATATACATAAGAATGAGTCCTTTATTTTTTCCTGTTCTTTATTTTTTTGTGGTGAATTCCTCCATCTTGTCGATTTGTCTAGGTCACTAAATTTTTTGTTTGGTTGTTAGGAAAGCCTCGTATATTCCTGCTCCTGAGTGTAATGGCTATACTAAGGAAAATTTCCTGTAATATATTGGGCCTGGTGCTTTAGAAGGTGTTTCAGAGTGTACACTCTGCTGTTGTGTTTTGGCTGCTCCTTCCCTCAGGTCAGTCCTCTGCAGAGTTTCTCCTTGCCTAAAGTGGCAAGTGTTTGGACTTTGTCCACTATGTGGCGAGTTTCAACTCAGTGTGTTTTGGTCTGCTTGTTAAAAGAAGTTTATCCTAGTTCTACTAAAGCTGAAGTTTTGCAGTGCTGTGTGATCAGTAGACATAGTGTCTGCAAGGAGTTTCTGCTGGTCTTGGGGAGGGGCCTGCTGCACTGATTCTCAGGCTGACTTACTCTAGTGGAGGTATACTTTCAGGGCATATATGTGGGGGTGGGGCTTAGTGTAAGCAGCCCTGGCCTCCACTGAGGGCATGCTGTGTTGCTCACTGAAGTTGGTCAATGCTGATAGGGGTAGGGAGAGAGATAGCATCACCCTGCCCTCTCCTCCCTGCGGTGGGTAGTTCATGCCTGCCACTCTTCAGGAAGCCCTTGCAGAAGAGCAAACTTTCACACTTCTTGTGTCCCCTTCTTCTATCAGATCCCTACCTTCACCCTGTCTGTTTTCAAACTATCTGCCATCTGGTGGCACAGTACTCCTCTGTTTAACTCAGGCACTCAACTAGGTTTCAAAACTCCAAATTTAGGGAACTGTGTGGTGGTGACCCATGCTGATCCTCTGGGGGTCTTACCACACTCTAGCCATTGCCAGTTGTCTCAGAAAATCAGTCATATGACCACGCAGCAGTTTGAAGTTTATGGTATAGTCAAGGTTTGCTTCCCTCAACAGGTGTCTCTGTTCCTATGCTAGTGAACAAGGCAGTATGGTGGCACCACTAACTCTTTTGTCCTTGGAGAGGCCATGCCACCACTCTGAAATGCACTCCAAGAAGGGGAACTGTCTCTCATCGTTCAGGCCACAGGATCTTCAGAATACTCTGCCTTCTCCTGTGCCCCTGCCCCACTGGATCACCACTAAGCCCACCAGGCAGGACCCTAGAAATGGCATAGATTTCTAAAACCTCAGGCTTTGAGCTCTGCTGCTTATAAAATCTTGCAGTAGTCAGTAGTCAGCCCTTCTCCTTTTACAGTCAATAGTATTGGGGCAGTTTTTCTTGTGCAATCCCCTGTGCACACTTTCACTCATTCATCTCTATATCTTTTCACTCTCTATCTCTCATGTCTCTTTCTGTGATCAGGGCTCCCTCCCCTTTATAGCACTTGCAGTTCTTTTCTCTCCCAAATCAACTCTCTGCAGCTCCTACTTGCCATGATGTGATCATTTCTCTACCCATGGATATGAAGTTTGTTCTCTCAGTTCTCAGATTGATTTTTTAGGTGTTCAGAATGATTTGATATTTATCCAGCTATGTTTGAGGAAAAAGACCAGTGTAGGGGCCCCTCCTCCTCCATCTCAATTATGTCCTCTGTTTCATAGTTTAAGAAAATGTTTTCTATCTCTTTTTTTTTTTAATTCTCACTTTGTTCATGCATTGTTCTCTTGAACTCAGCATTTTTAATTCTCTGTGAGATAATTAATTTAACTTCATTAAGATCAGTTTCTGGCTATATCTTCTTCCTTTCTTTGAAACTTCTTTTTCTGATTCTTCATTTTACTTGACTCTGCTTTGGTATCTGCTCATTAGAAAAAACTAGTTGCTACTTTCAGTCTTTACTGACTGACCTTGTACAGAAAAGGATCCCAACAAGTCATCCTGGCCAATGATTTTGGAGGCCTCCACCAAATCTTTATATCTCTCAAAGGGGAAACATGCATCTGTGTCTTTTTCCTGCTCTGTTTGTGTTGGTGAGGCGAGAGGATTAGTAGCATTTACCCTCACAAGCTGCTGCCTCTATTCTCACCCTGGCAATTATATTGTGGTTGGCCCATCTGTGCTCCAGCATTGGGAGACCGCTGCTGATTCTTTGGGCTGTTTTGGTGAGGTAGGAAAACTGCACACATGGATCAACTTTTTCCATCTCCAAGGAGAAGCAGAGCTGGTATCTTTTTGTCCATTTACTCTGTGTTTAGTGGTAACATGGGGGAAAAAAATCAATAGTGTCTACTAGCCCAAGTCACTATCTCCATTTTTGCCTGGGTGGCTAGTTTGTGCTGAACCCATTAGAGCTTCAAGACAAGTGAAATAGGACATAGTTCTTTGACTAGCCCCTTCAGAAAAATTGGGGCACTAGATATATGGAAAAACCCTTCTCATGGTCTGGGTCAAGCTGACAGCCTGAGGGTCTTTTTGTGACCATATGGTAATGGTCCGAAGCAGTGTCCCCATTGAAAGGGTCTACCAAGGGATCCCTGGGTGGCGCAGTGGTTTGGCGCCTGCCTTTGGCCCAGGGCGTGATCCCGGAGACCCGGGATCGAATCCCACATTGGGCTTCCGGTGCATGGAGCCTGCTTCTCCCTCTGCCTGTGTCTCTGCCTCCCTCTCTCTCTCTCTGTAACTATCATAAATAAATAAAAATTAAAAAAAAAAAAAAAGAAAGGGTCTACCAAGCCTCCATCTTGGTTTGGTAAGTCTTATTTGACATTCTCCCAGAGTGTGCAGGACCTTTCAATTAGTTTCTGATTCCTTATAAAGGAAATTTGTCTGTGAATTGTTGCTGAATTTGTTTTTTAGGGAAGAGAGGATTCAAGGATTCCTCCTCCATTATCTTCCTGACCATAGTTTTAGCCTTTAATTCTTTGATACTTTTTAGCTCCAAATTCTTTCTGTTCTTGTCAGATTCTGATATGTATTTTAGATCTTTTGTTATTGTACCACAGGTTCTTGAGGCTTTATTCATTTTCTTATTTTCTTTCTTTCTTTGTTCATTTTTCTGTGTTATATATTGAGTAAATTCTGTTGATCTGTTCTCAAGTTCACTGGTTGCTGTCTCCACTTTGCTGTCTCCACTTTACTTAAGAGCCTATCAAATATGTTTTTTTCTGCAGGTTTGTTTATTATATATTTTTAGTTCTAATATTTTAATATGTTTTTATGGCTTCTAGTTCTGTTCTTTAGCTTTTAAAAGATTATTTGTAATTGGTTGCTGAAGCAATAGTATCACAGCTACTTTAAAATCTTTGTTAGTTCCATCATGTGGCTTATCTCAATATTGTTAACAGGTGGCTTTCTTTTCTCATTCTTGTGATTTTCTTGGTTCTTGGTATAGTGTATGACTTTTGGCTGTATACTCAACATTCAACTCTTTTTAAAAGCAAGTAACCCAGGTTAAGTTTAGGTTTGTTGTGATTTACTGTACCAAAGGCAATTTCTCTTTTTTGTGGGGGACTTTTAATGTTATTCTATTGTGATTCATTCTTTTGGCTCTTAAGCTCCTGCTGGATCTCTGCTGATGCAGGCTATAGTGGTAAAAGGTACTGTCCTGGGCCATTTTGTATTGCGAGGTGGGGCTGGCTGATGAAGGTCCCATGGGATAGATAACATTTATTCTGGCTCTTCTCTAACCCTATCAGTACACTTCTCACTCCCTGTTAGTGCCCTTGGGTAAGGACAGTTCCTACCTGTGTCACTTTTTGTGTTGGGAATGTTGAGAATTATCTTATGAGGCTCATTTTCTCCCCCTGGCACAAGGCCAGGAGCTACAGAGACTTAACTACTGTCTGATGCTGGACAGAGGATTGGGGCATGGTTCACCTTATACCTTTTTGTGAAGGGCTTGTGGTACAGTCTGCTAGAACTAGTGCAGACAAAGGTGGCTGCTACTATTTCTTGGTGTGGGGCAGGGTAGGCCTTGCCACTGTCAGTGGGTGGAGGATAGGAGTTAAGCCTAGTTTTGAGGAAAAGTGAATGGTTACTGATAGAGATGTATGTCTGGCAGCTAATAACATATAAACAAATTCATAAAAGAGAATATGATGACACTGAAGTTTTAATAGCATATCATTAACAAAGCAACAGGATTGATTATAGATGTCACTAGATTTTTAAGGGAAGAAAAGGGAATATTCACTGAATGAGAATATTAGGGGAGAACCTGGGGAAACTAATGCTGCAAAAGTCCATGGGGAGGAGAGCTTGAACTAATGATGGTAAGATATTAAATAAATTAAATGATATGATGAGATATTAAAGAGAAATAAAAATGAGGAAATATCAATTAAGATACTTTTGGGTAACTTAGAAAAAAGTGATATGTTCACATTTGAAGTCAAATTAATATTATTTACATTGAGTTAGCAGTTATAGATTATGTATTCAGGAAATGTCAAATAAAAAAAATTAAATAACCTAACAAAAGGAAAAAATCCAACTGAGTCATTAAACATAAGTCTGTAAAATAAACTAAGGTAATAGAACAGAGTAAAGATTAAAACTGCAATGACCATATTTGAATAAAACTTTACAAGTTAGAAAAATAAAGAAGAAAAAGTATGGCTGAGAAAGAAAAGACATAGATAAGAAAGTTGTTCATCAAAAATTTAGAATTATAGCAAGAATTATTTTGTGGGAGAACAGAAGTCATAATCATTTTTAGGTAAAAGAAGGTTAAGAGAAAGAGATTTTAAGTAGATAACAAGGCAATGGAATCCCTGGTGAATAATATTATGGTAATGACTAAATCTGAACGTTTGATGATGTTTAGGAAGAAAAGATAAACCAAAAACTTTATATAAAATCATTCATGAATGTATCTTCATATACTCCTGTTTAGGGCCATTGCTTTTATCAAGGATATGCTGCAGAAGTTCCAAAATCAGCTGTGACACTTAGCACCTGTTCTGGACTTAGGTAATGGCATATTCCAGAGATGTACATGATTGAAAATCTTGTGTGACTCTTTAATTTTTAGAAATATCTTGAAGGATAGAGTGAAGGCAAAGAAAATAGAGTTTGATTGTGTTTTTACTCATATACTTTCTTTTCTTCCTCCTCCTATCATTTTTTCTATCTCTTGTCTCCATCCCAGGCTTGCAGTCATAAAATTTATGCAGGAAAAAAAAAACCCTGGTATGAGGAGTATTCACATTCCTCAGTCATACTAAAAACACAATGAATCCTAAGTAACATAATAGAAAAGATATAAAATTAGATTTGAAAGCTTATCCATGTAAGAAAGGATGGTTCTTAGATGCTAAACTACAAAGACCACTATTAAATTTTTATAAAATATTCTTATTTAATGGTGATTTATATTCTCTGTGGGAATATATATTAATTATCTTTTTATTTCTTTTTTATGTATTTAAATGTGTAGGGGATTATTGCAGTTGGAGAATGTCAGTTATGGCATTGAGCCAGTGGACTCTACAGCTGCATATGAGCATATGCTTTATCAAATAAATAATGATAAAATTGATTTTTCTCTCTTACACAAAAATCCTATGCCCCAATTGGTACAAAAGTCCTACAAGATTCTTGTGAAATCAGAAGTAAGTAACCCCTCTTATGAAATCTTAATTTGTGTTATTTCTAATAAATTTATTTATGTTTAAATGTGCTATATTTGGGAAAAATTTAACAGATATTGAACTTCTGTTGTAAGATCTTTATTTTAAATATGTTTTTATATTTAGTCATACAGTATTTAGAAACTGTAATAGATATAATCTCACATAAGTTAAAAATCAAAGTACTCACATTTCCTTAATTGAAAGTGTTTTTATGCATATAAACATAGGTTCATTGTTACCAAATTTGCATGCTAAAATATAATGATATCCACATTTACTTATTTTTAGTTTGTCTGCATTTCCTTGACAATACATGTTTTCTTTATTAGTTTGATTAAAAAAAATAAAATTAGAAGGGAAAGAAGAAATTGTCCAAGGTCATCATCTAGAAATAGTGCTTAGAATTTTGGATTATTTATTCCAATTCTTTTTATATACCTAGTTATAAATCTAGATGTATAAGTGCATAGATATTTTTAAACAAAAAAGTGATATAACCACATGTACTTCTTTGAAATTTATTTTTTTGCTATTAAGGTGATAATACACATTATGTTACACTTATTATAATTTACAATTAGATAATATATGGGTTAGCATCTATTAAAATATTAAGCATATGCATTTGTAAGGAAAATAAGAATGGATAAAATGTTATTTTCCAAAGGTAAGTGCAGTTGTATAACTATGTAGAAACCTTCATTCCTTTTCTTAACTAATTGTCTCTGTTGTAGACTGACAGATCAATGAAGGCTGTTTTCTTTGGGGAGCCTATGAAATGGAGATACCAGGCACATATTTCCCATTGTATTTCCTAATAGAGGAGGAGTACCAGACTAAGACTTGTGTGCTTAAGTTAAATTTGACACACTGGATATTGTGAGCCAGGCTTACACATTCTAAGAAGTATATTGGAAGACCCCTCTTCAGGAGGGAATCAAACATGCCAAAATAATAAAAACTAACCACATTAACAGCAGGGTTTTCCTAACCAACCCAGACAAAATTACTCTCTGTAAACACAACACAACAGCCCATAAACTCCATATATAGTCATAAAGATATTGAAATAAGCTATTAAAAGTTCAATTGTTAATATGAAGAGGTACTAGACATATGATCAAACAATTTAACATGGAAGATAGAGACATGAATAAATCCAAATTTTCAAGTTTGAGGAACCAAAGAACACAGAGGGTGAAGAAAATAAAATGATACAGAGAAAATATTTTATCCACAAAATAAGAATGAAGTGTAATTTAAAAAATACCATTCCGCAGGTAAGTAACAGTTGTTGGAAATTAAAAGTATGATAATAAAAATGTAAAAGCTCAATAGAAAGTTCACAGGATTAAATTCCAGAAATTATACAAAAAGAAAGAAGACAAATGACAGAAATTTGAGATAAGAAATGAAATTAAAAGAACAATATTGGTGGTAGAAGTTTCAATATCAATAAATAGAGCAAATTGAATCAAATAACTCATAAAACAATTTAAGAAAACTTCTCAGAATTACTTAAGGTGAATTTCTGAACTGATATTAAAATTTTTGGTTTCTTATATATGATCAAGATGCAGAATGGCATGAAATTTTCCTACAGCAATACTTGAAATTGAAAGATGATGGCACAAATACTTAGGCAAAATAGTTTCTAATCTGTAATTCTATACCAATCCAGAACTACAGAATTGAGGGTTTTTTTTTTTTTTTTTTACTAAAACTATTTCTTCCTAATGTGAAACATTCTTCCTAATATAAAAACAAACAAACCACAATTAAGTGGAAAAAAGAGACTCTAATCTCATCTTGATGGAAGATAGTAGCCAGACACCATCACAACCAGATCCAAAAATAATAGTTGTCAAATATCATGAACTGTCAACCAAATGAAAAGAGGGAAGACCTGTGTAAGCAGCTGTCCTCAATCTGTATTTTTCATAAGCATCACTATTAGGTCATTGAGATTTGGAAGCAAACAATTCCAACTGTCAGGGGCTTAACAGGTTTATGTCTTGCTCATGAAAATGCCCAAGTGGATGAAACTCCCCTGATTGTTTCCCTTCCTAGCTCTGATTCAGGGCCTCTAAGAGTCCCCCTCACTAGATTATTTGAATTTAGTCAAGAGTAGAGGGTGAAGGGTGTATGCATCCCCACCTCAATACAGTTGAGCCTGGACAGGTGTCTCATTGACATCTTTTCTTTTGGAGAAGGGAGCAAACATCCTTAGATAATTGGCCATTTCTTATAGTAAAATAAAACTCATTGTTTGACTTTTATTATGAAATTTGACTTGAAAGAATGGTTTGACTTGAAAGAACTACGTATATTCTAAAATAATAGTAACTAGAAGGGATAAACATGGAGTAAGTATGGCCAAATTCAGTACCTATCCATGATAAAAAACTGTGATGTGGAAAACTTCCTTGATATCTCTGTGCCCCCTCACATCAACATACAAGAGGAAGACAGCCATTTGCAAAGTAGGAAGAGTGCTCTCACCAGATGCCACATCTGCTGGTGCCTTGATCTTGAACTTCCCAACCTCTAGGAATGTGAGAACTAAGTGTTCATTGTTTAAGCCCCCTAGTCTATGGTGTATTTATTAATTAGAGCCTGAACTGACTAAAACAGCCCATAAGATTAGGAATAAAGCAAGGCTATCTGCCCTCACTATTTCCAGCCAACTTTTTCCTAGAGTTCCTTTGGAGTGGTGCAATAGGAGAAAGAATAAGAAAGGGCATACATTTTTGAAAGAAAAATGTCTTTTTTCTTAAAATGACCTAAATCTGTACATAGAAAATACTAAACCAGTGTCCATAGCAGCAATGTCCACAGTAGCCAAATGGTGGAAAGAGCCGAGATGTCCATTGACTGAGGAATGGATAAAGATGTGATAATATACACAATGAAATATTACTCAGCCATCAGAAAGGATGAATACTTATCATTTATATTGATGTAGATGGAACTGGAGAGTATTCTGCTGGGTGAAATAAGTCAGAGAAAGAAAATTATCACATGGTTCCACTCATATGTGGAATATAAGAAACAGCTCAGAGGATCTTAGGAGAAGGGAGGGAAAACTGAATGGGAAGTCATCAGAGAGGGAGAGAAGACATGAAAGACTCTTAAATACAGGAAACAAAGTGAGAATTGCTGGAGGGGAAGTGGGTGGAAGGATGTGGTAATTGGGTGATGGACATCAGTTAGGGCACATGATGTGATAAACACTGGTTGTTGTACACAACCGATAAATTAATGAACACTACATGAAACAAATGATGTACTATATGTTGGCTAATTGAATTAAAAAAGAAAAACAAAGAAAGAAAAAGATATTTTCTATAATAAAAGAAAAGATTAAACACTCCCCTCCAAAGCACCAGAACTAATAAGAGAGTCTAGCAAGATCACAGTAAGAAAGAAATTGATGTTATTAAAAATGTTTATTTTCTTCTAATGGATCTATAGATTCAGTGTAATTCCAATCGAAATTACAGAAAACTTTTTTGTGGAAGTTGGTCTTCAAACTTTCAAGGAGAAATGCAAGTATCCTAGATTACTCACCTAGTTTGAAAAATGAGAACAAGATGAAGGACTTCTATTATCTTTTTCTTAAAGGGCCAGAGTGTAAATATTTTAGATTTGTGGGGCAGATGATCTGTTGAAGCTACTTCATTCAGCCTTTGTAGCATGAAAACAGCTTAGAGGATCTATAAACAAATTGGTATGCCTCTGTTATAACAAGTTTTTTTTTTTTTTTTTTTTTAATAAAACCGGTGGCCATGTCTTGGGCTATATTTGCTGGCCCCTGCTGTAGAGATGCAGATTGTGTTATTAATATAAATGAAGACATATTGATCAGTAGATCAAAATAGGTCAGAAATACACATGCTATTGGCTGATTGGTTTTCCACAAAGGTGCTAAGAAGGACTTAAAGAATGAACTCTTCTACAAGTGGTGCTAAAAGAGTGGATATTCACATGACATAAATTTTGGCCCTTACTCAGAAGAATTAAAATAGAGCATAGACAAATGTCAAGACTAAGCATAAAATTGCTACAGAACTTAAAAGAGAAACCAAATTAATGAGCTATAAGCCTGTGAAAGATGTTCTATATCATTAATCATCAGGAAACTGCAAATTAAAACCTCAATGAGATATCAGATATCAGACCTACAGGAATGGATACAATGAAAAAAACTGATAATGCCAAATACAGACAAAAAAGTGGAGTAATTGGCAATATTTTTAGTTCTTGGTAAAAATGCAGAATGATCAAAAAGCTTTTAGAAACCGATCTGGCACTTTTGTCCTACTTCACACTCCTACAATTACCATATGACAGGTATTCCATTTTTAAAGATTTTCCAAGAAAAATTAAAGAACATAATTGCACAAAGACCTCTACATGGATGTTCATAGTTTTATTTGTGATAGCTACAGTTTCTAAATAATCCAAGTGATTATCAACAGGTAAATATGTAAACAAATTGGTATATATTTCTCCAATGGCACACTACTTAGCAATAAACACTAATGAATTATGAATAATCACAGCATAGTAGATGAATACTAATGAAAGAAACCAGATATAAAAGTGTGACACATGATTTCAGTTTTATGAAATTAAGGAATAGATTATTCTAACCTATGGTGAAAGAAAGCAGATCATTGATTGTCTTGAGCCATGTGTGCTCTTGACTTGAAAAAGTGTGATGGAAATATTCTTTATCTTAATATAGAAATGGTTACATGGATGTATACATTAATATCAATGAATAAACTGTGATAGAGTTAACATAAAGAATTGAAAGTATAAAAAAAAGAGAAAATAAAGGCAATGTTTGGGGGAAAGATGATGGTCATTAATTTAACTTGAAGGTTGGAGGACGGTCTAAGATGAAGATTTGAGAAAAAGGAAACATGGATTCTCCCTCATTTCAGTAACTTTTTTGAGGATTCTAATAAAAATGTAAGATAAAAGCTTTTGATTATTCCTAAAATTTTTATTTGGAATCTCACTTGCTTATTTATTCAGTGGCCTTCCATCCTTTATTTTCCTTTGACCTATATGTATCTTTATGTATCTGTAGTGAGCTATCTTACCTATTTATTTATTCGTCCATCCCTCTGTGTGTGTGTATGTGCACAAATAATGTATATAATAATAGAAGAATTTTTTCTTATAAAATGTTTTATTTTTATGTTTTATTTAATTCATGTCATCTGTTTTGCAGAAAGATTCAGATATACTATTAAAAAGAATTCTGAAAATACAAATCATTATGGATAAAGCCTTGGTATGCATTATTGATATTGATAGTATCTTTGTTTTGTGTTTAAGTTCAAAGGAAATTAAGAAAATTCCATTTGTCTGAAATACAGATATATTTTACTCTGAAATGTGTATCTCAGTGTAGCAAGACATAAAGAAATGTTGTCCATTGCCTTTGCATTGGCATTGGGGGCTCATATTTATATTATTGGTTTCAAAATCAATATAGAATTCTAACAAAACTGTATAATTTATATGTATGGAAAGGTTCTGCTACATTATGATCTAGTCAATTATAATGAGCTGTATATACTTCTGGATGCACTCCAAATAGTGATGAAATTCTTACACAAATTAATTTCTATTTTAAAATAAGCTATTTAATTTATTACTCAGTTGGAGGTTCCTGTTATTTAAAATGACCTTTTATTTTTTTAAGATTTTATTTATTCATGAGAGACAGAGAGGGAGAGAGAGGCAGAGACACAGGCAGAAGGAGAAGCAGGCTCCATGCAAGGAGCCTGATGCAGGACTCCATCCCCGGTCTCCAGGATCATGCTCTGGGCTGAAGGTGATGCTAAACTGCTGAGCCACCTGGGCTGCTGAAAATGACCTTTTATAAGATTTTTTTATGCTCTACAATTTCTTGGATTCTCTGATGGAAATTCTATATTTTATTTTATTTTTTTTAAGATTTTACTTATTTATTCATGAGAGACACAGAGAGGCAGAGACATAGGCAGAGGGAGAAGCAGGCTTCCCGTGGGAAGCCTGATGCAGGACTTAATCCCAGGACCCCAGGATCATGACCTGAGCCAAAGGCAGATGCTCAACCACTGAACCACCTAGGTGTCCGGAAATTCTGTATTTTGAAAACAGGAAGAATTATTAATAGGAATATTTATTCAATTTTTGTTTATATAATCAGTTTTAGCCAAGTCATTATGGGTAGCAATTAAGAAATCTGATCTTTTCAGGATGCCTGGGTGGCTCACTGGTTGAATGTCTGCCTTCAGCTCAGGGCGTGATCCCAGAGTCCCAGGATTGAGTCCTACTTTGGGCTCCCAGCAGGGAACCTGCTTCTTCCTCTGCCTATGTCTCTGCCTCTCTCTGTGTCTCTCATGAATAAAGTCTTAAAAAAAAAGAAATCTGATCTTTTCATTATCACTAATATTTTTGCCTAAAGTCTGTCGATAAGTGCCATAATTTTCAACATAAAATTTTGTTGATAAAAGGAAATATTTAGATCTTTAAATAATTTGTAATAAAAGCAACAGGAAAGAATAGACATAATAAAGAAAAAAGCACATATAATTTTATTATCAGGAGGTAAATTTTATGCACACATTTTCTGTTTTTAATATATATATGTATATGTTCTTATACCTTTGTTTTATATATGCTATTTTGTAAGTTATTTTATTATGTTTTTCCACATATTTTTTAAACATGTTTTTTTAAGAGATTTTATTCATTTGGTCATGAGAGACACAGAGAGAGACAGAGAGAGGCAGAGACACAGGCAGAGAGAGAAGCAGGCTCCATGCAGGGAGCCTGACATGGAACTAGATCCGGGTCTCCAGGATCATGCCCTGGCGCTAAACCTTGAGCCACCCAGGCTGCCCCTGTTTTTCCACATATTAATGAAATATATTATTACAGTTTTATTTTAACACTTACATAGTGTCTGATATATTTAATATAATTTAACCTATTTTACTAACTATTGCCCTTTGGGGGCATTTAGATTTAGATTTTTGTTATGTGGGGAATGTTAATACTTAACACCAGTATCAGAGCATTGAAATTATGCTCTGCAACAGCCACCTCCATGAGGTTGTTAATATTAAATCTAGACAGCCTACTTTCCTTTCTATTTAACGGGCTATCTTCTGACCATTCCAATAAAACAGAAGGCATTTTCAACGCACATATCATCATGCAAAAATAACAACAAAGAACTCCAGAGTTTTTATAATATCCTCTGATTAGTATTCCGTTTCTTTTTTATGTTGTATATCTGTCTTAAATTTTAAGATATGACTCTGTAAACTATTTTTTCTCCTTACTCGGAAAATCCCTGGCTTTTCATTGGAATGTTTAATTTATATTTATCAAAATTACTAGTGTTGTGCCCAAGATCGTGAATCCGAGAAACCGCCAAGGAGCCGACACCGATGCAATCACACGAGGGTTTATTTACAAGCTCGAGCCTGGGTCCAAGTGTACCCGACGCAGCGGAGCAGGGACTTGGACCCCGAGACTAAGAGGCGTAGCAGCTTTATAGGGGCCAGTGGCCCATGGGATAGGCAGAAAGTTGCACAGTCATGCTGGTCCGCTGAGCGGGATTTCCGGTTAGGGTGTGCCCTGGTCTTTGACTAGGCCTTGGCAGTGCCCTAAGTAATAAGCAGGTCAGCACAAGGCGGGTGCGGCCCAAAATAGAGTCAGTCCTGCTCTGCTTGTCCAGGGGTAGGGGATTTTGTTAAATTTCCTGGGTCCCACAACTAATACTTTGGATGTAGGTTAAGTACTGCTATGCTATTAGTGTTGTGTGTCCTGTTATTCATTCCTTTGTTCCTCCGTTGCTGCCCTTGGATTAGTGGGTTATAAAAAATTTTAAAAATAACCCACTAATCCAATCTTTATCTCCTGTAAAGATAAACCAATCTTTATCTTCTATATTGTTTTTTCCTGCACTCTCTCTTTGTCCCACATCTTACCCCAGTGGTTTCTCTGTTGGTTCAAATTAAGATTCCTAACTTATCACAATATAGAATTAATATTATACCACTTCACATATAATGTAAGAAGTTTATAACATTAAAGTTCCATTTAACCACTGTGTATTAGCTCCTTAACAGACATATCATTTGCAGACATATGCTCTTGTTCAGTAGGTTGTTTTTTCATTTTATGGATGGTTTCTTTCACCATTAAAAAGCTTTGTTTTTTCCCCCCAAAGCTTTTTATCTTAGTGTAGTACCAATAGTTTATTTTTGCTCTTTTTTCCCCCATTGCCTTAGGAGACATATCTAGAAAACTGTTGCTATGGTGGATGTCAGAAAATTACTACCTGTGCTCTCTTCTAGGATTTTTATGGTTTCAGGGTTTACATTTACATATATAATCCATTTTGAATTTGTTTTTGTGTATGATGTTAGAAAGTGGTCCAGTTTCATTCTTTTATGTAGGTGTCCAGTTTCTGTAATATCATTTATGGAAGAAATTGTCTTTTCCCTCATTGTATATTCTTATCTCCTTTGTCATAGATTGATTGACTATTTAATTGTGGATTTACTTCTGGGATTTCTATTCTGTTCCATTGATCTATGTGTATACTTTTGTACCAGTACTATACTGTTTTGATCACTACAGCTTTGTAATACAACTTGAGATATGGAATTGTTGCCTCCAGCTTTGTTCTTGTTTCTCAACATTGCTTTGGCTATTTGGGATCTTTTGTGGTTCTACTACAAGCCATAAAGTAGAAAGAGGTCATGCTATTTGTGAGCTGCCCTAGAGGCTATTCTGCTAAATGAAAGAAGTCAGAAAAACAAGTGCTATATAATTTGACTCATGTGGAATCAAAAAAAAAAAAAGAAAGAAAGAAAGAAAAGAAAAAAATTAGATACATAAATAGAGAAAAAACTGATGGTTGTCAAAGTGAATGGAGTCGGGGATAGGCAAAATGAGTGAAAGGGAGTGGGAGAGTCTTCCAGTTATGGAATGAATGTTACAGAAATAAAAGGCACAGCATAGCATTAGGAATAGAGTCAATGATATTATAATAGCTTTGTATGGCAACAAGTTGTAGCTACCCTTGTGGTAATCAGAGGTGTTGTTTGTTTACACTATGGGAGGAATTACCATGCTGTACACCTGAAACTAATGTGACATTGTCAACTACACTCAAATTAAAAATTAATGAAAACAATTATAAAAATAACCCTATGTATTATTGTAATACATTTTACTCTGCCATTTGTTATAAACTATAAAAGAAATTATTTTTTAAATATTCAGTTGCTTAAAGAAATTAAGGAAAAGAAAAAAATTCATTTTTCTCTCACATTTACCATTTTCAAAGCTCTTCTTTCCTTGTAGTCTGTGTTTCTGATGTTTAGCCGGTTGATGAATTTGCTTCAGCTTTTGTTCATCTGAAGTTATTTTTATCCTCACTTTTAAAATATTTTATTTGGAAATATTTTCAAACTTTCAAAAAAAGTTGCAAGAAGAAGAATAAGACAAAAAATACTTATAACTCTCTTTACTTAGATTTATGAATATTGTATCCTATTATCAATTGTGCTCTGTTCAAAAGTAAGTTGTAAATTGCAATATGGAGATTCATTTTCAGTGTGCATTTACCTAGAATAAGATCATTATCTTAAATAAACACAATAGTTATCCATGTAAGTAAAAATGACATTGTTAAAATACTTTATATTAAGTCTACTATAACTTAATTGCATTATAGTTGGACAATATGATCTAAGTGACGCTTAATGTTTTATATTCAAATAACTTTTGAATGGCCTAATATGGGTCAATTTATGTAAAACATTCATGTATGTTTGAAAAAATATATATATTCTCTCATTGTTTTATATAGGCCTTTATTCACCTTCACTCATAGTGCACATGCTACACTGTGTAAATATACAATGTAATTTATTGGGAAAGATTACATACAGAGAAATAGCAAAGTACATAATTTCTAGAGACTAGGAGGATATTACATTTTATTTTCTGTTAGTGGTTTTCAGCAGACGTGCTGCAAATTATAGAAGAATCTCAAACTGCCACTTTTCATTTTCAGCAAAAAACTTAGAAATGTGTGTACACATACAATTAAAGTATTTAAGAGAAAATATGTGATTTTTGTTTCCTTGAATGAGAACAGTTGCTTGAATTTCTTTTATTATGGTACATTGTTTATCCAGGATACATAGTCATGTTATCTTACTACAATGAAGATAAATGGTGGCAGATAGAGTAGATAAAAATGACTTTGTAGTTTAGTTAGAGATTTGAGTACTGGTTCTTATGCTTAGTAGTTATAGAATCTTGGCATCTTAACTTTCAACCCTTCATTTTTATGTGTAAAGAGGAAAATATTCACAACCTTTTCATTTAATATTATTAATACATATGCTCCCTATATTTAAACCTAAAACTAACTAAGCAATTGATAAATCTTAGTTCTTTTTTCCTTTCACTGAGCACCACTTTAACATTTTTTTAAAGATTTTATTTATTTATTTGATAGAGAGATAGCAAGAGAGAAAGCATGAGCAGTGGGCAGAGAGAGGGAGGCTTGATCCCGGGACCCTGGGATCATGACCTGAGTTGAATGCAGAAGCTCAACTGACTGAGCCACCCAGGTGCCCCTTACCATATTTTTTTTTTAATTTTTATTTATTTATGATAGTCACATCAGAGAGAGAGAGAGAGGCAGAGACACAGGCAGAGGGAGAAGCAGGCAGGCTCCATGCACCGGGAGCCCGACGTGGGATTCGATCCCAGGTCTCCAGGATCGCGCCCTGGGCCAAAGGCAGGCGCTAAACCGCTGCGCCACCCAGGGATCCCCCCTTACCATATTATATCCATTTAAAATGTGGTAGTTTAGTAATATTCAATAGTGAAACAAAATTTTTCTTTCAGTTTGATTATATGGGCTCTGAAGTGGCAGTTGCAGCTGAGAAAGTTGTCCATATCTTTGGTCTTGTCAATACTGTAAGTATTTTTCATTTAAATTTTAAGCATCCCTATTAATGCAAGAACATTGTGTAAATAGCATTTGTAATTTTATTAAGTAGTCTTACCAACTAGTTTCATTCACCAATGGATTTCACTTCCAAAAATAAGTATGTTAGCATTATGTATAGAGATGTAATACTTACTACTACCTAAACCTGCATGTGGTGTATCTCCTATTTTTAGATGTTCTCCCAGCTTAAAGTGACTGTTAAGCTAACTTCTTTGGAGCTCTGGTCAGATCAAAATATGATTTCAACTAATGCGGATGCTGATGAAGTACTACAGAGATTTGTGTCATGGAAAGAACAATTTTTGTTTCAAAGATCCCATGATCTAGCATATTTATTAATGTAAGTGCATTATTTTCATGGATATAGGGCTTATCAAATTATGTGATATGTTAGCTATCAAAAATGTGTTATCTATAATGACAGGAAACCTAAAAAACTATATGCATACTGTGTTAGCGAAATGTAAAATATAAAAATTTGATAACAATGTAAGACACTAAATCATGGTAGGCCATTATTCTCAGAGTGGACTGTTTATCCATGGAAATGTAATAAATTTGGAAATTTGGAAAGCCTTAGAGCAACATGGTCCTCAAGGATTTTAAAGATTTTTCTTAGAGTTAAAGAACTGAAACCATTGTTTTAACATTAAATAAAATATAAATTAGTTAACAAAATAAAATAATTATATATAAAGCTGGTTATGCAAAAAAATTAAATTTAATAGTAATGTGGTGACTTTATATATATATATATATACACCATATATATTATATATATAATTATATGCACTATATGTACTAGATCTTTCAAAAGTTTTCATATAGATGTTTGCTTGACTTAACTTTATTCTTTATGGGGAAAAATAAAAATACAATTCTGAAGGTCTTAAGCAATATGGAATACATTTACAAATCAATTGGTGTCTCCTGTGGCTTTTAAAGTCTGATACAGGAGCTCAGGAGCAACATTAACAGAACTGAAATGTGTGAGGACACTTTCTGAATTCTCTTTTCGTTAGTGTACTGCACATTCTTCTTTCCCTCCTTATCCTCCAATTCAACATTTTTACACGCCTTAAAGGCTCACTATGTGCAAATCATGGCAGTAAGCTATCTTGACTTGTACACCTTAGAATTATATCCATCCAGTCATGGTAACGGTTATGATTAGTATTTTGGATGGATTAGTCACTGCTGGGTTTGGGGCTGTGCATCATAAAATAGGCTATGGAACTTAACTTTGTAGGAACTGTGGGAAGTTATTCAAATACAAAATGATTAAAAACACTAGATGTGATATGTAATATTCAAGTTTCAAAACACAGCTTTTTTTTTTTTTTTTTTTTTTTTTACTAAGGAGCCCAATTCTTAAAAGGTCATTAAGTTATTAAAAATTTAAAATGTATTTATTTACAAGAAAAATTTTGGTATTTAGTTATAGGGATCATCCTAATTATGTAGGAGCAACATATCATGGAATGGCATGCAATCCAAAGTTTGCTGCAGGAATTGCTCTGGTATGCATTTAATTCCCATCTATTTGGTAATTATATCACATTTTGAAAGTTAATATCCACTTCAAGGAGCAAAAGTACGTATAGCATATCTATTATGCTGTTTTGACACATTTTTATAAAATAATTTTTATTCGGATTTTGAAATTCACATATTACAATTTTTAAAAAAATTTTGAGGGAAAAATATACAACATGAAATTTACCACCTTAACTGTTAAGTGTATATATGTCAGTAGTATTAAGTATGTTCCATTATTATGTAACAGATCTCCAGAACTCTTCATCTTGCATATATGTAGCTTTGTCCTTTTATTCAACATGGCCCCATTTTCCAAACCCTCTAGCCCCTGGCACTCACCATTCTACTGTCTGCTTATGTGAGTATGAAATTTTTGGATTCCATATATAATGGTGATCATCTGATATGTGTCTTCATGTGTCTGGCTTATTTCTCTTAGCATAGTACCATCTAGGTTCATCCATGTCATTGCAAATAACAGGATTTCATTCTTTTTATGGCTAAGTAACATTCCATATCGTGTGTGTGTGTGTGTGTGTGTGTGTGTGTGTGTGGGGAGTTTCATTTTTACATTCATCTATCAATGAGCACTTAAGTTGTTTTAAATACCTTGGCCATCATAAGTAATACTGCAGTGAATGTGGGAGTACAGGTATCTCTTTGTGATACTGATTTCAGTTATTTTGGATATATATGCAGAAGTGGGTTTGTTTATTAGATCATATGGTAATCCTATCGTTAATACTTTAAAGAACCATCATACTGATTTTGAGGGTGGTTTACAATTTTATAATCCCACCAGCACTTCACATTATATTCATCACGTCCTCGCCAACATCTATTATTTTCTGTGGTTGCTTTTTTTTTTTTTTTTTTTTTATGGTAACCATCCTATTGAGTATCTCAATGTGGCTTTGATTTGCATTTCTATGATTATTTGTAATATTGAGGGTCTTTTCATATGCTTTCTGGTCTTTTGTATATCCTCTATGGAGAAATATCTATTCATGTCTTTAGTCCAATTTTTAATTGGTTGATTTGAATTTGATTTTTTGTTTTTGTATTGTAGGAGTTCTTTATATTTTGGATGTTAATCCATTATCAGATATAGGATTTGCAAATTTTCCCATTTTGTAGGTTGTCTTTATACTCTGTTGATTATGTACTTTGAAACACAGAAGTTTTATGTTTGGTGTAGTCCCATTTGTCCGTTTTTGCTTTCGTTGCCTGTGCTTTTGGCATGATATCTAAGAAATCATTGTCAAACCTAATATGTAGATTTTCCCCTGTGTTTTCTTTTAGGAGTTTTATAGTTTTGAGTTTTGCCCAAATCTTGCCCTTTAGATTTTTACCAAATTTAATTTACCCAAATGTTACCCAATCTACTGTTTAGACTTTTAAGCTGTTTTTAATCAATTTTTGTATATGAAGTACATAGATACAACTTTATTCTGTATGTGGATATGCAAAGTTCCTATCACCATTTATTGAAAAAGCTATCTTTGGGATCCCTGGGTGGCGCAGCGGTTTGGCACCTGCCTTTGGCCCAGGGCGCGATCCTGGAGACCCAGGATCGAATCCCACGAGCCTGCTTCTCCCTCTGCCTGTGTCTCTGCCTCTCTCTCTCTCTGTGACTATCATAAATAATAAATAAAAATTTAAAAAAAGAAAAGAAAAAGCTATCTTTTATCTATTGAGAATACCTGTTGAAGAGAATGTCATTTCTGCATTATCTCATCTTGATCCCCTTTTATAGATCATTTAATCATACATGTAAGGATCTATTTCTAGGATATGTAATCTTGTTCAGTGATATTTATGTCTATCTGTATTGCCAGTACCATACTGTTTTTGATTATTGTAGCTTTGTAATACGTTTTGAAATCAGGAAATGTGTCCTTCAATTTTGTTCTTTTTTGAAATTGGCATATTTATTTAGTGTTCCTTGGGATTCCATATTAATTTGGGGGTTATTTTTTAATATTTCTATTAATAGCTTAAATTTAATTGCATACAAAAACACTGTCCTTTATAGTTCTATAGTTCTTTTCTAACCTTTATAGGGTTTTTTTAAAGATTTTATTTATTTATTTATGTATTTATGTATTTATGTATGTATGTATGTATTTATTTATTTATTTATTTATTTATTTATTTATGAGAGACACAGAGAGAGAGGCAGACACCCAGGCAGAGAGAGAAGCAGGCTCCATGCAGGGGCCCAACTGGGACTTGATCCCAGGACTCCAGGATCATGCCCTGAGCCGAAGGCAGACGCTCAACTGCTGAGCCACCCATGTGTCTCTATCCTCTGTAGTTCTATTACACAGATTATAGGATTTGTTTTGTTTTTCAGTATTTGTCTTCCAATTCTATCCACCAAAATTACAATAATGCATGTTACTATATTTGTCACTTTTGTCTTGCTGTTTTCAGGATTCTCTCCTTGTCTTTGACTAATGGGAATCTTTGTGAATCTTTTTGGGTTTATCCTGATTGGAATTTGTTGAGCTTCTTTTACAAAAAAGATTTCTGAAGTTTGTGGCCATTCTTTCTCCAAATAAACTCTGTCCTTTTCTTTCTCTCTTCTTTTTCTGAGACTTTTATAATGCATACATTAATCTGCTTGTTGATGTCAATAGGCTCTTTTTATATTCTTAATTCTTTTTTCTTTTATTTCTATGACTGGATGATTTCAAATGGACAGTCTTCAGATCTGATTCTTTCATCTGCCTTATCAAATCTGATTTTGAATACCTCCAGTGAATTTTTAAGTTCATTTATTGTATTTTTGGGGTCTAGAATTTTTTTAAAGATTTTATTTATTCATGAGATAGCAAAGAGAGAGAGGGGCAGAGAGAGAGAGAGGTAGGCAGAGGGAGAAGCAGCCCCCCCTCAGCCCAATGCGGGACTCAATTCCAGACCCTGGGATCACATCCTGAGCTGAAGGCAGATGCTCAACAGCTGAGCCACCCAAGTGTCCCTGGATTTTTTTTTTTATAATAGTTTATATCTCCTGTTGATATCTCTACCCAGAATTTATAGGTAAGGCGGTTCATCATTTGAAAATCAATTAATATAACCAATGCCATCAATAGGATAAATTTTAAAAATTATTTGATCATATTAATAGATGCAGAGAAAGAATTTAACAAATCCAATGCCGTTTGTGACAAAATTTAAGAAAGTAGATCAAGAAGGGACATTCCTTGAGGAAAAAAAACATCTAGATAAAAACCTATAGCTAAAACCTTAATGGTGAGAAACTAAATGCTTTCCCAGTGATCAGGAACAAGGCAAGAATGTAACTTACCAGTCCTTTTCAGATTTGTACTAAAAGTGCAAAACACTGATATTACCAGATGCTGTGAGGATATAGAGGAACAGAAACTCTCATTCATGAAGATATGAATGCAAAGTGGTACGGCCACTGTAGAAGTCAGTTGGGCAATTTCTTACTCTTACCATATGATCCAGCATATGTCCTCTTTGGCAGTCATTTAAATGAGTTGAAATCATATCCACATAAAATCATGTACATGAATATTTATAGCAGCTTTATTCATAATTACCAAAAATTTGAAGGAACCAAGATGTCTTTTAATAAGTCAGTGGATAAACAAACAGGAATAAATACATAAAAAGGAATACCATTCAGTGTTTTAAGAAGTGAACCATTAAGCGATTGGAAGATATAGAGGAATCTAATACTTGTTCATGAAAGAAGCCATTTGGAGAAAAGACTAAAAACTGTTTTATCCTGTATTATACTGTATTATTATTACTATTCTGTGACATTCCATAAAAGGCAAAACTATGGAGATAATGCCAAGGTTATTGATTGCCAGGTGTTTCTGTGTTGCCAATGTCACTACTTCTCAAGTTTTACTTTTTAAGACAAAAGAAATGCTACTTGCAAGATATTCTAGTATTCCACCTTTAGAAAAAAGTTAATTTGTTTTTTTCCTCCCTAAAACTATTTCTAAAGTCCATACGATTTGCCAAGTCAAGCCTTAAGAACCTGTGTATTTTTTCTGAGTGTTCACTTGAAAAGTAATATAGTTACTGGAGAAATGCTTATTCTTCTCAATTAAAAAAATATATATTAAGGGCACCTGTGTAACTCAGTTAATTAAGTGTCCAACTCTTGATTTTGACTCATCCATAATCTTAGGGTCATTAGATTGAGCCCAATGTTGGGCTCCATGCTGGGTATGGAGCCTGCTTAAAATTCTCTCTCTCTCTCTCTCTCTCTCTCTCTTTCAAATAAATAAGGAAAGAAATTTTAAAAAATAAACAAAAAACAGAATTTAAATGAGTAATGTGTCAGGGCAGCTGGGTTTCTCAGTGGTTGAGTATCTGCCTTTGGCTCAGGTTTTGATCCCCAGGTCCGGGGATGGAGCCCTATATCAGGCTTCCCACAGGGAGCCTGCTTCTCCCTCTGCCTATGTCTCTGCCTTTCTCTGTGTGTCTCTCATGAATAAATAAAATATTTTAAAAATATAAATATTAGTAACATGTCAAAAGATTTCATTGATCTTAATTGTTATTTGTCAATGCTATTTGGACTAAAAATACCATTACTCAAAGAAAATAACAAAATTTACTATTTTTTTCCAAATTTTTAAGCAAATAATAATCTTTGGTATACTAGGTTTTCTTAAATTTGTATTTACATTTACTTGAAAAGATAAAATAGATGAATACACAACTTAGATAACAATTCTGATATTTTGTTTATTTAGTATCCACAGGTGATAACTTTAGAGGCGTTTTCAGTTGTTATAGCACAGTTGCTTGGAATTAGTCTGGGATTAACATATAATAATGACATCTTCACTTGTTACTGCCCAGGAGCTACATGCATAATGAACGCCAAAGCAATGTAAGGTTTTATTTTTGTTAAATCTGTATCTTCCCTTGGGAAATGTTTGTAATATTTTTAATGTATAATGTCTTTCAATATAATCTGATTAAGAGAATTGTTTATTACATAAACATGCAATTATTTAATGTTTATTAAAGGAAGTGAGTATATGATATTGTAGAAAATGTGCTTATTCTATATTCTATGTGATATTGTAGGGAGAAAGTGGATGTTGATGATGGCTTCCTGGGTAAAATTTAATTCACCCTCAAATTATTAATAAGCATCTACTGTGTCTTGGTTATTGTGTTACTTTGACTTACAAAAGGTTAACAAGATAGATAAGTCCTAAATATATTAGTCCATCAGGGACAGAAAATTTAAAAAGGACAAAAGAACAAGCAAGATCTAAACAGTTTATGACAGATGCCAAGAAGAAAATAAATAGAGAAAATATTAGGAGAAGAAACTTTCTGATAAAGTGGTCTAGGAATAATTATGGAAATAATTATGTTGGGATCTGACAGAGAAGGAACAAAGATGTTTATTAAAGAGTTGAAAACTTTTCAATGAAAACAAGTGAAGTAATACTTGAATAGTAACAAGCTTGACAGACTGATATAAGGAGGCTTGTGGAGAGGATAAAAATGAAAAAAAATAGCTGGGCCTATAAGAAGAATGTTTAGACATAAGGAAAAGAAAATAATATAGAGTGAGGCTAAAGAATGAGTCAGGAGAAGTCCAGGATGTGATGTAGGAATATAGGGAAGACCTTAATCATGCATTAATGATGTGAAAAGGGATTTTATAATAAATGTAATGGAATATATTTTAATTGGTTTATTCAGTATGGATAATAAAAATTACCTTGTAAAATGAATGTAAAATATAGCACAGAGAACAATATAGTGATATTTGGGAATATTTGGGATATTTCAAAATAATAGCAGTTTTTTAAGACTGAGAGAAAAGGAGATGTCAAGAATTATTGGTAGGTAGGGGGCAACATAGGAAGAATCTGAACACATGTCCTTCATAAAAATAAAGATAAATAAGGAGCTTACTGGACAAATCAAGCAAACCACTATTCACAGTATAGAAGTCCCAGAAGGAGAGAGATGAGTCAAAGGAACAGAAAACTAGTTAACATTTGTGATCATATGGACACCTGGGTGGCTCAGTGATTGAGCATCTGCCTTTGGCTTAGGGTGTGATCCTGCGGTCCTGGGATCGAGTTCTGCATCAGGTTCCCTGCATGAAGCCTCCTCCTCCCTCTGCCTATGTCTCTGCCTCTCTCTGTGTCTCTCATGAATAATTAAGTAAAATTAAAAAAAAATTGTGATCATAAAGAATAACATATGTCTTTTTTTTCTTGTGATGAGAACTTTTAAGATCTAGTCTCTTAGCAACTTTCAAATTTGCAATACAGGGCCTTGCCACCCTGTCACTCCTGGTATGCACCCTAGTCTGTCATGGCCAGGACTCTCAGATGGGGCAAGAGCGAGCCCTAGTCACCAGTGTGCCTTTAGTAGTTGTGGCTGCACCTCACATACAGATGCACTGAGAAGGAGCCCCACTCACCAAAATCCACACCAGTCATGGCCTAGCCAGAACAGGATAATGCACACAGCCCATACAGAGGGCAGTCCTAGGGCACCTGGCTTTGGTGTCCAAGTGGGTTTGCATTACTAAGCCTCACAGGACCACCTTCTGCTTAAAGAGGCTCCTTCAAGACATAACTATCTAGTACATAGAGGCAAATTAGGCACCAGAGATTGCAAATGAAAGAACAAGACAAAACCTGAGAAATAGAGTGAAATGGAGATAGTCAATCTACTAGATAGAGTTCAAAGTAATAGTCATAAAGGTGGTCACCAAACCAGAAGAATGGGTGATCACAGTGAGAACAAAGACATAGAAAATATAAAAAAATAACCAATCAAGCTGAAGAATACAATAAATGAAATAAACATACTAAGGTAATCAATAGCAGATTAGATGATGCTGAAGAACGGACAAGCAATCTGGAAGCCTGGATAGTGGAAAGCACTCAGAGAAGTAAAAAGAAAAAAGAATTTTTAAAATTGAGGTTATTTTAAGGGACTTCTAGGTAACATCAACCACACTAGCATTCATATTATAGATGCTCCATAAGGAGAAGAGCAAGAGAAAGGATCAGAAAGCATATTTGGAGAAATAATGTCTGAGAACTTACCTAATCTGGGGAAGGAAATAGACGTCCAAGTCCAGGAAGCACAAAGTCTCAAATAAGATTGATCCAAAGAGAGCAAAGACACATTAAAATCAAAGTGTCAACATTTAAAGAATCTTAAAAACAGAGAAAAATGAGTAGTCATGTATAAGGGAATCCTCATAGCTAGTTTTTCAACAAAAATTTACAGATCAGAAGGGAGTGGTAGGATATATTCAAATTGATGAAAGGAATATTAAAAAAAATGGTACACATCAAGGTTATCACTCAGAATTGAAGGATAGATGAAGTTTCTCAGACAAACAAAGCTAAGGAAGTTCATCAAACCAAACAAATCTCACAAGAGATGTTAAGAGAATTCTTTCAATGGAAAAGAAGAGGCCGTAACTAGAAATAAGAAAATTATGAATGAAAAGAATCTCACTGGTAAAGGTAAATATATAGTAAGGGCAGCACAGCAGGTCAATCACCTATGTAATAATAGTATGAATGTTAAAAGACAAAAGTCATTTACCTGTAATAATTAGTCAAGGTATACACAAAATAAGATATCAAATATGATATCAAAAATAAAATGTAGGGGGGATATAAATGTAGCACTTTTGGAACACATTTGAACTTAAGCAACCATCAACTTAAAATAGGCTGCAATGTACATAGGTTGTCACATATGATTCTCGTGGTAAACACAAAACAAATACCAATAATAGTTACAAACCTTTGCAGGGTGTTAATGTTTCCTACTATTACTGTATTACTGTCAACTTCTCCCTTTGTGTCTGATAATATTTACTTCATGTATTTAGGTTCCCCTATGCTAAATGCATAGATATTTATAAGTGTTACATCATCTTGTTGGATTGGTCCCTTTACCATCATGTAATGACCTTTTTCTTTTTTATCTGTTATGGTTTTTGTTTTAAAGTCCATTTTGTCTGATAGAAGTATTGCTACCTCAACTGTCTTTTCATTTCTATCTGCATGAGATATCCTTGTCCATTCCTTCATTTTCTCTCTGTGTATCTTTAGATCTGAAGTTAGTTTATTGCAGGTAGCTTTTGTATAGGTCTGATTTTTATCTGTCCATTTAAATACTCTATGTGTTTTGATTGGAGAATTCAGTCCATTTACATATTTAAGATATATACTTACTGCCATCCTATTGATTGTTTTATGTTTTTGTAGTTCTGTTTCTTTCTTCTCTTGCTGTCTTCTGTTGGTATTTGGTGACTTCTCTTGGTGTTATATTTATGTTCCTTTCTCTTTTTTGTGTCAATGGATAGATCATCTAGACAGAAAATCAATAAAGAACTATTGACCTTAAATGACATATTAACCAGATGAACTTAATAGATATATAGAGTTTTCCATCCAAAACTGGCAGAGTACACATTCTTTTCAAGTACATTTGAGAACATTCTCCAGGATAGATTATGTTAGGTCACAAAACAAGTCTCAATAAATTTAAGAAGTTAAATTATATCAAGCATCTTTTCCAACCACAACAATATGAAACTATAAATCAATTACAAATTAATCAAGTTTAAAGTTAGTAGAAGTAAATAATAAAGAGGAGTAGAAATAAATGAAATATATACTTAAAAAACAATAGAAAAGATAAAGGAAACTAAGAGCAGATTATTTGAAATAACAAAATTGATATGCTTTTAGCCAGACTTTTCAAAAAAAGAACGCTGCAATAAAACCATAAATGAAAGAGAAGTTACAACTGATACAGAAATTTAAAGAATTCTAGGAAACTGCAAACAATTATATGCCAATGAATTGGACAACCTAGAATAAATGGGTAAATTCTTTCAAATAATAGTCTTACAAAACTGAATCGAGAAGAAATAGAAAAATTGAACAGATTTATCACTAGTAATGAAATCTAATTAGTAAAACAAACAAAAACAAGAAAAACATCCTAAGTACAGTACTAGATGGTACTGAAGAAATGTTAATACCTGTACTTCTTAAAATATTCCAAAAAATTAATGAGGAAAGAACACTTCCAAACTTATTCTAGGAGTCCAGCATTACCCTAATTCCAAAACCAAATAAAGGCACTGAGCTCCCAAAAATATTACAGGCCAAAAGCCCTGATGAACATAGATTCAAAAATTCTCAACAAAGTATCAGGAAACAAATGCAATAATACATTAAAAGATCATACACTCAGATTAACCACGATTTATCCTAGGATGAAAGGATGGTTGAATATCCATAAACTAGTATGATACACCCCATTAACACAAAGAAGGCTAAAAATCATATGATCATCACATTAGTGCAGAAAAAGCATTTGATAAAATTCAACATTTATGATAGCTGAAGTTGTAAACAAAGTGAGCATAGCATATATGGTCTTTATAAGACAAACCCACAGCTAACATCATACTCAATGGTGAAAAGCTGAAAGCTTTTCCTCTAAAATGCCCATTCTTGTCACTTTTTTTGAATACAGTATTGGAAATCCTAGCCACAGCAATCAGAAAAAAAAAAAAAAAAGAGAGAGAGAGAGAGAGAGAGAAGAAGAAGAAGAAAAAGAAAAAGAAAAGAAACAAAAGCATTCAAATTGGAAAAGGAATATTCTCACTATTTGCAGATGACCTGATACTGTATACAGAAAACACTAAGGACCAACAACAACAAAAAATTAGAATAAATCAATTCAGTAAAGTTACAGGGTATAAAAACAGTATAAAGAAATGTTGCATTTCTATACGCTAATAATGAACTATCAGAAAGAAAAATAAGGAAACAATACAATCAGAAAGCATGGTTCAAAATGAAAATTGTGAGCCATTTGTTAATATGCAATGAAAACAGACTCAGCAACACTTTTGTAATAATGTTGCCAAGATGCATAACCTCAGTGTAGTTATGAGAGAACATTTTATAATCCTAAATTGCAGAAAAGGATTACTTTAGCAAATAATCACCCTGTAACCATAAAACTTTTTTCAGGGTTATGAAATTTGATAAGAAATGTAGATAACTAAACTAAAAAACAAACCTAGATATTGAGAACTAAATGGTTGATTCTGAACTGAATCCTCTTGCTATAAAGTGCCAATATTGTAATGAAAGGTAAATTTGAATGGCATCTGAGGATTAGATATTAGTAAAGCATCAGTATTTCTTTATTTTTAAGGGCCTGCTTAAGGAAAATTCATTTCTATGTAAGAATTATACATTAAAATACTTAAAATTATTAAGATTGTTTTTGACAATTATTCTTAACTTTCAGTAAATAAAATTTATTCTTTGAACTATATTGTATCATTTATCTAAGATTTAGATTGCTGCAAAATTAAACAAAAGCACATTAAGCAGTGCACTTAAAAATGTACAAATATAAAATAAAATAAAAAAGAATCTAGGACTTACAGATTTTATATACTCAATGTTGATATAGGTTAATTGATTGATTTTGATACAAAAGAATAACCCTGACTTTTCATTAGCATAATTAGCCATCTTTTATTCCTTCAGTTTACATAAATTTCCTAATGTTTCATTTTCTTGTAATTATTGCTTCTTGTTATAATGATAATTATATTGACAATAATAATGAAAATAATGATATACCTAAAAGAGCTTTTTGTGTGTGAAGCACTGTTAAGAGTTTTAATGTATTCTAACTCGTGTCATTTTAACTTCCTCCATATTATGGAATTATAATATAGATGGATTTATTGCTTTTATTTATGACTTGCATTAGGGGAAAAAAGCACATGAAACTAATATTACACTATAAGTTAACTAACTGGTATTTAATCAAAAATGTAAGGGTAGAAAAGCATCCTCTCCTTGGCTCTTCTGTAAGTGAAGTGTACAGAATTCATAGTACTCTACTGAAGGACGTTTCTTTGAAACTGATTGTATTCCATTTATCTGAAGAATATAATTTTTTTTAGACGTTCCCATGGTGTAAAGTTTTTTAGCAGTTGCAGCATGGATGAATTTAAACGTATGGCTTCACAGCCTGAATTTGAATGTCTTCAGAATCAAGCCATTTCAAATGTGGGTTACCACACAGCAAGTTCACTCTGTGGCAATGGAATTTTGGAAAACTCAGAACAATGTGATTGTGGTAGTACAGAGGTTAGTGACAAACGTAATAGCTTATCTAAAGATTTTTCTTTGTGTTTCTTCTGTAGCCTTATAAATATAGATGCGATATAAAATGGACTTTTTTTTTTCAAATACTGCACAATGGGGCATGTGATAACTGATTCATCCTGAATTTTAAACATTTGAAGAATTTAAGTAAGGGGTAAGCATAGCATGGACTAAAGAGGTAGATTTTCTTCAATGTGTAATCATTAGTAGCAATACCCACTTTTCTGTATCATAAACATGGTTAAAGCCAATATTATAACCATCACCTCAGTCATCTCCTGAGTTCCTTCAAAGTGACTACACTGGTACGATTGTGATAGAATATCTATACACTTAACAGTATGTCACGTTTTATAAGAATTAGTATAATCCAGACAAGACCCATCACTGTGGAAGTCCAGAACAGTAAAACTATGCTCTAAGCATTGCCTGATGAAATTAAATTTGGTCAACTTCCCACAATGGTATATAAAGTAGTAGCTATACTCATTTCTATATGCTGAAGGCAATTAGTGGAAAAAATATTTTAATTATTGTTAATTTGTTATTCACTCTGAGAACAATGGTTTTCAATTCATTATTTCAGTGGTATAATGCAAGCCTCTATTCATGACTTCCTCCAGCCCCAGACAGTGCTTATTTTTTTTCCTCACATGTGTCATTTTACAACTTTGAAATACCTTAAGAGCATAGATGGTTCTTACTTTAACCAATCATTACAGAAGCTACAAATGTATATCACATCTGAGGACCAAGAAAAAATTTATCAAGTAATAAAACCTAATACAAGAACAAAAATACACAAAAGGCATAAAAAAACAATAGCCAGGTTAGTTCTAATGTTTAATAAGCTCAAACATACATTTTCAGAATGTGTTACTTGCTGCAAAATTTCAATCTATTTCTTTTAAAAAAATAGTTGATTTTTTAAAAATATAGTAATGATACAGGAGAGCTTGGTTCTTGGCTCGTGGAATCAAAGAATGAATCTCATGGACAATAGAGATAGAGGCTTAATAAGCAGAGATACAGAGAAGCTCCCAAAAGTGAGAGGTGTCCCAACAGGGTTGCCACTGAGGGCTTTTACAGTCCATCTTTTATAGGAAACTGACCAGGGAACCTGGTACATTTCTTGTCCATTTCAGGGTGGATATTTAGAACAAACATGGTGGACTTGAAACAAACAAGATGTTTTTTGTAAATATCCTGAGCACAAACAAGGTGTTCCCTTCTCTCTGGTTAATATCTCCTCCATAACATTTCTCTACATCTGGTATTTCTGTGATAACTTAGTAGCCATTAAAGGAGGATACTCCCTAATATTTTGGAGCTAGGGAGCCAGGTTTATTTTTTGTTTGTTTTTACTGTCTTATCTCAGTTTTCTTGGGATGGGTAGGATCCTGACTCTGGGCCTTTCCCTTATCTTTCCCTGACAAGTCCTGTCTGCCCCCTAACTCAATCCTACATCAGTAATAGATTTATGGCAAAAAAAAAAAAGTGTTTATTTGGAGTACTTAATTGCTCAGTTCATGAATAGTTTTTTTTCAGAGATTATTCCTGGAACACAAGAGAAGATTCTTTGCTTTTGATAGCCAGTTTGCACTGTTTATATGAACTGATTGATCTGATTTACATGCCTATTTTATCGGGGCACTCTTAGTCTTTATTAAAACCTGGAATAGAGTCACAGTGGACCAAAGGGAAATGGTAGCTTGTCCCACTGGATTTCAAGGTGCATCTATTGGAACATGGGAATTTATCTCGGATAGGACACTGCTAATTATAGATGTAAAGATTGTTAAAAACAAGACAACAGGCCCATAGTGGAGTCACTTGGGCTAAGCCCCATGTTATCAAACCAAGGCTTAATTGTTGTTGTTGTTGTTTTTTTAGGCTTACTTGGTTTTAACTCTCCCAGAAATAGAATCTTAAACCAGTCAAATACCTTATCAGTAATAGTTATTGCCTGATAGACCCCTGCAACCTCCTAAAGGAATGTTACTTTGCAATAGCAAACATACTTTTTTGCCTTTATAACTTCCTTATTCCTCCTCCCTTCTGCCTCTAAGTCTTTCATTTTGTGTAACTCCTTAGATCTTTCTTTTACTAGACTGGATGCTGCCCAATTTGAATTGATTTTTACTTAGTTTATCTTTTAACAAGACCTACTGCAATAAGCTGTAGTAAGTCTTTACATTCTCTTCTTCCATGTTTATATAATTAACCAGAGTAGTCACTGATAAATGATGCTTAGAGCATGAAGTTGGTTCTTAAGTGACCAAGTGACTCCGTACCCTCAAATCCAGAAAAATTTGCACTGATTCCCCCTAGTATGTTAGATGAGCTAATTTTTAGAATTTCATTCGGCTTTTCCTAAATATATCTCTAGTTCCTTCTCTTTCTCATGCACTGAGAATTCTCAGTGTATTTTATTTTTTTAAATTTTTGTATATTTTTTATTGGAGTTCAATATGCCAACATATAGTATAACACCCAGTGCTGATCCTGTCAAATGCCCCCATCTCTGAATTTTAGAGTAACCAACAGTTCTTATTAACAGGGATTTTTCTATCTATTGTTATGGCTATCAGCAGAAGGAAAGTACTTTTATTTTCTTGATAGTGTAGGTGAGTGACCAATAACCACAATAAGCTTTCCTTAATATTACAAAGACCACCAACCTCACTGATGGAACTCATCAGGAATCTCAGCAATGATGATCAAAAACCATTTGTCCTCATTATCACTGAAAACTTCAGAAACCAAGTTAGCTCCACACCTGGCTGGATGATCATAGAATCCATCTGTCTTTATAGGCATTGTGACTTTGTTTTTTGTTTCAGCACAAAGATTTAGGATGTATCTAGGTAGTGTGTATATATATATATATATATATATATATATATATATATATATGTAAGTATGTATTGTTTTCCTTCTGGCTTGCTGAGTTTTGTTTTTTTTTTTTTTAATTTGACTTATGTTATACTTAAATAGATGTGGATAAAAGAAATATTAGGACATTTACATTATCACAGGCAGTTCTACCTTAATTCCATTGATTGGAGGAGTCTAAGTTAATCCCATTAATATCTGAAACTTCTAATCCTGTCACAACACATTATTTTTGCCCACTACTGAATTTCACGTGAATGAATTATAGATGATGGATCCTTTCTGACTCTAGATTTTTTTTTGCTTATATTTTTGATATTCAACTGCATGATTGAACGCATCTGTAGTTCATTGGTATTTATTGTGGAGTAGTATTTCTTTGTATGACTATAACAGTTTATTTATTCATGGATTTATTAGTGAACATTTAGGTTGTTTTTGGTTTTGAGTATTATGAAAAATGCTTCTAAAGCACATTCATATCTTCTTTGAACTTAAGTTTTGGATTTTAGAATGTGCTAAAGAACATTTATGGGCCATCTGGGTGCTCAGTGGTTGAGCATCTGCACAGGTCATGATCCTGGGGTCCTGGGATTGAGTCCCACATTCGGATCCCCATAGGAAGCCTGCTTCTCCCACTGCCTATGTCTCTGCCTATTTCTGTGTCTCTCATGAATAAACAAATAAAATCTTAAAAAAAAAAAACATTTTTTTTTGGACTTAAGTTTTTATGTATATTGGATAAATTTCTAGGAATAGAATTGCTGGGTCATATGTTAATTGCACTATTAAATGTGTAACAAAGCATCAATCTGCATTTTAAAATCCTTGTAATATTTTACATTCCAATAATCTATGTATGAGAGTGGCAGTTAGTTGTTCCTTATTCTTACCAACTTTTGCTACTGCCAGTCCCTTACATGTTAGTCATTTCAATGTCTGCTGGTATTTTACTGCAGTTTTTATTCATGTTTCCCTGATGACTAATCATACTGGACAGTGTCTCATGTGGTTATGGGACATCTATATGTCTATGTCTCCTTTTTGAATGTTCACATATTTTACATATTTTGAGGGTGTTGTTTATGTAGTTATTGGAATTCTTAGTATTAGCCATATGCAAATATGTGTCATGGCTTTGTATTTTGTGTCCTATCAATCCCAAAGTTGTGAAACTTTCTAATAAGTATTCTAGAAGTTTATTGATGTTAGCTTTTATGTGTATACCTATTAATCCATTTTCAGTAATTTTTGTAGTTTGAATTAGGGAATATATTTTTCTATATGTATATCTAATTTCTTTAGCCCCAATTATTGGAAAATTATCCTTTTTCCACTGAATTACTATGCTACTCTTACCGAAAAACAGTTCATCACATAGTTTGTGTTTTATTGATCAATATATCTATCTTTACACCAATACCAGCCCTTCTTACCCTGATTCACAAAATTAGGTAAATTGTGTCTTCATATTTACTTTTTTCTGAAGATAGATTTGGTGATCTTCGATTTTTGCTGTGTAAAATTTGGAATCAATTTTTCCATTTCTACCCACATTCCTAAAAAATAAAAAAAAATTAAAAAAAATAAAAACTTTGCTGGAATTTTGATTGAGACATTTTTGAATCCATACATGAATTTGTGGGGAAGTGATGTATTCATAATGTGATTTTCAAACTATGAACATGGTATATTATTCCATTTTTTTAGATGTCTCTAATTAAACTAAAACCTAAATATTTCATGTTCCTGCCTGTTACTGTAAATTTTGCACCTTTTTTTTTAATTTATTTTTTATTGGTGTTCAATTTACTAACATAATGAATAACCCCCAGTGCCCGTCACCCATTCACTCCCACCCCCCGCCCTCCTCCCCTTCCAACACCCCTAGTTTGTTTCCCAGAGTTAGCAGTCTTTACGTTCTGTCTCCCTTTCTGATATTTCCCACACATTTCTTCCCCCTTCCCTTATATTCTCTTTCACTATTATTTATATTCCCCAAATGAATGAGAACATATAATGTTTGTCCTTCTCCGACTGGCTTACTTCACTCAGCATAATACCCTCCAGTTCCATCCACGTTGAAGCAAATGGTGGGTATTTGTCATTTCTAATAGCTGAGTAATATTCCATTGTATACATAAACCACATCTTCTTTATCTATTCATCTTTGGATGGACACCGAGGCTCCTTCCACAGTTTGGCTATCGTGGCCATTGCTGCTATAAACATCTATCCACTTAAAGTGTCCTTTGCAGGCATATAGAAATAGAATTAAAATGTGAAAGTTGTTGATTCCTGTGATCACCAGCTTAACCTTACTTTGAATGATTGATCCATATTTTGGAAAATACCTGCAAAATGTCTAAATTAAAATTATCAAATAATCCCAGTGAATATATGAAAAAAAGAATATAATTTGAGTTTAAGAAATAAAGAAACATTTTGGTACTTTTCAACATATATCAAAATTGATAAAGATAAAAATTATGATATTAAATATTGAAGTGACATTTGATAAAGTTTGGACATATATACCCTTTTTATTTCTATAATTTTTCAATAGCATTCCACTGTTACTTGTTTTTTAACGTTCTCACATCCAGGGATGCCTGAGTGGCTCAGTGTTTGAGCATTTGCCTTTGGCTCAGGGCCTGATTATGGGGTCCTGGGATTGAATCCCACATCAAGCTCCCTGCAGGGAGCCTGCTTCTCCCCCTGCTTGTGTCTCTCATGAATAAATAAATAAAATCTTTAAAAGAAACTAACATAAATAAATAAATAAATAAATAAATAAATAAATAAATAAATAAATATTCTCACTTTCAGGCCCATTGTGGGGTTCCATTTTTAAACCACAATGCATTGAACATCAATTTCTAAGCCCAGCATTTAGTGTAGCTTTCCATTATACATTGAATACTGTCAAAAGATCCCCTTTCCTCATAGGCTCTCTCTTTGATTCTAGCCGTTGGAGGCTTTCCCTTTTGTGTCATTGATTTTTGTTTATTTCCCCGTAATATATAGTGTGTGTTCAATCTTCTGTCTTCATGAAATGCTCTTGATAATTTTTATTAAAATCTTTATATTATAAAGCATAATACATTCTTTTAATAATGAAACATAAAAATGGAAAATATCTGACTCCTGCAAATATTAAAACATGTTATATGATAACATTTTAAAATATACTTTTATATACAGTTGGTATAATTGAAGACACTGACATTATATCTAATTTTATAGAGGATGTTATATGACAATCCAGGTATTACAAAAGATCAGGAAAAAATTATTATCCTATAAAAGCAATTGATAAATTTAACTTCTGTTTTGGGAAAAAGATACATCATTATAGCTTCTTTCACAACACACTACTCAAACCATTCAATATAAAAATAAATAAATAAATACATAGTATATATAACACAAATATTTTGCACACACACACTAAGACTCACATATTTACTGGATATAGAGGGGAAGAAAGTTTTATCCATAAACTCAAGAACAAACCACAAAAAAAGATGATAGTTCTCAGACAGCATGAGTGTACCATTTCACAATCTCACAAATCTAACAGTTACCAAAACAAACAAACCCAAAATGCACCAAAACAAAAGTTGTCAATAACAAATTGTGAAACATAGTTAAGATATATTAGTGGCCAACGGTTAAAATAATTCATATAAAAGTGCTTACAAATAAAGGGAATAAACAGAGCACAATAAAATACATGCATAAAAATATAAAATAAATGAGAACGTGCATTTTTGTAAAATTTATAGCACGTCGGTAATGAAAATAATAAAATCGAAACAGATGTAGTTATTTTTGCCTATCGCTTGTAGCACTTAGTTATTTTTGCCTATTGCTTTGCTAATTTTTAAATATTACTATCAGTTTTGTGAAAAATTACTCTTTCACTGAACAGATAGGTATATAGAAATAAGGAAATAATACTATGTTATAGTCTTTTATATTTTTGGACTGTGTCTTAGTAACTTCTAGAATTAATTTTTAATATAAGATCTTAGAGCTAAAAATAAAATTTTCATGACACATCCTTTAAATAATAAAATATAATTTAGAAACCTCTTTTGTCACATTCATAAATATATTATCAAAATGATGCCTTGAGGAGAATTGATAAGGTGAAAAAGTATTTATGACATAATAAATGGAAAAATATTTTTAAAATTATAGTGCATATATTCATGAACACAAAGAAGATTGACAGAAATTCTATTAAAATTTTAACAGTTCAGTTTCTTAAGCATGGAATTATAAATAATTTCATTACTATCTTTTTTTTTCCTATACTGGAAATATATTAGTTTTAAATGAAGTGGTGTTAAGAATAAACACAGAGGGCAACTCTAGTGGCTCAGCGGGTTAATGCTGCCTTTGAGCCCAGGACCTGATCCTGGAGACCCAGGATCGAGTCCCACGTCGGGCTCCCTGCATGGAGCCTGCTTCTCCCTCTGCCTGTGTCTCTGCCTCTCTCTCTCTCTTTTTCTCTCTCTCTCTCTCCCTTTCTTTCTTTCCGGAATGAATAAATAAAATTTTAAAAAAGAAAAAATAAATACAGAAGTAAAAATCATACTATGGTTGTAATTAGCTAAGAGATTATAGTATATTTTGACAATAAATAAAATTATTTCTTTGATTGAAAATTCCTATTATTGTATATTTACTTTTAGCAGTGCAAAAAATATGAAAAATGCTGTAATCCTGAAGATTGTACTCTGCTTGAATTTGCAGAGTGTGGCACTGGACCATGCTGTAAAAAAGATACTTGTCAGGTAAGCTTTCAAATTATTGCTGTATTTTCTTTTGTGATTTTTTTTTTCTGTTCTTGTGCATTCACTTATTTTTTCTTACTTTTTTTACACAACTTTCAAATATATAGCTTAAAATACTTGATTCATACACAGTTGAATTCAGAATTCAGATGTCATTAGATCTTTCTCAACCTCCTTCTTATCTTTGCCTTCAGTGTATTGTTTCAGTCTCTACTCAAGATCCCTCAGGTTATCCAATACCAATTCCAGATTATTTGGGCATGATGGATTCCTCTTGGTCATACCTGAGTTCATATCTGAATGTAGCTTTCATGACCCAACAATTCACAACAAAATTACAAATAAGCAACCCAGCACATGGTTGACATAAAATGTTTGAATAAACATACAATAACAATAATAATCTCACTTTGAGAATAGCAGAAAAAAGAGTCCATGTAGTATAGTCAGCAAGGTGTAGCATGTCTAATACTGAAGTTCTATGCAAGGACTCCTGGTCCCAGAAGTGGATTGAATCATTGGGTTCCCTTGGCAAGTTTTCCATTCAATTTCCCTTTATCGCCACACCTAAAAGGAGACGAGTAAGACTTGTGTTTTGAGGATTGCTTCATTGTAGCATCTTGCCACCTTTGTGTCACTTTCAGGCATCAACAACTGTCATAGAAGCTGATTCATTAGAGATCTTGATTGGCAGGTTTTCTGTAAATGAAATCTCTCCAAACGTCATTCTATTTTGTTCTGTGTGTGTTCCTTTTCACTCCATATGCTAGTAATTAAAGCCAGTGGTCACTTGTCTTCAAGGAGCATGAATAAAGAGGCAAGCCTAGAGTTTCTACTACCTAACAATAAACGTTCTTTCCTTCACCAGAGCTCTCATCTTGGCCTTGATCTCCAAATCAGCGGAATTGAACAATAAAGCTTTTCTGCACAGTCCCTTGCCCTTTCCCTTACACATGGGGATAATTCCTACATTTGGTAGAGCCTTTAAAAAAATTAAGGTGAAGATCCCATACCATAACGTTTGCCATTTTCAGATGAACAATTTAGGGGCATTCAGTACATTTACGATGCTGTGCAACTGCCACCTCTACCTAGTTCCAAAACATGTTCCTCATGCAAACAGGAGACTCCCAGCCCATTAAGCACTTGTTCTCCTTTCTCCCTCCCGCTCAGTCCCTGGCAACCACCAATTTGTGTTCTGTCTGGAGTAACATATTTTGGATATTTCATATAAGTAGAAGCATAGAATATGTGACCTTTTGTGTCTGGCTTTCTTAACATAGTGTAGAAGATTCAACAACTTTGTAGCATATGTATCAGTGCTCCTTTATATGGCTGAAAATCCTCCACTATATGAATATACCACAATTTGTTCATCTATTCATCCATTGATGGACATTTGGGTTTTTTCCAATCTATTTCAATTGAGCTTTTAAGTAAATTCATAACTTAAGTAGTTAAAAATGTAATAATAATGGCAATGACAGAAATCTATTATTCTTGTTTAAGTTTTTTTACATTTTTGGTTTACTACTTTACAAAAATAATTGTTTTTCTTTGTCTCACAGATATCCACCAAAGGAACTGTATGTCGGGAAAGTAAAGATCCCTGTGATTTTCCAGAATTTTGTGATGGAATACATGAGAATTGCGTACCTGATGTGCAATCTGCTGATTTAGAACCATGCAATAATAACACTGCTTATTGCTATGAGGGAAAATGCCGAGATACAGATAAACAGTGTGCAGAGTTATTTGGAAAATGTAATGGGTGTGCTTTTTTTCTGGGGTTCATTTTTATTATTTAATTGTGTATTTTTTTCAGTAATGTTAACATACAGAGTTATATTAGTTTCAGGTGTAAAATATAGTGACTTAACAATTCTATATATTACTCAGTGCTCATCATGATAAGCATACTCTTTAATATCCATCCCCCCAACTACCTCCCCTCTGGTTAACTATCAGTTTGTTCTCTATAGTTAAGAGTCTATTTCTTGGTTTGTGTGTGCCTCTCTCTTTTGTTCCCCCTCTGTTAGTTTTGTTTCTTAAATTCCACATATGAGTGAAATCATGTGGTATTTTTCTTTCTAAGATTGATATATTTTGCTTAGCATAAATTATACTCTCTAGCTCCATCCATATTATTGTAAACAGCAAGATTTCATTCTTTTTTTTGTGGCTGAACAACATTCCATTGTCATATATACCACTTATTCTTTATCCATTCAATTGATGGACACTTGGGCTGCCTCCATAATTTGGTTATTGTGAATAATGCTGTTGTAAACCTAGAAAGGCATGTATTTTTTTGAATTAATGTTTTTATAATTTGGGGGTAAACACCCAAGTAGTATAATTATTGGATCACAGAATAGTTCTATTTTTAGCTTTGTGAGGAATATCCACACTGATTTCCACAGTGGCTGCACCAGTTTAGATGCTCAAGAGTGCAAGAAGATTTTCTCCATATCTTCACAAACACTTGTTGTTTCTTGTGTTTCAATTTTTAAATTTTCTTAAATTTAAATTCAGCTAATTATATACAATGTGTTATTTGTTTCAGAGGTAGAGGTCAGTGATTCATCAGTCTTATATAATACCCAGTGCTAATTACATCACATGCCCTCCTTCATGTCTTTCACCCAGTATCTGATCTCCCACTCTCCTCCCTTCCAGCAACCATTAGTTTGTTTCCTGCGATTAAGAGTCTCTTATGGTTTGTCTCCCTCTTTGCTTTCATCTGGTTTTAATTTCCGTTCCCTATGATCCTCTGTTTTGTTTCTTAAATTCCATAAATGAGTGAGATCATATAATTGTCTTTCTCTGATTCTTATTTCACATAGCATAATATCCTCTGGTTCCATACACGTCATTGCAAATGGCAAGATTTCATTTTCTCAATGTCTGAGTAGTATCCCATTGTGTGTGTGTGTGTGTGTGTGTGTGTATAATCTTCTTTATCCATTCACCTGTGGAAGGACATCTGGACTCAATCCATAGTTTGGATATAGTGGAGATTGCTGCTATAAATATTGGGACATAAGTGCCTCATCAGATCACTATAGTTCTATCCTTGGGGTAAATACCCAGTAGTGCAATTGCTGGCTCATAGGGAGGGTAGCTCTATTTTCAACTTTTTGAGGAACCTCCATACTTTTCCAGAGAGGCTAAACAAGCTTGCATTCCCACCAGTATGTAAGAGGTTCCCCTTTCTCTGTATCCTCTCCAACATCTAACACTTTCTAACTTATTGTGGATTTGATGTGTATTTCCCTGATGCTGAGTGATGTGGAGTATTTTTTCATGTATCTGTTGAACATTTGCATGTCGCCTTTGCAGAAATGTCTGTTCCTGTCTTCTGCCCATTTCTTGATTTGATTATTTGTTCTTTGGGTGTTGAGTTTGATAAGTTCTTTATAGATTTTGGATATTAGCCCTTTATCTGATAAGGCATTTGTGAATAATATCTTCTCCTCGCTCCATAGTTTGTCTTTTGGTCTTGTCAGTTGTTTCATTTGCTATGCAAAAGCTTATTATCTTGATGAAGTCCCAATAGTTAATTTTTCCTTGTTTCTCTTGCATTGGGAGACATGTTTAGCAAGAAGTTACTGAGGCTGAGGTCACAGAATTGGCTGCCTGTGTTTTCCTCTAGGATTTTGATGGATTTCTATCTCACATTTGTGCTTGCCATCCATTTTGAGTCTATTTTTGTGTATGGTGTGAGGAAATGTTCCAGTTTCATTCTTCTGCATGTAGCTGTCAAATTTTCCCAACACCATTTGTTGAAGAAACTGTCTTTTATTCCATTGAATATTCTTTCCTGCTTTGTCAAAGATTAGTTGACCATAGTGTTGAGGGTTCACTTCTGGGTTCTCTATTTTGTTCCATTGATCTATGTTTCTGTGTTTGTGCCAGTACCATACTGTCTTGATGATTATAGATTTCTAATAGAATGCAAAGTCTGGAATTGAGATGCCACCAGCTTCAGTTTTCTTTTTCAACATTCCTTTGGTATTTGGGGTCTTAGTCTTGTTGATCTGTTCTACAGTTCTTTTGGTTTCTATTTCATTGATTTCTGCTCTAATCTTTATTAATTCTCTTCTCCTGGGCTTAGGCTTTAGTATGTTCTTTCTCCAGCTCCTTTAGGTGTAAGGTTGGGTTGTGTACTTGAGACCTTTCTTGTTTCTTTTTTTTTTTTTTTTTTTTTTAATGATAGTCACACAGAGAGAGAGAGAGGCAGAGACATAGGCAGAGGGAGAAGCAGGCTCCATGCACCGGGAGCCTGATGTGGGATTCGATCCCGGGTCTCCAGGATCACGCCCTGGGCCAAAGGCAGGCGCTAAACCGCTGCGCCACCCAGGGATCCCCACCTTTCTTGTTTCTTGAGAAAGGCTTGATTGCTATATACTTCCCTCTTATGACCACCTCTGCTGCATTTCAAAGGTATTAAACAGTTGTGTTTTCATTTTTATTTGTTTCCATGAATTTTTAAAATTCTTCTTTAATTTTTTGGGTTGACCCATTCATTCTTTAGTAGCATACTCTTTAACCTCCATATATTTGAGTTCTTTCTAAATTTCCTCTTGTGATTGAGTCCAAGTTTCAAAGAATTGTATACTGAAAATGTGCAGGGAATAATCCCAATCTTTTGGTAGCAGTTGAGGCCTGAGTTGTGACCCAGTATATGATCTATTCTGGAGAATGTTCCATGTGCACTTGAGAAGAATGTTTATTTTATTGCTTTAATATGGAATATTCTGAATATATCTGTGGAGTCCATCTAGTCCAGTGTATTATTCAAAGCTGTTGTTTCCTTGTTGATCTTCTGCTTGGGTAATCTGTCCATTGTAGTCAGAAGGATGTTAAAGTTCCCCACTATTATTATATTATTATCAATGTGTTTCTTTAATTTGGTTATTAATTGGCTTATATAACTGGTGCTCCCATGTTAGGGGTACAAATATTTACAATTGTTAGATCTTCTTGCTGGATATACCCTTTATGATATAGTGTCCTTCTTCATCTCTTATTATAGGCTTTGCTTTAAAATCTAATTGTATGGTATAGGGTTGCTACCCCAGCTTTCTTTTGATGTCCATTAGCATTCCAAATGGTTCTCCATGCCTCACTTTCAATCTGGAGGTGTCTTTGGGTCTAAAATGATTCTCTTGAAGACAGCATATCAATGAGTCTTGCTTTTTCATCCAATCTGAAAACCTGCATCTTTTGATTTGAACATTTAGCCTATTTACATTCAGAGTAATTATTGAAAGATATGAATTTAGTGCCATTGTATTACTTGTAAAGTCACTGTTTCTGTATATTGTCCCTGTTCTTTTCTGGTCTGTATTACTTTTAGACTCTTTCTCCACTTAAAGATCCCCTTTAATATTTCTTGTAGGGCTGATTGAGTAATCACAAATTCTTTTAGTTTCTTTTGTCCTGAATGCTTTTTTATCTCTCCTCTTTTAAATAAGAGCCATGCTGGATAAAGTATTCTTGGCTGCATATTTTTCTCATTTAGCACCCTTAATATATCATACCAGTCCTTTCTGGCATGCCAGGTTTCCATAGATAGGTCTACTATCAATCTAACATTTCTACTATTGTAGGTTAAGAACCTCTTGTCTTGAGAGGCTGTCAGGATTTTCTCTTTGTCTCTGAGTTTTGCAAGTTTCACTACTATATGTCCAGGTGTTGACCTATTTTTATTGATATTAAGGGGGTGGGGTCCTCTGTGCCTCCTGGACTTATGTGCCTGTTTCCTTACCCATATTAGGGAAGTTCTCCACTATAATTTGCTCCAATATACCTCCTGCCCCTCTCTCTCTTTCCTCTTCTGGGATCCCAATTATTCTAATATTATTTCACCTTATTGTATCATTTATTTCTTGAATTCTGCCCTCATGATAGAGTAGTTGTTTATCTCTCCTTTTCTCAGCTTCTTTATTCTCTATCATTTTGTCTTCTGAACCACTAATTCTCTCTTCTGCCTCATTTATCCCAGCAGTTAGAAACTCTGTTTTTGATTGCATCTCATTAATAGCCTATTTTATTTTGACTTAATTAAATTTTAGTTCTTTTATTTCTCCAGAAAGGGATTCTCTACTGTCTTCTGTGCTTTTTTTCAAGCCTAGCTAGCATCTTTACAATCATTTCTCTGACCTCTAGTTCCAATATCTTACTTACATCCATACTGATTAGGTCCCTGGCAGTTAGTACTGCCTCTTGTTCTATTTTTTGAGGTGAGTTTTTTCTGTCCTCATTCTCTCCAGAGAAGAATAGATGAAAAAGTGAACAAAATACTAAAATGGTAACAATGACCCCAGAGAAATATACATTAAATAAATCAGAAGAGACCTGAAATTAAAAGAAAAATTAAAACAAAAAAAAAGAATATAATCAGACAAATGAATTGAACAGAGTGATACACTGGTTCCTGTGTGTATTTTGGTCTGTTTGTTAGAAAACTAGATCCTAAAATTGTAAAGAAAGAAAAATTTATATAAGTACAAAAATAAAGTTAAATATAATGAAATGATAGAATATAATTGTAAAAATTAAAAAAAGAAGGAATATAAACAAACAGATGAACAGAACAATACAGTAAATCCTGGGTGTATTTTTGTTAGAAGAGACTACATCCTAGAATTGTAAAAAAGAAAAAATATATATATACAAAAATAAAACTAAATGCATTGAAAGGGTGCAATGTAGCTGTAGAGATGTTTCAGTTTTGGAAGGTTATACATTTCTAGGAATTTTTCCATTCTTTCTAGGTTGTCCAAATTGTTGGCATATAATTTTTCATAATATTTGCTTACAATTCTTCGTGTTTCTGTGATGTCATTTTTAAGTTTTCCTTTTCATTTCTGATTTGGGGGTGTCTTTCTCTCCCCCCCGCCTTTTTTGGATGAGTATGGCTAAAAGTTTATCAATTTTGTTGATATTTTCAAAGAACAAGCTCTTGATTTATTGATGTTTTACTATTTCTTTAGTTTCTATATCACTTATTTCTGCACTAATCTTTATTATTTCCTTCCTTATGCTGGTTTTGGGTTTTGTTTGTTATTCTTTTTGTAGCTCCTTTAGTACAGGGTTAGGCTGTTTATTTGAGATTTTTCTTGCTTCTTGAGGTAGACCTGCATTGCTGTAAACTCTCCTAGAACTGCTTTTTTTCTGCATTCCAGAGATTTTGGACTATTGTGTTTTCATTTTCATTTGTTTTCATGTGCTTTTTGATATCTTTGATTTCTTGGTTGACCCATTTATTGCTTAATAGCATGTCATTTAATTTCCATGTATTTATACTCTCACCAGATTTTTTTTTCTTGTGGCTGACTTCTGGTTTCATAGTATTGTGGTAAAAAGATGCATGATATGACTTCAATCTTCTTGAATTTGTTGAGGCTCTTTTTGTGGGCTACTAGGTGATGTATTCTGTAGACTGTCCCATGTGCCCTTGAAAAAAATGTGTATTCTGCTGTTTTAGGATGGAATGTTCTGCATATATCTGTTAAAGGTCCAGTGTGTCATTCAAAGCCGCTATTTCCTCATTGTATTGCTGTTTGATCTGTCCATCAGTGTAAGTGTGGTGTTAAATTCTCCCACTGTTATTGTATTACTATTGATTATTTTCAGCTATTATTTCTTCAAACAGAATTTCCACTCCCTTTTCTCTGTCTTCCTCTAGGATCCTTATAATGCAAATGTTTCATGCTTGATGCAGACACTAAGTTCCCTAAGACTGTTCTCAATTTGCATTATTATTTTTACTCTCATTTTGTCAGCTTGATTACTCTCCAGTACTCTGTCCTCCAGGTTATTCTTTCTTCTGTTTTATCTAGCCTATTATTTATTGTATTGGGTATATTTTTAATTTCATTTATTGTGTTCTTTATCTGATGGGTTTTTAAAATTTTTTTTTGTTAAGAGTCTCACTGATATCCTCCATTCTTTTCTCAAGTCCAATGAGTATCTTTATGATTACCACTTTAAATTCTCTATCAGGTATATTATTTACATCTGTTTTAGTTAAGTTTCTTACTGTGGCTTGGTATTTTTCTTTCATTTGGGGCACAGTCCTCTGTCACCTCATTTTGTCTAACTCTGAGTTTGTTTCTCTGGTTAGGAAAGTCAGCTATTTCTCTTACTACTGAAAGTAATGGCCTTATGAAGAAGTACTTCATTAGTACTCTACAGTGCAGAGTTCCCTGTTCCCCAGGACCTCATGCTTCAAGAAGTGTCTCCTATATGTGTTGGCTATGCCTTGACTCTTTTTCCTTCAGTAAGGTTGTCTGCAGAGGGTCTCTTTGTCTGTTGTGGGCAGTGTTTGGTCCATGGCTAGGTGCAGCACATTTTAACAAGGTGGGTGCTGGTCTGCTTGTGAAATGAAACCTGCTACCACACCACCACAGGAACTGAGGTCCCATAAAACACATGGGTCCATTGACTGGGTATTGGTAGGGTTTCCACTAGTCTTTCCTGGGGTGGAGGCCCATGGACTTAGGACTGAGGCAAGCATGACTGGAAAGGGCCTCTCCTCTGAAGTGAAAGGGGGTGGGGCTTGGTGTAAGCAAATTAAATAGCAACTGTTTGCACCATACCGTTTTTTGCAGATAGCACCATGTTAATACTGGGGGTTTGGGGAGGGAAATGGCAGCTGACAGCTTTTATTCCTGGAGGTATTTTTCCATGATCTTGCTTCTCTGGACAATGCTCCAAGATGAGTAAATCCTTCTCCCTCATGTTTGCCTATGCTGTTTTTCAAACTGCTACTTCCATGCTGTAACTCTTTTGACTGTCCTGCTGTCTGAATGAAGACTCAGCTTCCTAATGCCCTCTGGGTTCAAACAGAGCCTAGCTGCTGATTTTTAAAATTCTAAGCTTTAAGTCCTGCTGGTTGTAAGAATTTATAAAATTTGGCTCCTCTTGCTTTCAAAGCCAAATATTATGGGGATTTGTCTTTCCTGTGTGGGCTCCTCAGGGATTCATTTTTAAACTATATTTTCCTAAATTCAGTAATCTACCCTATAGCCATGATAAAAGATATTGTTTGTGTAAATCCAAATTTGAAAATAAAATTGCAAGTCAAAACAACCTCAAACTACATGGAGAGGTAGATAGATCTAATAATTACCGAGCAAAGAAAAAATAAGATATTAGTTAAATTTCAGGTGATTGGTGGAAAAAGAGTAGAATATTAGAATTACAGATAAAGGAGTAAATGATTGATTTCTTAATAATTTCTTCACTATGATAGCAATTTTCTTATTCCCAAGTGGATAGTTTTTAGTAACTCTTCTTCTTGTATAGCCAGTAGATTACACCAAAAATTTATAGTAGCTGACACTGACTGGGCATTGCTTTCATCTAGATGTCTCTATATTAATTTACTATACTTTTAGTTTTTATTTTTTTAAGATGAGTAATTGGAACTTTATATTTTTCAGTTGCAAAGGGTTCTACTTCTCTGTGCACACAAGAAGTGAATATGCAGGATGATGATTTTGGAAACTGTAGAGGAGGATTTTGTAATTTTAGGTGTGTATTTAAAAAATTATAAATTTTCCAATTTTGTTGGTATGTTTGTACTGCAGAGAGTTGCTTAATGCAAGTGAGAAATAAATGTATTATGTACAGATAGATATTCATGTTCCACTTCCTAAGATTGTTTTGTTCTGAATAGCTTTTATCTGTAACATTTTCAATTAATTTCATATTTTGAACAGTTATTTCCCTAATATTTTCATCCCTAGTGTCATATAAATACTTTTTTTCTGCCTTATATTGTTAGGGATATCTTATGTGGAAAGATAGTTTGTCACTGGACACAGTTAGAAATAATACCATTTAAAAAATTTGATATTCAGTATACTTACATGGAAGGCCATTTGTGTGTCTCTGCATATTTGAGAACACCAGCAGCACATTTAAGAGAAGATATTACCTATACATCAAATGGCACTATGTGCGGTCCAGATAGGGTAAGTAAAAATTTGACTTGATAAAGTATGGGAGTGTCTGTGTGTGTGTGTGTATGTGTGTATGTGCACATACAAACATATGAGAGAGACAGAAAAGACCTTAATATTATAATTAACATTACAAATTTTGGTTACTATATCATGATCTTAAGCTTTAAAGTTCAGAATTTCTGTTGGTCAAAGGAACACATGCTTCAGTATCATTTTGTTTATTATGAATTTTGGTATAAATATTTAAACTTGTTTTCTCATACTTGAGAATATTAGCCTCTTAATTAGGCTAGGATCTGGTTTGCAAAAACTTATATAAACAACCAAAAAAGTAGGTGAAAACAATCTAAATAATAAGAACAAAGAAAACAAAATAGCCAAGTATTTAGTCCAGCAATTATTGACAGGAAGAATTAATTTGGTTGTAATGAAAATAAAACAGTTATTTGCTCATTAGCCAAATCCCCTAATTGTTTTTCCAAAAGCATAACAAATACTTGTTAAAAATTTGGTCCTCCCACAAGACACAATAAAGAAATGGAGTTTAAGCCTTATTTATTTTTCTTTTTCTTAAATAGCTTAAGAAACAAAATCAAGGACTGTTAAACTACTACCATTGAAAAATTGACTAATGTAAAACACTACTCAAGTATTTCACATTTGAATTTAGATAATTTACATTGAGATGCAAAATTTTAAGAAACAATAGAGAAAAATGGAAATGAATAGTAAATTTATCTCAAAATGGGAAAACATATTCTCACATAAAAATAATGAAATAATCAAAGGGAACACACTAGTGCTGACTCCTTTATAATAGGTCATTCCGGGGACGCCTGGGTGGCTCAGCGGTTGAGTGCCTGCCTTTGGCCCAGGGCATGATCTTGGGGTCCTGGGATGGAGTCCCACATCAGTCTCCCTGCATGGAGCCTTCTTCTCCCTCTGCCTGTGTCTCTGCCTCTCTCTCTCTCTCTCTCTGTTGCTCATGAATAAATAAATAAAATCTTAAAAAAAATAATATGTTATTCTTTTAAAGACATTTCAGACAAACTGAAAAAAATGTTTACTATGAATGTGAGAGATTAAATACATAAATTTATCAGCTAATTTAAGCATTCATCAATTAGGAGGGAAAAAAACACTTAAATAGTATACATGTGGTATAACATACAAAAATAATTTGGTCTTTGTCCCTTATTTCTTGCACAGAGCTCCTAAACTCCTTGGAATTTCATGAGTGATAGGAATGTTTTTTGTTATTCAAAAAAACCTCTTTCAATCAAACTAATTTACACTTAACAAAGTGACAGAATGGGGCCTCTAGGATAACTTTATGATGGAGCTGATCACTAGTAAGACCAAGTGATTAAATTTTAGCTTCATCATAAGCTTCAAGAAGGGAAGTAATATGGTTAAGAGATTGAACACTATAAAAACTTTTGAATGATGAGATTTGGTGTTCTTGTGGGTTGGTGAAATAAATACAAACTACATGAATATCCAGCTAGTTTTTGTCTAATCAAATAGGAGTTAAAAATAATAATTGATGATGAGAAGCATAACTTATTACCATCTTAAAACAAATATAACTGGGCACATTCTTTCTGGAAAGTGATTTAGAAATATGTATGGAGTCAATATGTTATTACACATGTTATTGACTTTTAAAAATTACATTTTGTTACTATTTTTAACTCACAAACAGTTAAAATATAACATTACCTTAGTTTCAGGTGTACAACATAGGGGTTCAATATTTGTATATATTGTGAAATGACCAATGCAAGAAGTCTAGTTAACATCCGATATTACTGTATAGTCATGAAATTTTTTTTATTATATTGAGAACTTTCAAATTTTACTCTCTTAGCAAGTTTCAAATATGCAATACAGTGTTATTAACTCTTGTCACCATACTATACTATACTCTTCATTGTATATTTATTTACTTTATAACTGAAAGTTTGTAATTTTTGGCTCTGACACCCACTTTATCCACTCCCTCAAACCCTCATCATCAGAATCATGGGAACCAACCCGTTCTCTGCATCTATGAGCTCATATTTTGTTGTTGTTTAAATTACACATGGAAGTAAGATCACACAATATTTGTCTTTCTCTGTCTGACTTATTTCAATCAGCTAATGTTCTCAAGGTCCATTCATGTCACAAATGGCAAGATCTAATTCATTTTTATGGATGAATAATATTCCATTGTGTATATTTGCTACATTTGATCCATCCATTCATTCACCTCAGTTGCTTGCATATCCTGGCTATGTAAATAATTCTGCAATGAACGTGCAGGTGGATATATATTTTTGAGTTACATGTTTTCATTTATTTTGGATAAATACTCAGAAGTGGAATTGCTGTATTATGTGATGTTTCCATTTTTTAATTTTTGTAAGAAGCTCCATACTATTTTCTATAGTGGCTGCACTCATTTACATTTCTATCAATAGTGCACAAGGGCTGCCTTTTCTCTACATTTTCAAAAATGTTTGTTATTACTTTTTGTCATGATAAAAGCCATTCTAAGATCCTAGGAGAATAGGAGAAAGAATTTAAGGATGGAAAAGTATTTCACGAAATAACGTTTGGTATGTCTCCAAATTTGGCAAAAGGTAAACACACAGATACAAAAAGCAAAGAACATCATATAGGATGAACCCAGCAAATCCGCAGCAGGATACAGCATAATGAGATTTCTGAAAATTAAAGGCAAAGAAAAAGAATCTTAAAAATAATGAGAGTAAAATAACATGTACAGGAAAAAATACAATTACAATGGTAACAAGTAAAATAAAACAATATGGGACCTAGACATACAAATGCCACAGAAGATTGCCATGGTTCTTTGTCCCACTGCCCCATATGACCACTAAAAGCTTTAGAGATCACTCCTCTCTCCATCAGTGATTCTCTGCCTGGGAAAGTCTGATCACTAGCTTATGCCCATCTGACCAATGTGCCCATGGAGGGAAAAGAAAAGAGCGAAGGAGAAAGAAAAGGGAAGGGAGAGGAAGGGAAGGAAAAGAAAGAAGGAAAATGGTTCCTACTTGGTTAGTAAGAACTTTAAGTTGGCAGGACTTTTTACTCCCACACCAATTAAAAACAAAACAAAACAAAACTGGAGTAGAATTCAGTGATTCATCAGTTACATGTAACACCCAGTGCTGTAATCCAGAAACCAAAATTGCACTGTATGTTAACTACCTAGAATTAAAAACAAACAAAAAAAACAATTAATTGACAAACCTCCATATGACAGGGACTTGTCACAAACAGTCTTCATTTTGGAAGTGGCCATTTAGGCTGTGGTACATTCTGTAGTTCAATTGGATAGTGACTCTCCTAGAGGACAGACCACTTGGAAATCCTAAATTCTATAGTCATCATTAATTCAATTGCTTTAGGAAACAAAATACCTTTCTAATTTTTCCCTTGGGATAAAAATGTTGTGTTGGCTGCATTTTGTAATTGAGAGAGAGGAGAGGTAAGTAGTGAATATAAGAGGTAACTACTTCTGTGGTTCTGTGGACAGACTTCCATGAATAATTCCACCTGTTAGCCTCCCTGCCCAACCTTTTTGGATATTCTTCTCTGCTTTTCCTTATTACTCTGAGGCTGCAGCTCCTCCAGAGCATTGTGTGGCTGATCAACTAGGCTCTCTCTTTTATCATTGTATTTGATGTGGTTGCTTCCACACTGCATTTTATCCACCAGTGGCCTTCATTTTATTTCAAAACCCCAGGAAGTTCTTAACTCTTTCATCTTCTAATTGGTTTGTTCTGATTCTCCTTTACTTACATTAATTAAGAAAGGGAGAACAATCGTGACTGCCATGTCTGTGAACTTAAATTGAAATTATTCTATGATTGTTTAAAAAATTCATTAAGGATACATGTTATTTTCATCTGTTATTCTACATTATTCAGTTGATTTCAGAGTGGTCGGAAAGGAAAGACTTCTTTACCTTACTCTCATTAAATGTGGGTCCTTTGTAAAAATTATCTTGATAGATAAGAAGACAAAGAGGGAGAGAGGGGAGACTTTATATCTTACTTATTAACAGAAAAGAGGTCCCTCTTACTAATCACAATGAAATTTTAAATAAAACACATGTATTTAATACTGTAATATACTGAGTGCAAAGTACACCACATGGAGATAAGCATTATTCCAACAATGCAAGTTTGTTTAATATTGGATGTGATAGAAGGCTTTTTTGATTTTTTTTTTTTTTATTTATAACACTCAGAACAGGAGAAATGTTTATTGAAGTGATTTCTAGCTCACACATGTAGCCTAGGGAAGATAAACACATCTCAGCACATTCATTTTACACTTGAAAAGGGGTATGTTTGATACATTTAATTATCCAAAATAAGATATGCTAATTATTGAATAAATAAATAAAATTAACTGCCTTTTTCTTACTTATACCTGGGACTATATGAGAAAAATGCTTACATAATCCAGGCATTTCACTTTAGGAAATATGTATTTACTTATATATTCTTTTCTTTGAACCATGATGTGTCTGCTTCTGTGACACCCTTTGTGTCTCTTATTCAAAGGAGGAAGCTTGTGTATTAGTTGATATTCAAAACATCATTCCAGCCATTGCCCAGGGCTAAGTACTTTTATGGTGTCTCTTGCTTTTGCTGTCATTACAAAAGAGCCAACTACAAATTGATCTGTTTATTTGAAGGAAACTGTATCAGAAGCATAGGTCTTAACTTTTCCTGGCTTATTTTCCCCCTAAGGACAACCCAATGAAATATGACTAGTTGGTTATTGCCTCAGTGACAATGTTTAAGGAGCACTAGAATTAAAATGGTTTTGTGGACAGGTAATGCTGGTTTGTCCAACATTTTGTCATTCTTGCTGGCTTCATCAGAGCACTCTCAGTAAATGAACAAGCTGATATTCTTTCCCTTATGGTGATAATTGATTAATGATGATAGAAGATAATGGTTTTTAATACTATTCATTAAATAGTAAATATTCTATCAGATAACTTGAGAAAAGCCAACAGATAACTTTAACAGACTCCCCGAAAAATGTTCAAATTAAATTGAAATTTGGACGGAGGAATACATAGAGCTTATATAGAAATCAGGTCAAATAAGTAATAATTAAGATGATATCTTGTATTGAGTGTGCATTTACTATGCACCAGACACTGCTTTTGTTCCTTTATGTCTAACATATTATTTCATCCTTATACCGTACTTTTAAAAAATTTAAATGTAATTGCTATTCCAAATTCAAAGATGGATAAATGGAGGTATGCAGAGATTAAATAACTTGTTTTAGCGCTAATGTGAAAGATAAGAGATATTGTCATTAAAGTTGGAAAAATATTAAAAAGACAAGAAACATTATTATTTAGCATTGATCAATATGTACTTCTGTTCTTAAGGAGTTCTTGCACTGAATATTGGCTCTGTCAATAACTTATACATGAATTTAGGAATACATTTATTTTCATCACATATAAAATGAAAATAAAAACATTTCCTTTGAATATATATGAGTATGTATTATAAAAATACAAAGAAGGTGCAAAGAAAGACCCAAGCTAATTATAAATAGTCAGTAGAACTCGCCTATTTTTGTTCTTATACCAATTAGTGTCAGTATATCAATAAACTCATAGCCGTGCTCCCTCATAAGAAAGAAATAATATCTCATTCTCAAATTATTTTTGGTAAAATAATAACATGCTTTTTGGACTCCCAAATTCTTTTTTAGAATAAGTACGTGTCATGAATTCCATATTCATATTATATATTCAGATTCATAATATATGACAAATATAAAACATATTATGCATTTAATTTTTGTAGCAAGTAGAATTGCTCAACTCTTGGCTTTATATTTACAGTTCTTGTTTGTGGTTTTAACATTTTAGTACTGTTACCTGGGACAGTGCTCTTCTAGGACTTCATTTATACAGAGAACAAACTGTGACTCAAAAATAAATTGCAGTGGACATGGGGTATGTAATGGTTATTTCATTTCTAAGTATAGTTATTTTAATTCGCATCAAAAACATTGTCCAAGATAATGAGGTAGAATTATTTGATACAGAAATTTGAAAATTTGCAGCTAAAATAAGGAAAGTAGATTCCATTATTTATACACATATATATATATGACATAATAATATAATAGTGTTCAGTCACATTATTATAGGCCTTATGAGCTTTGAACTTTGTACAAAAACACAATATAAAATATAGACTATTATGTTAGATTAAGATTATGACAATTTGGAAATTATTATTTTATTAAGGATTAACTCATACTCGTTTAACATACATGTAAATATTGCTTGTGGTTGAGTGTGTGTGTATTGATAAATATTTGAACACACTTAATATATTCATATTACACATAATATAATATAATATATAATCTAATATTTTTGTGAGAGCTGAAATTCTTGCTTATTCAAATCTCTTTCATCCTTTAGTAGCTTCAATTTATTTCCCTGAATATCTCCTCCATACTCTATTTTAGAAATCATTCACTGATGGACTTTTAGATAATGTTAATATTTACTTAACTATTGTAAGTAGTGGGACAATGGACGTTATGCTACAGTCACCTTTGCACATTTGTCTGATTTCTTAATTTGTTAATGAAATATTATTGGCTACATTTATGTACCACTTTTTGCATGAACCTACTTCTATATTCTCTAGTCTGCTTCTGATTCTTCTTTCAATTCATCTACTAGATCACATTTGTAGATATTTTCCAGCCTTCCTATTTCTGGCAAAATAAATTTTGGTACCTGTATCTCATTAAGCAAGCTTTCCCTTTTGTTTTTTTCCCCATTTTTTGGTAAAAGTTTGTTATTTTTTTAATTTAGCACAATTCAAAATAAATTTTAACTCCTACTATTTTATATTTTTATTGAAATATACTTGGCACACAATGTTACATTAATTTCAGGTGTAAAATATAGTGATTCAATAACTCTGTAAAATATGCTATCCTCACCACAAATATAGCTACCATCTGCTGTTATAGTATCATTGACTATATTCCCTAGGCTGAACCTCTCATCCCAATGACTTGTTCATCCCATAACTGGAACCTGCATCTCCCATTCCTCTCCACCCATTTTGCCCCTTTCTACCACTACTCTCCTTTCTGATAATCACTAGTTCTCTGTATTTATGGGTCTAATTCTTTTTGTTTGTTTATTCATTGTTTTATTTTTTAAATTCCAAATATGAGTGAAATCATTTCATATTTGTCTTTCTCAGTATGATTTACTTCACTTAGCACAATACCTCCTAGGTCCATTCATGTTGTCACAAATGGCAAGATCTCTCTCTCTGTCTCTCTGTCTCTGTCTCTCTCTCTCTCTCATGGCTGAGTAACATTCCATTGTTTATTTATATTACATCTATATATCCATTCATCTACTGTTAGCCCCTTAAGTTGTTTCCATATCTTTTCTAGTATAAATACTGCTGCACTAAACAGGAGTTTATAACTTTTCTAATTAGTGTTTTGGTTTTCATTGGGTAAATATTCAGTAGTAGAATTACTGAATTTATATATTTCTATTTTTATTTTTTGGAGGGACTTCTGTACTGTTTTTGATGGTGACTACCAATTTACACTTCCACCAACAATGCACAATAGTCCCCTTTTTCTCCACATACTCACCAATGCTTGTTTTTCTTGTTTTGATACTAGTCATTCTGACTGGTGTGAGGTGATATACCTCATTGTAATTTTGATTTGCATTTCTCTGATTATTAGTATAATTTTGGGAGTCATAATTTTATGCCTTTCTGGAATAAGGCATTTCAGTTCTATCAAGAAGCTTATCTACTTTTAGCTTTTAAATAAAAATTTAAAAATATATGAAACAAAAGAAAATATGACATTTGAAAGTTATAATAGCAACAAATTGCATAGGAATTTATTATATTACATTTTATTTTAAAAATATTTTCCACATTGAAATAAAAACTATAATATATAAATTATAATACTTTAATAATTTACATTGACTAACAATCAGAAAAATATATTTAATTTTTATTTTGTACATAAAATGTTCTCATTTTTTATTTGGTTTTGGTTTCAGGTTTGCAATAATTTGCTTCATTGTCACTGTGATGTTGGATATTCTCCTCCACTTTGTAAACCATCACGAACATCACCAGGAGGAAGTATTGATAACGGGTTTTGGAATAGGGGAAGTTAGTATCTAGATGAGTGTGCTTCGAAGAGCTTTCTGCCATCACAGAAAGATGGTTTTACATCGTCACGGACTATGTGTCTATCAAGTACCTGACATATGGATAGTACAACTAGGAATCTCAAAATTCCATTTTATTTTACTTTATTTTTTTAAAATTTTATTTATTTATTCACGATAGAAAGAGAGAGAGAGAGACAGAGAGAGAGAGAGAGAGGCAGAGACACAGGCAGAGGGAGAAGCAGGCTCCATGCCGGGAGCCCGACGTGGGACTTGATTCTGGGTCTCCAGGATCATGCCCTGGGCCAAAGGCAGGCGCGAAACCGCTGATCACCCAGGGATCCCCCATTTTATTTTACTTTAAGTAGCCACTTGTGGCTTGGTGGCAACTTTATTAAACAGTACAGCTCTAGATCATACTGCCAATCAAAATTTTGTATATGCTTTTAATTTCAATCAAGGAATGAACATTTTAATAGATCTCTCCTTAATTTTAACCATGGTTGCCAAAACCATTTCTATATATAGCAGAATTTTCTAGATAAGTATAGTATGATTATACAATAGGTGATAGTTTTATTATATACTCCAAATATTCCTAGGATGTTAGCTATTATCATGTTAGCTAGTTCACAAGTTGCATCTTTTAAGTTTCTCTTCAAAAGGGAAAGTTAATCAGATCTTCCATATCCATAGCATATTGATAGTAGATGGCACATATCATTTTAAAATTTTATTTGATGAACATTCATGAACAAATATACCATATTTGTTTTTCTAAATTCACAATGTAAAAATCTTAACAGTATAATTTCTTTAATGTTTTTCATCATTTTTACTTTTGTTTTCTATTTTACTTATATACATTATAAATCTGATAATGTTATTATATTTGCCTTAGACAATGGAATTTTAAACTTTTTGAATATAAATATTTACATTTACTCATTCATTTACTGTTTTTAAGTGCTTTTCAACTCTCTTAGGACGTTCAAATTGCATGTGGGTCATTTTCTTTCTCTCTGAAAAACTTCCTTTTTTACTTCTTTTGTTTTACTTTGTGATGAGCAATTGTCTCAGCTCTTGTTTTAAAAATGGTTTTTACGAAACCATTTAATTTGTGAAATTAAAATTTGTGAAAAGTATTTTCACTGGAATTAGAATCCTATTTTTTCTTTTAGTTGTTCAAAGATGTAATTCAATTGTATCTTAGCTTCCTTTTCTGATGAGAATACAATGTCATTCTTATTATTCTATTCATCTCAATAATATAATGCTTCTTTTATTCTTTGAGTTTCAGACTTCTTTTATATGTATTTTATATGATTTTCCACAGTTTTACTACAATTAAGACATTTCTTTTTTTAATATTTTATTTGTTTATTAATGAGAGAGAGAGAGAGAGAGGCAGAGACACAGGCAGAGGGAGAAGCAGGCTCCATGCAGGGACCCTGACATAGGACTCCATCCCTGGTCTCCAGGATCAGGCCCTGGACTGAAGGTGGCGCTAAACTGCTGAGCCACCGGCGCTGCCCAAGACATGTTTCTCTTTGAATTTATCCTGCTTGGGTTGGCTGTGATTCTTCAAACTATAGCATAATGTGTTTTGGGAAATTTTAAAAAACCTCCTAGCTGTTATCTTTTTAAAAATATTTTTATTAAACATATTTGGGTTTTATAAATGGTATACTGTGATATTCACTCTGTGGCATATAATTCAAGGGTGTTGAAGAAATGCACATACTCTTGTTCTCACTGCCACAATCATGATACACAATAGATCTATTATCTCAAAATTTCTCTCTGGCTTCTGCTTTGCATTCATACCCAACTGCCAATTCCTGGCAACCAATGACCTATTCTTGTCCCTATAGATTTGACTTTTCCAGAATGTCATATACAGTACATATGAATTTGAGATACATTCCTGTTGCCATATGTTTTAATAGTTTTCTGTTTTTTTGAAGTAGGCTCCAGGCTTGAACTCACAGTGAAATTAAGTCTCGAGCTCTACCAATTGAGACAGCTAGGTGTTATTAATTGTTCATTCTTTTATGGTTAATGAGGCTTCTTTTTAAAAATTTTTAATTTAAATTTTACTTAGTTAATACACAGTGCAATATTGGTTTCAGGAGTAGAATTTAGTAGTTCAGGGCACCTGGGTGATGTAGTCAGTTAAGTACCTGACTCTTGGTTTCTCCTAAGGTCGTGATCTCAAGGTTGGGAGATCAAGTCCTGTGTCTGGGCTCTGTGCTCAGTGCAGTCTGCTTAAGATTCTTCCTCCCCCTGTCCCTCTCCTCCACTCAATATCTCTCAAATAGTAAATAAATGTTGAAATGAAGAATTCAGTAACTCATCAATTACATCAACACCCAGTGCTCATTACAACAAGCGTCCTCTTTAATACCCATCCTTCCATTAGCCCCTCCCCACCCACGTCCCTCCATCAACCCTGTTTGTTCTCTACCCTTAACAAACTCTTATGTTTTATTGCCCTCTCTCCTTTTTCCTGCCTTCCCATATGTGCGTGTTTTCTTATATTTCAAATATGAATGAAATCATATATTTGTCTTTGACTTATTTTGCTTAGCATAAAACATTCTAGCTCCACATTGTTGCAAATGGCAAGAATTAATTCTTTTTGATGACTAATATTTCATTATAGTAATATATATCTAAGTATATATTTATTCATATACCACATCTTTATCCATTCATCAGTTGATGAACATTTGGGCTTTCTCCATAGTTTGGCTATTATTGATAACACAGCTATAATCTTTGGGGTGCATGTATTTGAATCTGTATTTTTGTGTCCTTTGGATAAATATCTAAGTAGGCTTCTATATTGAAATGATGCACTATAATTTCCTTATCCATTCATCCATTGAAAGGTATTTGGGTTGTTTCTAGATTTTGGCAATTATAAATAAACCTGCTATTAACATGCACATAGACCTCTCTTGTATGTAAGTTCTCTTTTTTTGGTTGGTAAATACCTAGGAGTAAGATTTTGGGGTCATTTATTAAAGTTTTTAGTTTTTACTTAGTGTATTTTTAATTTTCTAAGAAACAAACTATTTGTAAAGTGACTATCCCAGCTCTCCTTCTTTCCATCATCTATGAGAGTTCCAGTTTCTCTGCACGGATGCTCCACATTTCACAGGCAATTGATACTGTCATTTTTTTGTTTTGTTTGATTTTGTTTTCCCAGTTGCAGATGTCTAATAATATCCCCCTGTGACTTATTTAACTTTTTACATTGAGATAACTATAGATTCACAAAAAGTTGCAATGAAATGCAGATAGAAGTCCTGTGTAACACTTACTCAGATTCTGTCAGTGTTAACATGTTTTAATACTATAGCAGAGTAGCAAACAAGGAAATAGACATTATTAAAATACACAGCCCTTATTTAGATTTCACCAGTATACATGCACTCATATGTGTGTGTATGTGTGTGTGAGCACATATGTGTCTTTGTATTTAGTTTCATGCAGTTTTATCAGATGTTCAAATTTGTGTAAGCATCACCACAATCAAGATACACAAGTGTATCATCACTATATGGCTCCTAATATCACCCCTTTATATAGCTACACTGATCCCCTTTTCTGCCATTCTTAACTCCTGGTGACCATTACTTCTATGCCTCTATTTATGTTATTTCATGAATGTTATATATATGGAATCATACAGCTTGTATCTCTTGGATATTGGCTTCTTTTTCTTCCATTATTTCTATGAACTATATCAGAATTTGTTGCATGTATAAATATTCCATTTATTTTTATTGATGACTAGTATTCCCTTGTATGGATGTATCAAACTATTGATGGACATTTGGGTGGTTGCCAATTTTTAACTATTATGAATAGACCTTCAGTGAACACTTGTGTAGAAAATACTGCGCAAAAGTAAAATTTAAATTCCTTGGGAAACATCCTCAATAGTGAAATTACTGGGTTGATGGTGAGCCATTTGCAACTTTAAAAGCAACTGTCAAACTATTTTTCAGAGAGACCATAACATTTGACATTCCTACTAATAATATATGAATGACTCAGTGTTTTGGCATCCTTACTAATATTCAATAATATCACTTTTTAAAGTCATTCTATTAAGTGTGTATTAATATCTTTTGTGTTTTTAATTTGCACCTCCCTAAAGGATAGTGATGTTGAGTATCTTTAAGATGTTTATTTGGCATCTGTATATTCTCTTCAGTGAAAACTCTGTTCATATCTTTGCTCATTTTCTAATTAGACTGTGTTTTTTAAATGTTGAATTGTCAGAGTTTTTGTTTGTTTCTTAGATATATATTTTATTAGATATCTGATATGAACGCATTTTTTCCATGTCTGTAATTTGTTTTCTCTGAGACCAAAACATTTTTTCAAATGCTTTTTCTGAGGAAATCTACTTAATTTCCTTTTTGGCTCATGTTTTTGGTGTCAAGAGTAGGAATTCTTTGTCAACCATAAGTCCTTAAGATTTTCTGCCATGATATCTCTAAAAGGCGTAGTTTTGTGTTTTACATTGAAGTACATGATCCAATTACTTTTTGTAGAGTGGGAGATTAACATTTTGACTAATGTGACTTCAATTGTCCCACCATAATTCTTTGAAAAGTCTCTCTCTCATCCTTTGAATTATTTTTGTTTCTTTGACAATAATTAATTGGACATTTTTGTGTTGGTGTATTTCTCACTTCTCTATTCTGTTCCATTGATCTCTGTATCATTTTTCTACTATCATTATGTTGTTTTGATTATTATAACTGTATGGTAATTTTTGACATTAGGAAAAGTGATTCCTCCCACTTTCTTCTTTTTCAAAATTGTTTTTGCTATTCTAGGGTCTCCTTTCCATATACATTTTAGAATAAACTTATCTATGTTTAAAAAAGTCTTTGCTGTGATCTTGATACAAATTATGCTAAACCTATGGAGCAATTTAGGAAGATATTGTAAACCTTTACTGTATATTATTGAACTTTCCAATCTATGAATATGGTGCGTCACTTCATTTATTTAGATTTTTTATGATTTTCTGCATCAGAATTTTATACTTTTCACCAGACACTGTATATGTCTTATTTTTAAAATTTTTATTTATTTTATTTAAATTCAATTAGGTAACAAATAATGTATTATTAGTTTCAGATGTATAGTAGTAGAGTGATTCATCAATTGCTTATAACACCTAGGGCTTGTTACATCAAGTGCCCTCCTTAATGCTCATCACCCAGTTACCCATCCCCCAAACTCCCCTCTAGCAACTCTCAGTTTGCTTCCTATAGTTAAAGTTCTTATGGTTTGCCTCTCCTCTGATTTTGTCTTATTTTATTTTTCCCTCCACATATGAATGAAATCATATGATAATTGTCTTTCTCTGATTCTCATTTTGCATAGCATAATACCTTTTTGTTCCATCCGTTTCCTTGCAAATGGTAAGATTTCAATTATTGATGGCCGAGTAATATTCCATTATGTGTATATACAACATATTTATCCATTCATCTGTTTGTGGACATTAGGGCTCTTTCCATATTTTGGCTTTTGTGACCTTGTTGCTATAAACATTGGGGTGCACGTGCTCCTTCAAATCACTATATTTCTATCCTTTGGATAAATACCTTGTGGTATAGTTACTGGGTCATAGTGTAGCTCTATTTTTAACTTTTTTGAGGAAACTCCATACTCTTCCAGAGTGGCTGTACCAGTTTGCATTCCCACCAACAGTGTAAGATGGTCTCTCTTTCTCTACATCCATGCCAATGTCTGCCATTTCCTGAGTTATTAATTTTAGCCATTCCAACTAGTGTGTGGTGGTATCTCATTGTGAATTTGATGGGTATTTCCCTGATGCTGAGTGATGTTGAGCATTTTTTCATGTCTCTGTTGAACATTTGCATGTCGTCTTTCCAGAAATGTCTGTTCTTGTCTTCTGCCCATTTTTTTTAAGATTTATTTATTTATTTATTTATGATAGACAGAGAGAGAGAGAGAGAGAGAGAGAGAGGCAGAGACACAGGAGGAATGAGAAGCAGGCTCCATGCCAGGAACCCGATGCGGGGGACTTGATCCCAGGATTCCAGGATCGCGCCCTGGGCCAAAGGCAGGCGCCAAACCGCTGAGCCACCCAGGGATCCCCTCTTCTGCCCATTTTTTTATTGAATTATTGTTCTTTGGTGTTGAGTTTGATAGGTTCTTTATAGATTTTGGATACTAGCCCTTTATCTGATAAGGCATTTGTGAATAATATCTTCTCCTCACTCCATAGTTCTTCTTTTTGGTTTTGTCAATTGTTTCCTTTGCTGTGCAAAAGCTTATTATCTTGATAAGGTCCCAATAGTTCATTTTTCCTTGTTTCCCTTGCATTGGGAGACATGTTTAGCAAGAAGTTACTGAGACTGAGATCACAGAAGTGGATGCCTGTGTTCTCCTCTAGGATTTTGATGGATTCCTCTCTCACATTTGGGCTTGCCATCCATTTTGAGTCTATTTTTGTGTATGGTGTGAGAAAATGGTCCAGTTTCATTCTTCTGCATGTTCTGTCAAATTTTTCCAACACCATTTGTTGAAAAGACTGTCTTTTTTTCCATTGAATATTCTTTCCTGCTTTGTCAAAGATTAACTGACCATAGAGTTGAGGGTCCCTGTCTGGGTTCTCTATTCTATGTGTCTGGCCCAGGACTTTTGTTTATTGGGAGGTTTTTGATGACTGTTTCAATTTCCTTGCTGGTTATGAGTCTGTTCAGGTTTTCAGTTTTTTCCTGTTTCAGTTTTGGTAGTTTATGCATCTCTAGGAAGGCATCCAGTTACATATAATATTCTCTTATAATTGTATTTCTTGTTGTTTGTTGTGATCTCTCCTTTTTCATTCATAGTTTTATTTATTTGGGATCTTTTCTTTTTGATAAGGTTAGCTAGGAGTTTATTGATCTTATTCTTTCAAAGAACCAGCCCCTAGTTTTATTGATCTGTTCTACTGTTCTGATTTTTATATCATGGTTTCTGCTCTAATCTTTATTATTTCTCTTTCTCTTGCTGGATTTAGACTTTATTTACTCTTCTTTTTCCATCTTCTTTAATATTTTTACGTATTTGTCAATTTATTTCCTATAAACATGAACATCCTGAGTCACTCTCTTTTAGGTAAATCATTTCTTATCAACATACCACTGGATTCTATATTTTAAAGTTACAGAATTTTTTGCCTTTTTGGGGGGAAACATTAAGTACATTTGCATTCAGTATCATCATAGTTGTTTTGGTGGTAATTCCAATTGCTTAATTTAGTGTTATGTATTTAGTTGTCTGATTTATTTATTTTGTACAGTTAGGACAGAACCTAATAGGTTTTTCTAATTTTCTGTAATGTTTTTATAACACCCAGAGAAATACTTTTTTTCCAATTAATATAGTCAAAATTAGAATAATATCACCTTATGCAGATAATATGGAAAATTAACCTAGTTTACCATAATTAATTGTTTTTTAAAAGTAACCATTAGTTATATCAATAATTTTTTATTAAATTAGTTTTAAAACACTTCTCCTTTTCTTTTTGCTCTACTTTTAATAGAAGAAATATTAGATAAGAATATCAATTTAATATATTCTATGCAATTCGTAGAATAAAATGTAATAGAATAAAATATATTCAGTAAAGCACATAACTAAAGATAAAAGATTTAAAATAAATGTATGTCAGTGATACAGATAGACATAGATATGCATACACATATGTAATTGTAATGGACTTTGGGGAATAGTCACAGAATATAGGAAAATGCTTTTACATTTGTTTATTTCTTCTCTTACTATATTATTTGAATCTCTAACTTTTATACTTCAAACTACTAATATGCTTTGAATATATTTTTGAAAAAGTTAAAAGGTGCGTTTATGTTTTCAGGTGATGATAACAACCTGATTATAAAAAGACGTGCTTCTTTTCGAAAAAATAGCCTCTTGTTTGGTTTCTACATTTTTCTACCTCTCCTTATTATAGCTGCCATCATGGCTTTTAAATGGAATAAACTAAGATCTGGGAATCGAGAGGGAACAGCAACTGAAGGGTAAGTAAATTAATTAAAATCTGTATTTAATATTAAAATACATTATGAGAAAAATTCAAATTAATTTGAATTAATTAATTCATAATATTGCACGTAGAGATTCTTGGGTGGATTGTGTTAATATTTAGAAATATTGAGTCTTATTATATACCAAATTATTTCTAAATTTCAGTCAATTAGGTATACTTTATGTTCTTATAGGTCCAGAACTAACTGATACTCAGTAAATTTATAGGACCTTTCAAATAGAAAGCCACACTGGCTATAATTGCTTCAGGAGCAATTGCTACTTCTCAAGCAACCCCAATTTCCTTGCATTGATGTTCAGTTGTGGCAAGGAGATTAATAAAGATAGAAAAGTGGGACGCCTGGGTGACACAGTGGTTGAGCATCTGCCTCTGGCTCAGGGTGTGATCCCGGGATCCCGGACTGAGTCCCACATCGGGCACCCTGTGAGGAGCCTGGTTCTCCCTCTCTTGTGTCTCTGCCTCTCTCTTTATGTCTCTCATGAATAAATAAATAAATCTTTAAAAAAAGATAGAGAAGCAAATTTTGGAATATGTAGAAAGTGAGAAAAATATTTAAAAAAAAAAAGATACAAAAAAACCCCACCACAGAATATAGCCCATTTTATACTTAATATTGTTCATGAGTTTCTAAAATTAGAATTAAGGTACTTGCACAGTTATTTTTAATTTGTTTGATAGCTTAAGTCTTTTATTTTAATTAATCTACATATGACATTCTATTAGTTTCAGGTGTACAACATAATGATTCAATATTTTTATATATTACAAAATAAGCATTACAATATGCCTCATTAGCAACCATCATCACACATAGTTACAAATTTTTTCTTGTGAAGAAGACTTTTAAGATTTACTTTCTTAAGCAAGTTTTAAATATGCAATACTGTATTATTAATGATAGTTACCATGCTATATATTATATACCCTACTCATTTATGTCATAACTGGAGGTTTGTACCTTTTGACCCCCTTCACCCATTTTGCCCACTCTATACCCTTATCACTGGCAACCACCAGTTGCCATTCTATTCTCTGTATGTAATCTATTCTCTGTATGTATGAATTTGTTTTTTTAGTTTTGGTAGTTGTCTTCCTCTGAATTATTTCATTTAAACATAACTTTTTTTTTAACCATAACACCAATACAAGGCATAATTTTTCTTAGTGAATATTTAGGAAAATGCAGAAGTAAAGATAAAAAAGTGAATCTTATTGTTCCATGCTAAAGGAAGATGTCTCTTACTTGTGTAGATGGAGATAAAATAATTAAAATTTCCATCAACATCTGTATGTCCAAAATTAATCCATTTTATTTCTCAATTAGTTAGTAGCAAAGTTAGTCAGTGTACTCTGCATAATTTATACAGACATTTACATAATAATTAAATTATTATAGTTTATATAATTGAATGATGTCTGACATAAGTCTTCTAGTGCTCTTACCTGGGACATTTTGGCAAAATCTGAATAGTTGCTAGAAACAAACCTGACTTTTGGAAGAAATGTTATAATAAGGGCTAATTGATCATGAATAAAAATCTGGTCATAGCAGCCTAAGTTTTAGATCAATAATGAATGGTTTTAGGGCCACAAGTGTAAGTAATTATGCAGAGCTGAAGTCCAAAGGGATGGTATTAATGGATATTCAAGACATAGGTTATTCTTTCCATCACCCAAAGGATGTATGAATGAAATCATCTCTTCTTGTCTTTCTATTAATTCTCTCCAAAGTGACTGCTCTGCTTGCACATAATCCAGCATAACTATCTCAATCCTTTCTAGATTCACTTTCAAATAAAATACAAATAATCTATCCACAGCAAATGCTTCTTAGTTCACATTCTCAAGAGATATAAGAAAATATCTGTGTAAGTGTACTTAAATTCAGCCAATCTTCTCTGCATTTATAATTCTGAGTTAGGTGTTCAAACCCCATTCCATCATCTCTGGCCAAGGAATTGTTGCCATATAGTAGGAAACTGAACACAATGACACTCCTCCTCAACAGGAAGTGAGTATGTATAGGAGTCAAAGGAAAAAAAAAAAAAAGGAGTCCATATAAATTCTACAATAGGTAACTATATAACTGAAAGATATGAAGCCTCATCAAGGACCTCAATAATGAAAATGAAATAGTTATTTACTTAGTTATTTGACAGAATAATAAAATTGGAACTATGATAATTTAAGAATTTGAAGATTTGCACAAAAATCATCATTTTAACTTTGGAGAGGCATTATCAACCATATTAATATTTCTGTCTTCTGCGTAGACAAAATAGAGAAAAGTACTAGATGGATTTATGTTTGAAATTTAAAATGCCTCACATTGTTAAAACCTAGATTAACATTAGAGAAAGACCAAATGCTAGAATATGTGATTGCTGAGTGGGATATGAGAAGCAAAGTAGATACTGGTACATGGGAATGGAGTAAATAGTACAAGTCTTGTTTTTCTACTTATCTTGATTTTGTTTAAGACTAGTGGAAGGGGAGGTGGGAGGGGAATGGGGTGACTGAGTGACGGGCACTGAAGGGGACACTTGAAGGGTCGAGCACTGGGTATTATACTATATGTTGGCAAATCGAACTCCAATAAACAAATATACAAAACAATAAGACTACATGTTCCCTAACCCTAAAAGTAATGCTATTTCTTTTATACAGAACTATATCAGAAGACAGCAATAATAACAGCACCCTGTCATAGAGTTAAAGGTGAATTGAAGATGTCAAATTATTTAAGATCGTCTTTCATGAATTTTAAAAAATTTGTTAACAATACTTCACTATGAAGAGACAATTATTCCACATTCCATAATACAGATTCTTCATCAATGTCATTTACCAAAACAAACACTAAAAGCATTTGATAATTTTGTTTTTATTAATTTAGAAATTTTAATGTTAACTAAAATTAGCTGGAGATTTATTAACCAACAATTTTGGTAATGAGAAATTACTTTAAAGAGAATTTGAATATGTTCTTAAACTATTTATGAGCAATTATGCATCCTAATCCCATACTTGAGGTTCCTATTAGTAGACTTACACAGATTGACTCCTGATGATTACATTTCTTCTTCACTAAGACTTTGTGGTTATTGTTATTCTGATACTAAAATGAGGAAACAGACCTAAAGAATTTAAATAATTCCATGTGTTACAGAATTTTAGTAAGTTTTGAGCTGGAGTTTCATTTAAGACAATAAGACTCCTGGGTAATTCTTAAGAACTCTACAGTTTTGACACATAGACTGATATATGCCTGGTGATGGGAAATGAAATTTACATTTACTGAGGATCTATTAGATGCCAGGCAAAATTGTAAATACACTGTCCCTCCAGAGCAGTAAGACAAGTCTTTGCTATAAGATGGCATAAAATTTGCATCTGTATATATTCAATATACATATCAATATATTTTCTGTATATGTGTGTAATTATATACATATGTCAGAATAATCTGTATATATTCAAAATTATAAGTTATATACATAAAAAATCATAATATTTGACATATTAGACCTATTACTGGAAGTAAATGTAAAAATTCAACTGCGTTCTTCCATATCTGACTTTGTTGGAAAGTTAAGCCAATGGATCTCTTTCCCATCTGCCACCAAAGAAAACATTCATAACTACTACCCTCCATGTTAAATGAGCTTATTTCTCAGTAGGGTTAATTGAGTTGATGGTAAAGGAGGAGATGAATAGTGAATTGTTTTAAATATGACTAAGTAGGCCCAATTCAGCAAGGGATATGTAAGCAAAGAATTGGGGGAGGTGCAAGTATTTCCTGAGTTTAGGTATTTGAAAGGAGGTACTTGACTTCCCAGGGGCAACTCACATGAGGCTTTTATTTAAAGGTAAAGTGTACAGTGTAGCAAAGAGAGGGCAGACAAGCAAGGAGCACCACAGAGACACCTCATGAACAGGTTCCTTATTTTAAATTTTAAACAGCCCACTACAAATTCCACTGCCATTGTGTTGGCAAAAAGTGAAACCAGGGACCTGGCTTTCCCAGAGATAAAGATAGAGCTTTTCCATTCCAGCTGTAAATCAACTTTTTCTGACATAGGCATAGAGCTGGCAGAGGTATCCATGCATATACCTGGGCGGGAGCTTTCCAAGTACATGAATGATCCAATGAAACAATAAGCCAGGAATGTTTGATGAATAAAAGTCATGTCCATTTAGCTGGAGCAGAGTTAGCAAGAGGGCTGTGGTAGTAGTAGGTCAGACAGTAAAACTCTTGTAGGCTGTGGGAGATTTGGGGGCCATCTGTGTTTTATTCCCTGTGAAAGGGGGAAATGACTGGAGGATTAAAGTTTTAAGCACCTGACTTCCACTTTATAAGTCTGGTTTGTTAATAAATAAATAAAATAAAATAAAATAAAATAAAAGGTTGGTGTGTTGAAAATAGTCTGTATGATGGCAAGAGTAGAGGTGGTAAAACTAGTTAGTGGAGAAACTACTGCAAAAATCTAGGAGGGGAGGGATGGAACCTCTGATCAGGGATAGTAAAGATCGTTTTAGGAATAAATTTTGAAGGTGACCAACAGAATGAAATGACAGTTCAAACATAAAGTGTAAGAAAAAGTGTTTAAATAATGTTTATTGATAAAACAGCAAGATAAGCAAGGTTAAATGTAAATGTAAATACGTACAAAGGTAAATGTAAATGCAGTTTGTGCTCTTAGTACATTTTAAAATTTGTGTTAAAATTTATGAACATTGTGAGAGAAATCTCCATAGGTAATCATGAGCCATGAAAAGTGGCTGGTATGCCATGGCAAGAGGTTTGTTTTCTCATTTCTCATTTCTCTTAGAGTTTAAGGGATTCAGCATGACATTGTTTGTTACAAATTTCACTGGGATAAAGTAGGGAAAAAGTCAGACTCAGCAAGAACCAGAAATGTGTGAGAAGGGCAGGATTGAGCAAGAGACAAATAATAAAGTTTTGGGAGATATAACAGAGATAGACTCAAAGGAGTGACTGGATGGGTGTATTTGGGTTAGAATACTAGAGAGCTACAGAGACAAACACTTGTGACACAATAGATGACACGTTTAATAATGACACATTGCGTAGCCAGATCAACATCAGTTTGTGTTGGGAGTGACCCTGTGGAGCGGGTGAAGAATGAGTTTGGTTTTGAACATGTGTATATATGTGGGACACCTGTTGGAAATGCAGAGGACTTCTGGAAGTATTCTTCCTCTGTGGATAAAAATAGACAAATTAATATTTATTTATTCATATATTTTTTATTGTTATTTTCCTCTGTTTTATTGTTGGTGATTCTCTTTTATCCATGTGAATTGTTGAAACTGTGTAAATAAAATGTGTGCGAATACCACTTTATAATATTTCCGTTTACTGGGGCTGTTACAGACAATTTAGGAAAAAGAAAATTGGGTTTAAGAATTTCATGGAGCACAAGCATAGACTGTAACACTATAAGGAGTGTTCTATATGCTAATTACTTCCTACATTTGTAGTTGCATGATAAAATGAGATAGTTTTGATTAAAAATTAAAATTTAACATTTCTATTTTTCTCTATTTTATAACAGTGTTTAAAAAGCCATAGGTTGGGAAAAGAGTATTACCAAGACATTCACCATTAACTCTGATCTGAGAATGAAAAAAATCTACTAGTCTCTCCTTTTGTTATGGCTTAAAGCTTTCAATTTCACAAATAAAAATAAATCCTGAGAGTGAAAGTATGTAGGCTTGTGTCTATTAATTCTTTTACCTGCTGTGATGCTTTAGGAGGAAATAAGCAACATCGCCTCTTTTGAACCAGAGAAGCTCTCAAGTCCCAATCGTAAATATACCATTGTTCAATGCTGCTGCCACCCACTCTCAGATGCCCAGGGCCATGCTAACTGTTCTCTTCTCAGGAAAAGACATCCACTCCATACCTTTCTAGTAGCTCACAGTTCCCTGCTCTATCTGTTCCAGGCTTGATATTTAGAGGAAATGTTGTTAGGTAAGGCCAGCCCCAGAATGCTAACATCATTCTATCTTCAGGGAATTGCTTGAACTGAGTTCCTGGTCATAGATAACTATTGTGTCTCCAGGTGATACTTCCTTGGCTTCAGGTAAATTGAGATATGGGATATATCTTTGTCCTTGCAGGAACATTTCTGACACAGAATTGGAGTCTTGTTGCTCCTTCTTCACGAGCTGAGCTTTTCTGGATAAGATTTTCTTGCTTCAGTGCCTTCCTCCCCATCTTCCTCTTACTGAGATGAGTGCACTTCTACATACCTCAAAGCATTGTACATGGATAAGAGAACCATCAACCTAGGTGGAGTCTAATGAGAAACTACAGAGTCTCCATCAATACACAAAGATGCTCCTGGTTTAGGGGTAGGATTACTTCACCACAGAGACCAAGAGATTCCTTGGTCCATCAACTGATGAAAGGATATACATTGTATGGATAGTGATCTATGCACAATGAGTATTATTCAGCCATAAAAAGAAATGAAATACGCCTCTACAAAGTGGGTGAACATTTGAAACCATTATGCTAAGTAAATAAAGCCAGTCACAAAACGCATATGTTATTCCTTTGTATGAAATATGCAAAATGGACATCTATAGAGACAAAGATTAGTGATTGTGTAGGGCTGAGTTGTTTAGGAGGGGGATAAAGAGCTGGGGGTGAGGGGTGGTGATAGCACACATCTATGAACATATGAAGAATCCTAAAAGCAATTGTACACTTTAATGGGTGAATTATATGGTAAAATAATTAGATATGATGATTCTACCATGACGTTTCCTCAATTCTCACTGCCACTAACTTATTTTAGGTCATTGTGATCACTGGCCCGTCTTATTTTAATAAAAAATTTGAGGATCCCTGGTGTAGTACTGGCATGCCCATGTTTTAAGCCTGATGAGTTTAATGTTGCAACTGTTGACACAATTCATGCTTGCAATAGGGTGTACTGGGATAAAAGGAGGTATAGATGAGAGGTGGGTAGAAGTTGAGTTAGATTTTGTACTTGTGTAGTTTAAGATTTCTCTTAGGATATTCAAAGACAATTTCATGCTCTTGTCCACCCTGGACATAGTTCTTATTTGCCTCCTTGCCCTTCCCTGCTAGTGCTTGAGTAACAAAACACTTAGGTTTCCTTTCCTTTCTTCAACTGATTACAATCTAATACAGTGAGAATAAGCATGCAGTTGAAGAAATATGCTTTTTGATTGCCTTATCCAAGACCAAGTTCACTATTCTTGATTTTTCCTTATTTGCAAAGATAATAAAGTCAGCAGTAGCACGATTTAGTAGAAAATTTCTGGTAAGAATGGTTAACATTTCTATTTTCCTCTTCTACCACAGCAAATAAAATACATGCCAGAAAACCATGACATGGCCAATCAAAATTACCAAGAACTTCACCAGAAAAGCAAATCCCGCTCATTTGCCCCTATATCGCTACTGAAGAGTTTAATCAATGTAAATTTAGCCAGAACAAATCAGTTACGTTCAAATGCATAAGCTTGTGTCTGGTGCTGGCTTTCCGTGGGCCAGTGGAAGCCGCTGATTCGCTCTGCAGCCCTAAGTGTGGGCCAGCGCGAGCTGAACGCAAGCGCAGTGCTCACCCGCAGCGCCCGGTCAGCGTGCTGGACTTCTCTGAGGACTCCAGCCCACGAGCCTCAGACCTGCCCAACGGCCTTCAGCCTTGGGCAGTGCTTGCAGCGCTCTGGCTCAGCCATGTTCCTTCTCTTTGCACTGCTCTCTGAGCTTGGAAGACTGCACGCCCGCCTGGGTAAGACCACAGTAGCCTCAACTTCCTTTTCTTTTCACTCCAAGCAGGGCCCCGCTCTTCCAGGAGAGCAATTTCCTTTTCTCTGGGACCTCTACCAACCCCCCTCCCAGTTCTCCTGCTGGTGCACTCCACATCTCACCATTCCTCAGGCCAGGGCAGTGACTGAGGATGTTGGCCATGGCATCCTCTCTCTGAATCAAGCGTCTAGGGTTTTAGCAGCTGAAATGCAGCCAGTCTTCCCGGGTCAACCCATCTGTGGCCAGAGGTTCTAGAGGGGTAATTACCGCCCTCAGTTTATTCCCCAGAGTTCCAAGAAAATGAGCCCTGAAGTGGTTCTGGAAATGAACAAGATGGTCCTGTAAAACTGTAATGTCTACTTTTTACTTGTTTGGATCTTAGCCGTTTTCAGCGTGCCACTGAAAATCTAGTGAAAGCTGTGCACTAAGGAGGGTGGGCACATCTATATACGTTTACTTACATTTTGAGACCACACCATGTACTCAGGATTAAGAACCCATGCTTAACTGAGATGATTGTTGAAGAAAAAAAAAATTTCCCACTGCAGATTCTGAAGGAATATTACTGCATGTCACAGTTCCATGGAAGATAAGGTCAAACAAGAGTGAAAATTCAGAGAAGCAGGTAAATGATCAAGAATATTTGTTTTATAATTTAAATTTTAAGGCTCTTTTAATTTACCTATTAAATCAGATCATACTGCTCTGTACTTGCAGAGCACAGAATTTTCTTTGTGCTATTTTGTACATTCTGATCCTTCTGTTCCCACACTTCTGTGCCCTTCTCTTCCTCTCTCTGTCCCTTCTGACATACTCACACACAACTTCCAAGAAATACTGAACTCTTTTCAGGAATCATACTGCTAGAAAAAAATCAATATGAAATACATATAACAGTGGCCCAGCCTGCAATTTATACAAATTTGTGAATCTCCACTAAGTGGCAGAGAAATGGTCTAGAGGAAAATTTTGACCCAGAAGCATCAGACTTCATAGAAGTAATGGCCAAAGAAAGAAAGAAGGAAAAAAATGTCATATTTGCTTGCTTATGATGAAAAATATTACAATAGATAAATATTAACTGTAAAAAGAAGAATGCTTATATGCTATATTTAAAAAGTGATTAAATTGAAGGCATCACTTTATTTTCTTGACTAAATTATGTCAAATTAGTATAGTTATAATGTTTGAGATTAAAAACAAGGTCATAGTATAGAGGTTTAGATTTCTATGTGTTTAAAAGTGCTGTAGTCAATATACGGTAACTCAGAAAATTTTTCAGGTTTAAGGAACAATTTTTGAAAAATTAAGAATTTGTTAACTCTATTTGGACATACAGTATCAGAAGTTATTATGATTAAATTCTACTAAACAATTATAATAAAAATAAAATATGTGAAAATGTACTTGAAAATAATAATAAAATAATTTCCTTTAGAGTAGTATTTCATATGCTAATCTCATTTAATTCTCACACTGACCTTCTGAAGTAGAAAGGTGATATATATGCTGATTTTTAAAAAGAAGATTAAAAATGTTAAGGGCATCAAACCTATAAGTTTCAGGACATGGATGACCCCAATTATGTTACAAGTAAACTACTTTCTGTTGAATAATTCTTAGCATAAAAGTTTTTTTCTGATTTACTTTTGTTTGTACATTGCCATTGCATGATTATTTTTTTTAAGATTTTATTTATTTATTTTAGAGAGAGATAGAGACCATGAATAAGGGGAGGGGCAGAGGGAGAGAGAATCCTAAGCAGACTATGCAATGAGCATGGAGGCCAACTTGGGGGTTTGATCCCAGCACTCTGAGGTCATGACCTGAGATGAAATCAAGAGTCAGACCCTTAACCAACTGAGTCACCCAGGTACCTCTGCATGATCACTTTAAATTTCAAACTGTTAATTTTGAATACTTGTCACAAAGCATATGTCAATATTGCAGGACATGAAATAGTTTTACACAATGTGTTCAGTACCTGTCTACATTTTTTGCATTCTATATATGGAATCCCATAAGCTGTTTTCCCTGTGATAGAATATGCTAATGTTCTCCTTTGATTTCTAATATAGACATCCTTTATTTCTCCTATTTTCTTCTTTTAATCCCTTATCATCCTGCATCTTTTTAAAACATTATTAGACATATGAAAGATTCTTTTTCTATGGACTTTCAGTATGTTATATATACAAATATATGCATATATAATTGCATATTTATATATATATACACATACACATATATGTAAATCTCAAGGAATCTGTATGGGTATAGGAATGAATATATATATATATGTGTTATGGAATTCTGACTTTTTTTAAAAAAAGATTTTATTTATCATGAGAGACACACAGAGAGAGAGGTATAGACATAGGCAGAGGGAGAAGCAGGCTTCATGTAGGGATCCCGATGTGGGACTCAATCCCGGGACTCCAGGACCACACCCTAAGCTAAAGGTAGACGCCTTAACCACTGAGCCACCCAGGCATCCCAGGAATTCTGGCTTTTACAGAAGATTTGGGAATCTGCATTTTTATATTATGCCTTTTGATTGTTGAATGTGTAAAATATTTCACATCACTGGTCCACTACATCAATTGGAAGTACCTCTATGCCATTACACCAATTGAACAATCTCCTTGTGACTTTATTTTGTACATTTATTCATGTATCTTAATCTTCAGTAATCAGATCTTATGTAGTTGGCAAATATCTTTGTCTTTGGTTTCAATTAGGCATATATCTCTCCATATATTTGTTTTTCTCTTACAAAATATTATAGTAAAACATACATTATTTGTTTTTCATAAATCAGCCATTTGAAGGTATCAATTACACACCATGGAATGAAATTATTTTAAGTTGTAAAGTATGATAATATTAATATATTGCACAGTTACTATACCTATGGAATAAATAATCTAGTCAAAATATAGAACATTCCATCATCCCAAAATGAACACTTGTGTCCAATTTCAATCAATCTCCCCTCACTTGTCCGAGTCAACTATCAATCTAATCTCTCTTATTCGTTTGTTTTGTTTTATTGTTTTGGGTTTTTTTTCTCTCCAACTTTTTTTTTTATTAGATTCAGAGGTAGAATTTAGTGATTCACCAGTTACATATAACACCCAGTGCTCATTCCATCAGATGCCCTCCTTAATGCCCATCACCCAGTTACCCAATACCCCCATCTACTTCCCTTCTAGCAACTCTTAGTTTGCTTCCTAGAGAGTTTAGCACCTCCTTTGGTTTGCCTCAATCTCAATTTTCATCTTATTTTATTTTTCCTTTCCCTTTCCTATGTTAATATGTTTTGTTTTCTTAAATTCCAAATATGAGTGAAATCATATCGTTTTTGTCTTTCTCTGACTGACTTATGTCACTTAGCATGATACCCACTAGTTCCATCCATGTCATTGCAATTGACATTTCATTCTTTTTTGATGGCTCAGTAGTATTCCATTGTATGTGTCCTACATCTTCTTTATCCACTCATCTATTGGTGAACACTTGTGCTGCTTCTCTAGTTTAGCTATTGTGGACATTGCTGCTATTAATGTGGGGTGCATGTACCCCTTTGAATCATTGTTTGTCCTTTGGATAAATACCTGGTAGTGCAATTGCTAGGTTGTAGGGTAGCTCTATTTTTCACTTTTTGAAGAGCCTCCATACTATTTTCAAGAGTGGCTACTTTGCATTCCCACCACAGTGTGAGAAGTTTCCTGTTTCTCCACATCCTTGCCAACATGTGTTATTTCCTGAGTTGTTAATTTTAGCCATTCTGACCAGTGTGAGGTGGTATCTCACTGTGGGTTTGGTTTGTGTTTCTCTGATGCCAAGTGATGTTGAGCATTTTTTCATGTGTCTGTTGGCCATTTGTATGTCTACTTTGGACAGTTTTGCCTCATATATTTTAATATAAACAGCAGCATCCAGAATGCACTATTCTGTGTTGTACTCTGAATGTTTCTGAGTTTCATTTATGTTATATGTTTGTTAGTATTTCATACATTTTATTGCTGACTATTGTATCTTTGTGTAAAATGTTAAAATGTCCTTAGGTGCATCTATTTGGGATTCTTGTTTCTCAATGTAGGCATTTATTGCTACGAGCTTTCCTCCTACTTTTGCTATATCCAATAAGTTCTGGTATGTTGTGTTTCCCTTTTCATTTGTCTCTAGAAATTTTTTATTTCCTCCTTAATTTCTACTTTGTCCCATTGGTTGTTTATGAAAGTATTATATAGTTTTCATATATATGTTAATTTTCCAGTTTTACTCTTATTATTTATTTCTAGTTTCATGCCATTGTAAGATACTTGGTATGATTTCAGTCTTGAATTTGCTAAGACTTGTTTTGTGGCCTAACATAGGGCCTATCCTACAGAATGTTCCATATGTCCTTAGGAAGAATATGTATTCTGCTGTTGTTGGAAAAAACATTCTATATATGTCGGTTAGGTCCACTAGTCTATAATGTTGTTCAAATCTGCTGTTTTCTTATTGATTTTGTCTGGATGGCCTATCCATTATTGAGAGGGGGGTTTTAAAGTGCCCAACTATTGCCATGTCACTGTTTTTCTCCTTTTAGCTCTGTTAGTTTTTGTTTTACATATTTAGGTGCTCTGATGTTGGACACATAAATAATTATAATTATTATACTTTCTTGATGGATTTACCCTTTTATCATTAAATAATGAATTGTGTCTCTTTTCACCATTTCTAGTTTTAAGTCTATTTTGTCTGATATAAGTATAGCTACAGCTGCATTTTTTGTTTTATTTTGGTTTGGTTTTGGTGACATTTAAGCCTTTTCTCATCTATTTGTCCTCAGTTTCTGTGCATCTTTAAGGACAAAGTGAAACTTTATAAGTAGCATAGCTTTGTTCCTTGTGTATTTAGTTTGTTTGACTTATTTAGTTATTCTATGTATTTTGTTGTTGCTTTTAAAATATTGTTTATTTATTTATTTGAAGGGGGTCATGAGTGGGGAGAAGGGCAGAGGGAGAATCAAATTCTCTGAACAGGGAGCCCAATGCAGGGCTTGATCCCAGTACCCCAGGATGTTGATCTGAGCCACCTAGGTGCCCCTGTTCTATGTATTTTGATAGATGAATTTAATCCATTTATGTTTAAAGTAATTATTGATAAGTAAAGACTTACTATTATAATTTTGTTTATTATTTTCTATTTGTTTTATAGATTCATTGTTTCTTATTTCTTATCTTGCTGTCTTTTCTAAGTTTTGAAGTCTTTTTGTATAAATATGCTTTTAATTCTTTATCATGTTTCTTTGTATAATTGTTACAGATTTTTTCCCTTGGGGTTACTTTGAGGACTAGATATAATAATCTTAAAATTATAAAACCTTATTTTAATCTATTAACAACTTAATTTCAATAGATTTCCAGAACTTTACTCTTACACTTCTCCCAATCACATTTTAATTTATTGCTGTTATAATTTACATATTTTTATATTGTGTATCTAATAACAGATTATTGTCATTATAGCTATTCTCACTACATTCGTTTTACTTTCTCTCAAATAACTTTACCATTTCTTAGAAGGCAAGTCTAGTGGTAATGAGTTGCTTGAGGTTTTCTGTTGTTAAGTGTTCAATAGTCTTTATTCCTCCATTTCTTTTTTTTTTTAAAGATTTTATTTATTTATTCACGAGAGACACACAGAGAGAGAGAGGGGCAGAGACACAGGCAGAGAGAGAAGTAGGTTCCGTGCAGGGAGCCCGACATGGTACTCGATCCTGGGACTCCAGGATCACGCCCTGGGCTGAAGGCAGACGCTTAACCACTGAGCCACCCAGGTGTCCCTATTCCTCCATTTCTGAAGTACATCTTCATTGGATCTAAAAATCTTGGTTGATTGTTTTTTACTTTCAGTATTTAGAATATATCACCCTATTCTTTTCTGGCCTGTAAAGTTTTAGAAACCTGCTGATAGTCTTATGGGGATTCCTTGATATATAATTTATCTCTCTCCTCTTGCTGCTTTAAAAAATCTTTGTTTTTTACTGCTGAAAATTTAATCATACTGTGTCTTAGTATAGCTCTATTAGGGTTCAATCTCTTTAGAGTCCTTTGGCCTTCATGGATCTGGATGTCCATTTTTTCCCCATATTTATAAAGTATTCAGACACTATTGCTTTGAATATACTTTTTTTCACTCTTTCTTTTCTACCCCTAAAGTCTTGTAATGCTACTATTGTTTCTTTTCATTATTACCTGCAAGTCTTATAGGCTTCCTTCATGCTTCTAAAATTATTTATCTTCTTGCTTCACTGACTGGACAAAGACCTCCCTGGGTTTATTGCACTTCATAAATACTGCATTGTTTACAAAGTGGAAGTTTATGCAAACCCTTGTATTGAACAAGTCAGCACCATTTTTCTATCAGTGGTTGCCCACTTCATGTTTCTATGTCACATTTTGGTAATTTCTTACAATATCTCACACTTTTTCATTATTATTATTATATTTGTTATGGTGATCTGCGATCAGTGATTTCTGATGTTATTACTGTGATTGTTTTGTGGCACTAGAAACTGCCCATGTAAGATGACAAACTTAACTGATAAATGTTGTGCATTCTGACTGCCTCACTGACCAGCCATTGCCTCATCTCTCTTCCTTTTCCCAGCCTGCCTATTCCATAAGACACAGCAATATTGAAATTATACCAGTTAATAACTCTACAGTAGTATATAAGTGTTCAAGTGAAAGGAAGAATCACAAGCCTCCAACTTTAAATCAAAAGCTAGAAATGATTAACTTAGTGACGGAGGCATATCAAAGCCAAGACAGGCTGAAAGCTAGGCCTCTTGCATCTGTTAAGTTGTGAATAGAGAGGAAAATTCTTGAAGGCAATAAAAAGTGCTACTCCATGGAACATAAATGATAAGAAAGCAAAACAGCTTTATTCCTGATATAGAGAAAGTTTTAATGGTCTAGATAGAAGATCAAACCAGCCACAACATTCCCTTAAGCCAAAGCCTAATCCAGAGCAAGGCCCTAACTCTCTTCAATTCTCTGAAGGCTGAGAGAGGTAAAGAAGCTACAGAAGTTTGAAGATAGTAGAGGTTGGTCCCTGATGTTTAAGGAAGAATTCATCTTCATATTATAAATGTGCAAAGTGAAGTAGCAAGTTATCCAGAAGATGTGACTCAGAGTAAATTCAGCTACCCTAAGCAACAGATTTTCAATATAGATCTTTAGAAATCTGTGGTCAGATTAGGACACCAGTTTTGCTCAGCAGTTGGGGAAAAACACAGACTGTTCTTTTTGGTCAAGTGCTACTGCAAGCAGGACTATTTGAGGGACCATTCAGCTTGCTGTGTGCACTGGCTAGGTTCCTGAGTCAGGCAGCCTCAAGGCTGTATTCAATAATGAGCAGGGCTATGAATTGGTTTTCATGCCTGGACACATCAGGATAAACAGCTCTAAAGCCAATAAACTCTTTAGATATTTAGTTCAAAAATATTTTCTGCCATTTCATATGATGCCTTTTAATTTTGTGGATTATTTCCTTTGCTCTGCAAATTGCTTTTTCTGTGTCTACTGAAATGATCGTATGGTTTTTATCCTTACTCTTATTGATATGATGTATTATGTTGTTTGGTTTGTGAATATTGAAACTTCCAGGCAACTCAGGAATAAATTCCACTTGTGATGAGTGATTTTTCTTTTCTATTTTTTTTAACTGTATTGTTGAATTCTATTTGCAGTATTTTGTTGAGAATTGTCTTTATCTGGTTTTGTTATTAGGGTAATACTGGAACTCAGGGTGAATTTGGAAGCTTTCTTTCCTTTTCAATTTTTTGGAATAGTTTGAGATGAGTAAGAATTAATTCTTCTTTAAATACTTTTTATAATTCACTGTGAAGCCATCTGTTCCTGATTTTTTTGTCCTTTGGGGGTTTTCTGATTCCTGATTCAATTTTATTTCTAGTTATCAGTCTGTCCAAATTTTCTATTTCTTCTAGTTTCAGTTTTGGTAGTTTATATGTTTCTAGGAATTTATTTCTTATAGGACTGTCCAATTTGTTGCCATCAAGGTTTTCATGGCATCCTCTTATAATTGCTTGTATTTCTGTGGTTTTGGTATTTCTTCTCCCTCATATGTGATTTATTTATTCGAGTCTTTTCCATTTTATTAGTTTTTTTCTTCAAAGAACCAGCTTCTGGTTTCATTGATTTGTTCTATTTTTTGTTTGTTTTTTGTTTTTATATTATTTATTTATGCTCTAATATTTATAATATTCTTCCTTCTGCTGGTTTGAGGTCTTGTTTGTTGTTCTTTTTCTAGCCTTTTTAGTTGTGAGATTAGGCTGTTTTCTGTTTTTGTTTTTGCTTTTTTTGGAGATTTTTCTTGCTTCTTGAGTTAGGACTATTGCTATAAACTTCTGTCTTAGACTACCTTTTCTGCATCCTAAAGGTTTTGGACTGTTGTGTCTTCATTGACTTTTGTTTCCATGTATTTATTATTTATTTATTTATTTATTTATTTATTTATTTATTTATTTATTTACTTTTAATTTTCTGATTGACTCACTCATTGTTTAGTAGCATGTTATTCACCTTCATATATTTGTGGTCTTTCCAGATTTTTTTCTTGGGATTGAATTCTAGTTTGGTAGGATTGTGATCAGAAAAGATGCATGCTCTGACTTGGATCTTCTTGAATTTGTTGACGCTTGTTTTGTGGACTAAAATACAATCTACTCTGAATAATGTTTCATGGGCAGTTGAAAAGAATGTATATTCTGCTATTTTAGGATGGAATTTTCTTAATATGCCTTTTAAATCCATTTGTTTTGGTATGTCATTCAAAACTATTGTTTCCTTGTTAATTTTCTGTTTAGATTGTCTATCCATTGATGTAAGTAGGATGTTGAAGTCCCCTACCCTTATTATGCTATAAATTAGTTCCTTTGTGTTTGTTATTAACATTTTTACATATTTTAGGGTGTTCCTGTGTTGGGCACATAAATATTTCCAATTATTATATCTTCTTGTTGGATTGGCTTCTTTATTATTATAAATAATTATCTTCTTACAGTCTGTGTTTCTCTTGTTACAGTCTTTGTTTTAGTCTACTTTTTCTGGGGCATCTAGGTGGCTCAGTTGGTTAAGCATCTGCCTTCAGCTCAGGTCATCATCCCAGGGTCCTGGGATTGAGCCCTGCATCAGGATCCCTGCTCAGCAGGGAGTCTGCTTTTCCCTCTAATCCTCTCCCCACTACTCATATTCTTTCTTTTGGTCTTTCTCTCTCTCTCTCACACACACACTCTATCTCTCAAATAAAGAAAATATTTTAAAAAATAAAGTTACTTTTTCTGATATAAGTATTGCTACTCCAGCTTTCTTTTGACATTCATTTGCATGATAGTTGTTTCTCCATCCTCTCATTTTCAACCTGCAGATGAGTTTAGGTCTCTTGTAGGTAGCTTTTTTATTCATTCTGTCACATTCTCTTTTAATTGGAGTGTTTAGTCCATTAACGTCTATAGTAATTATTGATAGGTATGTATGTATTGTCATTTGTTGTATGGTTGCTTTTGAAGGTTTTGTCTGATCCTTTCTTGTTTTTCTCTTTTTCTTGGTTTGCTGATATTTTTTAGATCTCTTATTCTTTGTATATTTATGAGTGGCTTCTAATATATCATTACCATTAAGTTTGCATATAACCTCTTCTGCATATGGCAGTCTATATTAAGGTCATGGTTGTTTAAATTTGAACTCACTCTACTCCCATCCTCTCCACAGTAAGTATATGCTATTATATTAATATCCTTTTATTTTGTGAGCTCCTCAACTGTTTTACATAAATATTAATTTTTATTGCTTTTGAGTTTTCTACCTTTATACTATCACTTTTGGTCTCTCTTTTCCATTCAAAGAGTCCCCTTTAATATTTTTTTTTCAGAATTGGCTTCATGGTCATGGACTCCTTTAGTTTTTGTTTGTCTGGGAAACTCTTTATTTCTCCTTCTATATTACATTATATCCTTGCTAGATAGAGTATTCTTGACTGCAGATTTTTCCCATTCAGCACTTGAATATATTATGCCACTTTCTTTGGGCCTGCAAGGTTTCTGCTGAAAATTATCTTGCTAGCTTATAGATATTCCCTTATAAATTACTATCTTCTTTTGTCTTGCTGCTTTTAAGATCTTTTCACTATATTTTACCAATTTAATTAGAGTATGTCTTGATGTGTCTGCTTTTGTTGATTATATTGGGAATTCTTTGTTCCTCCTGAATCTGGATTTCTGTTTCCTTCCCAGATTAGAGAATTTTTCAGCTACTATTTCTTCAGATAAATTATGTGTACCTCTTTTTCTCTTCTTCTTCTGGAAGTCCTGTACTCTGAATGATATTACATTTGATGGAATCACTGAATTTCTAAAGTCCATTCTTTTTTACATAATTATTTTTCTCTCTTTTGTTCAGCTTGATTACTTTCCATTAGTCTGTCTTCTAGGTCATTAATTTGTTCTTCTTCTTCCAGCCTGCTGTTCATTCCATCAAGCATGTTTCTCATTTCATTCATTGAGTATTGTCTTCTCTGTTTCTGAAAATTGCCATTGGAATTTTGGTAGGATTACATTGAATCTGTAGATCATTTTAAGTAGTATGGGCAATTTCACAATATTAATCCTCCTAATCCATAATCCCAGAATAACTATTTACTGGTGTCTTTCATTTTTTACATGAATATTTTAGAATTTTCAATGTATATATTTTTTTACCTCCTTAGTTAAATTTTTCTTAATTATTTTATTCTTGGGCAGCCCTCGTGGCGCAGCGGTTTGGCACCGCCTGCAGACTGGGGTGTGGTCCTGGGGACTCAGGATCGAGTCCCGCATCGGGCTCCCTGCATGGAGCCTGCTTCTCCCTCTGCCCGTGTCCCTGCCTCTCTCACTCTGTGCCTATGAATAAATAAATAAAATCTTTAAAAAAATTATTTTATTCTTTTTGGTGTTATTGTCAATGGGATTGTTTTCTTAATTTTCCTTCTGTTAGTTCATTGTTAGTATATAGAAACAACTGATTTTTTGGGGGATTTTGGTTTTGTAGCCTACAACTTTACTGAATTCCTTTATTAGTTATGGCAGCTTTTTGGTGTAATCTTGGGATTTTCTATATATTAGATCATATCATCTACAAACAGCTGATTTTACATCTTCCACTGCTTTGTTCTTTGTTCTTCATGCTCCCAGGGAACTTGTGGATTCCAAGTCCTGTTAGCTTCCATAGCTGGGTGGCAGCTGTGGGAGATGGGGCTTTAGATGTGTGGACAAACACCTTTCAAGGAGAATATGGAGATTTAGTTTTATAGTTGGATGATGAGCCAAGGGGAGAAAGCACAAGAAATTTCATCATGTTGGGTACAAAATTAGTACCTCAAGGTACATATTTAGTACCTGACAGCTGCCAGATACTAATTATGTACATTGTCAGCTCCCAAATGCAGGCTAAGTAGAAGATCAACCCCCAGGCAGCAGCTGAGGATGTATGCAGGGACAATTTCAAATCTTTGCATTGTCTCCTGTTCCTTCTGCTCTCAGTCCAGGAAATAGCTGTGGGAAGTGTTCACCCTTCTATATAATTTTTTTTTTCCAATTTAGCATGAGTCTGTGAGATTTGTGAATGCTGAGCCCTGTAAGTTCCCAGAGCTAGGTGATTTGAGAACTAGGTACTAAGGTGGCAGCTACAAAAGTTGAAGTTCTAGATGTATGGATGAACTCCTGCTAGGAAGAAGCTAGAAGCTTAGTTTTATTGGTTGATTAGTCCAGGAGGGATAAGGAAGGGGAAGTACTCATTGACTTTTTCAAGCTACTGGGAGGATCCCATTCTGCACCTTACATAGAGTCTGATTAGAAGCTGGATCCTCAAACTGCAAATGGGAAAATAAGCAGTCATATTTTTTTCCAGGATGAAACTAGGATTTGGTTGCTCTTGCATGATCCCTCTGTAATGAGCCCAAGGAAATAGTCATGAGAAGTTCTTATGTACCTTTTTAAAATAAATACTGTTTAATTTGGATCTGGGGGATCATGAATGCCAAGCCTTCTTGCCACTCTGAACTAGGTGATGTGGAAATCAGTCCCTTGGGTGGTTGCCTTAGAAATTTGGGTGCTAGATGTGTGGTTCAAATTCTTTGGTTCTGAGGAATAAACTGAGATCTGTGGGCCCCCTCTTGATTGCAGGGCATTGTGGCATGGGTGAATTTTATGGTATTATTAAACTTTCCTTCCTGTTTCAATATTTTCCCTCAGTCACCTAGTGTTTAGGGTCACTCAACTAATTTATGCATTTCTCCAAGAGGGAATTGATCCATGTGAAACTACGTATTCAGTGGATCCATGGTGGGGAAGGAGAATATAAGGAGTCTTTTATCCTGCCATCTTGCTGATTTCAAGCCTCCACATATATTTATTTTTAATTGGGTTAAATAACATTGCTAATTTTATTTCGTAGAATACTTAATTTTTTTCTATAAAATGTGTTATACTTATTTCTGGTAGGCAGTTATTTATCAAGCATATTGACAATTTCAGGCTGGCTTTTGATATTTTGGAGGTTGAATGTTTAGAGTAACACTCTAAGGCCAATTTTTTCTTATCACTAAAATTTTATCCTTCTGTGGTCTCCACTGAATGTTGTGAACATTCAGTGATATCTCTCTCCTCTAGTTGATCAGACCTTGGATATTTCTCAGAACTTTGTGAACTGTGAGAGTTATTCCTCAGCTCCCTAATAGTTCCTTGTAATTGTGTTGGACAGATCCTGATTTGACCAAGTGATTCCCACCTTCTTGTATTTGTGTCATTGAAAAAGCTCCACCCGTGAGTGTGGAAAGGACCTGTGACCTTCTTGTAATCAATAAAATATGTCCATGCTGATGGATATAACTCTGTTGATTACATTGTGTTATAGGACAGAAGGTAGATTTCTCTCCTATTATGTTATATTACATAAAAATTTATTTTGTCAACAGATACTCTCTCACTCTCCTAATGATGTTGTAAACGTGACTTGCCATATTTTGTACTGTCCATGGAAACAGCCATGGGACAGTTAACTCTTAAGTGGCCTCTCGTAAATGAAAAGAGCCTCTTGCCAATAGCAAAAACCTAAATCTCTTAGTTCTATGGCTATAAGGAAATGAATTTCACCAACAAACTTATTGAATTGAAAGCAGAAATTGATTCTTCTTCAGGTGAGAATACAAACCAGCTGACATGTTGAAAACCCAGTTATTATATTGATGGACTCCTGACCCATAGAAACTACAAGATAATAAATGTTATGTTTTAAACTACAGTTTGTGATAATTTGTTATGCATCAATAGAAAACTAATACACCCAGCCTCATGAAATTGCACTCTGTGTATAGGTGATTTAATATTCATTAACAGAATACGGGGCAATCCTCCTTCTTCAGTCTAGAAAGTTCATTGAGATAGGAAGCTAGGGCAACTGTAGTTTCCATCTCAATTTTCTACCTTCTCTCAATGATCATAATCTTGTACTACCTATTGTTTAAATTATCAGAGCATTTGTTTTACTTATCATGCCTAGATTTCTTGTTTCTTGCAGCTGAAGAGCACATTCAGACCCAGTCTTTCTAGTATGGCAGGGATGGAATTGATGTCATTGATTATCACTGCTTCCTGCAAGCTGTCCTTCCTTTATAGTTTACTTCTCTTTCTGCTGAAGTTCATCCTTCCATGAATCATTCATGGCATATCTATAAGTGGTAAACTCAACTGCATTACTACCTGAATGAAAGTACTTTAGTTTGGCTGATCATTTACCATTTTAGAATTCTTTTCTGTCACTTTGGTGTGTGTTTGCAGGTTACTCATGAACCACAGTGAGAAATCTGGCTCCCACTCTCCATCATCCATTTATTACTGTTTTTAAATTCCAGTAGAGTTGTGCGGTTGTTTTCAGAATTTTTAACCCATTTCTCTGTGAGTGAGCAGCACATATGGCCTCAAGATTCCAGGGAGGGAAGGAGCCACCTACTTTGTAACCTTTCCCTTGTAGCCTTTCCCTACATCAAATCTATGAGCTGGAGACCATCATTTCCAACTAGAATAGTACTATGTAGACTTCATTTGTCTTAGGCCTATAGTTCTCTCCTTATTTCATTTAGGTCAGAATATTTTGTCTCTTATCTCTTCAGATGTTATATCATGCATTTGTAATAAAGTTAGATGCTTTTGTCATAGTTTGCCCTTCACCATGGGATCCCCTGACCTTCTAAATTATTTTTTTAATTTGCATACATTAAAGTTCACATAAAGTATATGTCTATGGGTTTTGCCAAAGGTTTAGTTTCATGTATCCAGTAATACGAAGTTTTACAAAATAGTTTCATTTCCCTTAAATATCCCCTGTGCTTCAGTTGTATTACTGTTTCTAAAACCAGCCCCTGACAAATGATCTGTTCTTTAGTCTCTAGAATAGTATCTTTTCTAGAATGTCATATAGTTGAAATTATACAGAATATCCCCTTTTCAGAGTGGCTTCTTTCATTTAGCAATATACATGTAAAATTTATCTGTATTGGTTTATTGTTTTAAAATTCATGCTTTTCATTGCTAGTAGTATTCTATTGTATAGATGTATCTTAGTTTATCTGGTTCCCTATGATAGGACATTTTGCTTATTTTCAGGTTGTGGCGATTATGAATAAAGCTGTTAGTAACATTCATATGCAGGTTTTTGTAGACATAAGTTTTCAGATCAACTGAATGAATACCTAGGATAATAATTGCAAAATTGTATATTAAGATTATGTTTAGTTTTATAAGATTTCCAGATTTTCTTCCAAGGTCACTGTGTTTTGCATTTCCACCAGCAATGAATAGGAGTTCCACATCTTCACCAGTATCTGGTATTGCAAGGTTCTGGGTTTAGCCTTTCCAATTTTTGTGTAGTAGTATCTCACTGAGGTTTTAATTTGTATTTCCCTAGTAAGAGTAATGTTGAACATATTCCCATATTCTTATTTTCCATCTGTATATCTTCTTCAGTAAGATATCTGTTCAGATCTTTTACTCCCTTTTTAATTGGATTGTTTGTTTCCTTACATGTTCTTTGTATATTCTGCACACATTTTTTTCTTATTAGGTAAGTGATTTACAGTTTTTTCCTAGTCTATAGCGTGGGGTTTTTTTTGTCTTAACATTGTCTTAATAATGCTAACAAAATATTTTAAATTAAATAAATCCAACTTATTATTATTTTTCTTTTATGGATTATGATTTTTCTATCATATCTAAAAACTTACCAACACTAAGTACACCTAGGTTTCCTCTAATGACTTATTAGAGAAATATTTTAAGAAGTCTATACTTTTAAAGTTAATATTTGTGTAAGGTATGAGGTTTGGGTTGAGTTTCATCATTTTGCTATAGACATCCAGTTTTCACAGCACCACCAAAGCACCTTTGCACCTTAAAAACATCAGTTGATTATATTTTGGAGGGCTCTATCTCTAAGCCCTCCTTTTCTCTTTGGCCAATACCATGCTGTCTTGTTTATGATAGGTTTATGGAAAATCTTGAAAGTGGGCAATGTGATGGCTTCAACTTTGATCTTCCTTAGTATTTTGATGACTGACTATACAAGGTCCTTCACTTTTTGTTAGTTTTTTTGTAATTAATTTCCTACAGTATCCATAATGAGTAAATGAAATAAACATACCTAAATCTTCATTTCTCAGCAATTTTGAAATAATATTTCTTAACTCTTGCTTCTTTGCTGTATTATTTTTGTGTACATAAATTCTTATTAGCTAATGTTGGAAGTTTTGGAAAGAGCTTCTCTCTTTCTTATTTATTCTTGCAAATATTCCACTTTATAAAATTACTTTGTATTTAATCTCAGGAACTTTCTTACCTTTTGTGTTCAACCTCATCGATTCATATTTCAGATACATCCAATCTCCTACTCATGATGATAATAATTTACTTAAAAATCAACAATTACATTTTAATTTGTGTGATCTATAATTGGATCATTTTCATAATAATCTTTTATTCCTTCAGTAAGAACTCTCTGCTCTTCTTCACATTTTAGCAGTATAATATAGTCACAAAGTATATGGTTTCTCTGTCAAGTTCTAATATTCATTAAATGTGTTATCTTAGGAGAGTTAATCTCCTTTCCTCAAGATGAAAATTATTATTATTGTGAGGATAATTTTTTTAAAAACATGTAAAGTGTTTAAGACTGTGTGATAGGCATATGACAAATGTTCATTAAGTGTTAACATTTTTAAAATAGTATTCCATTACATTTAATCTCTAATTCTGAGGTGTAATACATACTGTTTCTTCTGTAAGGATCTTAAACGTACTTATTTTTTCAGGTCCTGTATTACATACTTTATGCTTTTCTGGGGAGTAATTTATTTCATTTGTTGAATTTGATACCTTTCCTTTTTGATGTAGATATTCCTCAGAAGTTAAATTGTTTTTCTATTGTGTACTTGCTATTGTAGTTGAGATCCTATTAGACTTTGCCTCTGTTTTGAATTTGGTCTGAGATAATGCATTGGTTCTGCTCTAGTACATTACAACAGTTTAGAGGAATGACAGTGAAAAGATTTACCTCAGTTCTGGATTATTAGTCATATGGTCTTCTGAGTCTATGTGATTCTTGTATTTCCTAGATGTTTTCATGCATAAGCATCACTGGCCTCTCTCAAGCTCACAGACTCCATTCCAGCTTAAAATTAGAGATCTTTCTTGCAATTGATTTGTTTTGGAAAGAAATTGTGCATTTGCTAGAATAGATGTCTGTCTGCCTTTATGGAGATAGTACACTGACTGTGTAAACACACACTAAGTCCTTTCCTGTTCCGGAATGCCACCACATGAGAATAATGAGCACAGTTACAACTTAGTTCTCTTATTAGAGCTCCTATTCCTGGAGCTGTAGCATTCCCTACTAACATGTTTCTTAGGTCTTTTTCCCTCAGTTTTATATGTTGAGAATTGCTAAGTGGCTCTAAGTATATATAGTAGTGTGTGTATGTATGTTTTATATATATACATATATAATGTAAATTTCTTATTTCATTATAATTGGTGTGGGATGTAAGCCTGCAGGCATGCCTTTCATTTTGACTAGTAAAGTTTATATTTTCCTAAATAGAGACTATTATAATGTAAAATGATATTTTTCAAAATGTAGTTGCATTTTTTCTTTTAAAAAGAAGCCCTTTGCATTAGACACTGTAATCCTAAATGTACTAGAATAAAGATTCTTAATATTTAGAATAATAAATTCTGAAGAATACACTAGTATTCTAAAGAGATTGTGTCATTTTTTAAATTGAGGTAAAAGTGGCACACATTATATAAGTTTCAGGTATATAATATTATAATTCAACATCTGTATGCACTACAAAGTGATCATCATTTAAAGTCTAGTTACCATCCATAAACATACAAATTATCTCCTTTATCTACTTTACCCACTCCTGACCCTCTTTACACTCTGGTAACCACCAACTGTTCTCTTTATCTATGAGTTTTGGATTTTTTTTGTGTGTTCCTTTGTTTTGTTCTTTTTAGGTACCACGTATAACTGAAATCATACACTGTCTTTCTCTGTCTGACTTATTGCATTTAGCATTAAACCTTCAAGGCTCATTCATGCTGTCATAAATGGCAAGGTTTCATTCTTTTTGTGGCTGAGTAATATTCCATGGGGTGCATCTGTGTGTATAAATATATATATTACATCATCTTTACTTATTGATCTATTGAGGACATTTAGGTTGTTTCCATTTCTAGGCTATTGTAAATATTGCTGCAGTGAACATAGAAGTACATATATCTTTTTGAATAAGTATTTGTTTTTGATAAGTATTATCTATGGATAAATAACCAGCAGTGGAACAGCAGGATCATATGGTAATTTTGTTCCTATTTTTTTTTTTTTTTTTGAGGAATCTCCGTACTATTTTCCATAGTGGCTGCATCAATTTACATTTCCACCAATAGTGTACAAGTGTTCCCTCTTCTCCATGTCCTTTCCAACACTTGCTATTTCTTGTCTTTTTTATAATGGTCATTCTAATTGGTGTGAGATAATCTCTCATTGTGATTTTGATTTGCATTTCCCTGATATTTAGTAGTGTTGAATATCTTCATATGTCCCTATTGGCCATCTGTATGCCTTCTTTGGAAAATAGTCTATTCAGATCCTCTGCCAATTTTTTTTTTTTAATCAGATTTTGTTGTTGGTGCTGAGTTGTATAAGCTCTTTTGTGTATCTTGTATAGTAACCTTTATCAGATGTATGACTTGCAAATATCTTCTCCCATTTAGTAGACTGACTTTTCATTTTAATGATGATTTCCTTTGCTGTGCAAAAGCTTTTTAGTTTCATATAATCCCATTTGTTTATGTTTGCCTTTTTTCCAAAGCCTTTGGAATCTGATCCACAAAAGCATTGCTAAGACCAATGTCAAGGAACTTACTGCCTATGTTTTCTTCAAGGGCTTTTATGGTTTCAGGTCTTACATCAGGTCTTTAATTCATGATGTATTTATGGTGTTAAGATAGTGTATGGTGTTAAGATAGTGGTCTAGCTTAATTCTGTTGCATATAAATAACCAGTTTTTTTCCCAACACTATTTATTGAAAAGAAAGTCCTTTGTTCATGGTGTTCTTGGATCTTTTGTCATAAACTGTCCATATGTATGTCACTTATTTCTGAGCTCTCAGTTCTCTTCCATTGATCCATGTCCATATTTTGTGCCAGTGCCATATTGTTTTGATTGCTATAGCTTTAAAATAGGTTTGAAATTAAAGAGAGTAATATATTTAAGCTTTGTTCTTCTTTCTCTAGATTGCTTTGGCTGTTAGAGATCCTTTGTGGTTTCATACAAATGTTAGAATCATTTGTTGTTTTTCTGTGAAATATGCTGTTAAAATTTTGATAAAGATTGCATTGAATCTATAGATTGCTTTGGGTGGTAGGGACTTTTTTGACATGAAAATTTATTACTGTCATGTTTTCACCATCAAAACTTATGATCTTAGGTTTTCTTTCTTGGTCTTAGTATAAGACCAAAAGAGAGACACTGCCTACTTTGACGGCATTAAAGCAAACGCCAGGAATGTCACTGGCAGCATGACCTTTGCAACCAAATCTAGAAACTAGAATTTCATCATTTTCAAACAACAATCATTGGGTACAAAAGCTGTTATTTTTGGGGGGACATTCTTGATCAGCTAACATCCTGACACATTTCCTGATGAAAGAATTTAGCTTTTTGGCTTCAACCTCTAATTTTTCCAGTACAATTCCCTTTGCATGGAAGAACCTCCAAAAAGATTGCCCTTCAGGTCTGTGCACAAATGGGCTTTCTTGTATTTTTTATCAGGCCACTTCTGATCTTTCAGTGACTACTGGCAGCCGAAAAACTGGGACACTTGCCCATCCTGCTAGCACCATGGTCTTGTAGGGACTTTTTAACGATATTAATTATTCCAGTCCACAAACACAGAATACCTTTTCACTAATTTGTCCCTTCTTAAATTTATTTTATCAATATATTATAGTTCTTTGTACAGACATCTTACCTCCTTGGTAAAATTTGTTTCTAGATATTTTACTCTTTTTGATGTAAACGTTATTGTTTTTAAATTTATTTTTCTGGTAATTCATTATTAATATATAGAAATTTAACAAATTTTGCAAACTAATTTTATATTCTGCGGCTTTACTTAAGTTATTCATCCTAATTGTGGGTTTTTTGTGTTTGTTTTTGTTTTTTTTTGGTGGTGGTATCTTTGTATATATCATATGCTGCCTGCAAAGGCTGACAGTTTTATTTCTTCTTTTCTATTTTGGATGCCTTTTATTTCTTTTTATTGACTAATTGTCGTGGCTAGGACTTCCAATACAATGCAGAATAAAAGTGGTGAGAGTGGTTTCTTGTCTTGTTCCTGAACTTCAAAAAAAAGCTTTCAGGTTTTCCCTATTGAGGTGTTAGCTGTGGGTTAGTCATATATGGCCTTTATTATGGTGAGGTACATTTCTTCTATCAGCACTTTTCTGAGAGTTTTTATGATTGGAGTTGAATTTTATTGAATACTTTTTCTGCATCTATGGAAAACATATGAATACTTTTTCTGCATCATATGATTTTTATCCTTCATTTTGTTGAAGTGTATCACCTTATTGATACACTTCAACAAAATGCTGAGGCATTCTTGTATTACTGGAATAAATCTGACTTGATTTTGTTGTATAATCATTTTAATGTATTGTTGGATTTGATTTGGTAATAATTTTTGAGGATTTTTGCATCTGTGTTAACCAAACATATTGGCCTATAATTTAATTTTTCACATTGTCCTTGTTTGTTTTTGGTATTATACTAATGCTGGCCTCAAAAAATGTATTTGGAAATGTTTCCGCTTCTTCAAGCATGTTTTTTTTTTCAAGTTTTTTTTTTTTTCATCATTTTCAAACAACAATCATTGGGTACAAAAGCTGTTATTTTTGGGGGGATCCCAAGAGTTAGATTTATAAAGTAGGATTGTGTTGCTATGATCTCTTATAGACCACTTTTGCTGTATCCCAAGGATTTTGATATGTTGTATTTCTATGTTCATTATCTCTAGGTATTTTTTCTTTGATTTCTTTGTTGATTCATTGAGTGCTCACTAACATGTTAAATCTCTACCTATTTGTGTTTTTTCCAGTTTTCTTCTTGAACTTGATTTCTGCTTCTATTCCATTGTGTTTGGAGAAGATACTTGATATGATTTCAGTATTCTTGATTTTTGAGTCTTGTTTTATGGTCTAACATGTGACCTGTCCTGAAGAATGTTTTATGTGCATCTGAGAAGAATGCATATTCTATTGCTTTTGGATGGAATACTCTTTGTAGAACTATTAAGTCCATCTGGTTTGATGTTTTTTTAAGACCAGTATTTCCTTATTGATTTTCTGTCTGGTTGATCTATCCATTGAGATAAGTTGGGGTTAAAGCCCCTACTCTTTTACACACACACACACACACACACACATATATATATATATATATATATATTTTTTTTTTTTTTTTTTTGAGAGACAGAGGGCACGGGTATAGGGAGAGGGGCAGAGGAAGAGAGTGAGAGAATTTCAAGCAGGCTCCACACTGAATGGTTAATCTCATAACCCTGAGATCATGACTTGAGCTGAAACTGAGTCCAATGCTCAACTGATTGAGCCACCCAGGTGCCCCAGTATAACTTTTAATTTCTCTGTTTATATACATTGATATTTGCTTTATGTATCTCGGTGTTCCTATTTTAGGTGCATATGTATTTTTTTTGCATATGTATTTATAAATGTTATTTCTTATTTAACTGATCCATTATGTATCATTATGTAATATCTTTCTTTTATCATTATGTAATATCTTTCTTTATTATACAGTCTTTGTTTTATTTTTTGAAAGATTTTATTTATTCCTGAAAGGCAAAGACATAGGCAGAGGGAGAAGCAGGCTCCCTGCAGGGAGCCCAATACAGGACTCAGTCTTAGGACCCCAGGATCACGACCTGAGCCAAAGGCAGATGCTCAACCATTGAGCCACCCAGGTGTCCTGTCTTTGTCTTAAAGTCTATTTTGTTGGTTATGAATATAGCTATGCCAGCTTTTTTGTTTGTTTTCATTATGTGGAATATCCTTTCCATCCCTGCACTTTTCAGCTCATGTGTGTCCTTCCCTCTGAAATTAGTTTCATGTGGGTAGAACACAGAACACAGTCCTATTTTTTTTTAATCCATTCAACCACTTATTTCTTTTGGTTACAGAGTTCACTTACCTCTACAGTAACTATTGATAGGCATGTAGTTATTACCATTTTACTAATTGTTTGTCGGCTTTTTTTTTTTTTTTTTTTTTTTTTTGTTCCTCTCTGTTCCTTTCTTCTTGTCTTTCTCTCCTCCCTTGTGGTTTGATGTCTTTTGTTAGTGCTATGTTTAGGCTCCTTTCTCATTTTTCTTTTGTGTATTTACTTTTTGTATGCATTTGTGATTATTTTACCGTTTACATCTTGCTTTTCTATGTTATATATTTTGAGTTGACAGCAACTTGAACTTGAACATATTCCAAAATTTTACATTTTTCTCTTCCTCTCATGTTTTATATTCTTATATCACATTTTGCATCTTTTATTTTATATACCCTCTACCTATTCCTTGTGGTTTTAGCTAATTATATTGTCTTTGTCTTTTAATCTTTATACTTGCTTAATAAGTAATTGATCCACTACCTTTACTGTGTACTTACCTTTTCCGGTTAGCCTTTTTACTTTTATATATTTTCCTGTTATTAATTGGTATCATTTCTTTTCAGTTTAAAGTTTAGGGAAGTTTTTTTTTTTTTAATTTTATTTATTTATTCATGAGAATACACAGAGAGGAGAGAGAGGCAGAGACACAGGCAGAGGGAGAAGCAGGCTCCATGCAGGAAGTCGATGTGGGACTCGATCCCAAGTCTCCAGGATCAGGCCTTGGGCTGAAGGGGCTGAAGCTAAACTGCTGAGCCCCCTGGCCTGCCCTAGAGAAGTCTTTTTAACAGTACTTTTAAAGCCAGATTAGTGATAAAAAATAGGTTTTGCTTAACTGGAAAACAATCTCTTATTCAATTCAGAATAATAGCCTTGCTGGGTAGACCCTTTTTGGTTAGAAGTTTTTCCATTCAGCACTTTGAATATATCATGTCACTCTCTTCTGGCTTGCATTGTTTCTGCTGAAAAATCTAGTCATAGACTTATGAGATTTCCTTGCATGTATTAAGTTGTGCTTCTTTTGCTGCTTTTATGAATCTATCTTTAATTTGACTATTTTCAGTGTAATATATCTTGGTGTAGATCTGTTTGGGTTTATTTTATTTGAGACTGTCTAGGCTTCCTTTATCTGGATATCTGTTTCCTTCCTCATATTAGGGAATTTTTCAGTCATTATTTTTTTCAAATAAGTTTTCTGGATTTTCTCTATCTCTCTGCTCCTTCTGGGATCACTGTAATCTAAGTACTATTCCATTTGATGTTGTACCAATGGTGTCTTAGTTATCTTCATTTTTAATTCTTTTTCCACCACCACCATCCCCCCACTTCCCAGTCTGGGTGATTATCACCCTGCTGGAGTGTTTTTTGTTTTTGTTTTTGTTTTTTGGCAAAATGGTGTCTTTACCTCTCCTATCTCTCTCAATGCCGTCCTTTTTGTCTTTGTTCATCCAGTTTTGTTCAGAGTAAATTACTCCATATGTAGTTGTATGTTGGTTGTACCCATGGGAAAGAGAGTGAGTTCAGGATCTTCTTAGCTTGGTATCTTGAACACTGCCCCTGCTCCACCCTGCAGAGTGAGTCTTGAGAAAAAGTACAGTTTCATTTTATATATTTCTGATTTACTAAGTCATTTTTATTTATTTGCTTATTTCAGGTGATTTATATCATTACAATTGATGAAAAACCATACACTCTGCATCTCAGAAAACAGTAAGATATAATTTTCCATTAAAGCTTATATTTCATTTTTTAAATATTTTGGTATACAATTTAAGAATGCAATATAATGTAGACTGTTCAATCTGTTTTTCAATTAGGATTAATTAAGTCTTGAATAATAGATGAGTAGAATGTTGAATAATAGAAAGTTGGATTTTAATTTTCTAGTTTGTAATTTTCACCTTAAGAAATAAGCTACTTATTTGTGCATCTTCAACTTATAAAGCCATTGAACTCAAGAATTGCAAATTATATGTTAAGTATGTCTGACATAAATTCAAACAATTATACATCAAGTGGTTATTGGCAGGAAATTCAACTAACGACATACATTTTATGAATGTATTAATTACATATGTATTTATTTTAACAACTTTATTGGGTACATTCTTATGTCATAAAACTAATTCAAGTGTATAATTCAATAATTTTTAGTAACTGAATGCAGAATTGCAACCATTAACCATAAATCAGTTATAGAATATTTCATATCCTATATGAGATCCTCATGCCATTTCACATTTAATCCCTGTTTCCTCTCACCAGTCCAGGCAACAGTCAATCTACTTTCTGTATCCTATTTTACATTTTCTCAACATTTCATCTAAGTAGAATCAAATAGCTTCTTCTCTGTCTGCATCTTTGAAAATATATATTTGTAACAACTGGAATTTGTCTGTCTTATATCTCTGTAGATGAACAAGGCTGAAGAAAACTCATCAGTTAATTTATGACTGTTCTCACCTAACTCATGACCATTGAACATATGTTGGCTTTTCTTTCCTAAAGATTTTAAAAATTTATTTATTTGAGAGATAGAGAGAGAGAGAGAGAGAGAGAGAGAGAAAGAGAGATAGGGCGAGCATAGAGGGAGAAGCAGACTCCTTGTTGACCAGGGAGCCCAATGCAGGGCTTGATCCCAGGATTCTGAGATCATGAAGTCAGATGCTTAATTGACTGAGCCACCAAAGTATCCCCATATGTTGATCTTTAATGTCTAAAAAATGTTCTTTGAGAAGACCATCTTAATTGTTTCTTGATAAGAAACAGCTTCATGTTTTTGAATGCCAGTTACTTTTTAGTCTTCATTTTTCTTGACTAAGTGGCAATATTTTGTATAGCGGATCAGTATCTCCTCCAAAAATACTTTATTCATTTGGCTTCTAGAACACTGCAGACTTTTGGCTTAATTATTACCATTGTGTTCATTCTTTCAGTTTTGTTTATTTGTTTCATCTTATTTGTTTTTTTAAATTCTTCCTCAACTCTCCAATCTTAGAGTACTCTAAGGTGCTTTTCTTGAATCTTGTTTTTCCCTAGCTATATTCAATCACCTGGTTATTTGACCCTCTCTTGTAGCTTTAAATACCATTTATGTACTGATTACTCCCGAGTTATATCTCTACTTTATTCCTTTCCAGTGAACACCATATTCATTTATCTGACTACTTGTTTGAAAATCAAGTGTTTGCTAGAATTCTCATACTTCTATCCAAAATGTACTTCTGATCCTTTTCCAAAACTTATTATTTCTCAGTCATCTCAGTAAATGGCAATTCTATTCTAGTTTGTAAAAAACAAAACCTTGAAGTCATCCTTTAAATCTTTTTTTCTTTTATTTTCCCTCACAATGGATTATTACACTCCAATGGATTATTAAATTCCTTGTCAACCTTCAAAATATATCCACAATTGGACCTCTACTACTACTACTGTCTTGGTTCAAGTCACTATCATATCTTGCCTGGATGATTGTAACAGCCTAACTGCTCTCTCTGCTTCTATTTATTTGCCCTACAGATAATTTTCAACACAACATTCAGTCTGATTCTATTAAAATGTTGGTCTGAGGGGCACCTGACTGGCTCAGTCAGAAGAGCATAGGACTCTTAATCTCAGGGTTGTGAGTTTGAGCCCCACATGGGGTGTAAAGATTACTTAAATAAATAAAACCTAAATAAATAAAATAAAATAAAATAAAATAAAAAATAAAATAAAAAAATAAAATAAAATAATACAATAAAATAAATAAAATAAAATATTGTTCCAATCTTATAGGTTATCTGTTCATAATCTTCTAATGGCTTCTTATCTCTGTGACATCATCTCTTACTACTGTCTCTCATCTTCAATCAAACTTTCTCATTCCAGTCACATCATTCTCAACTGTTCTTTATATACAGAATGCATACTTTGGCCTCAAGGTCTTTGCATTTTTTTCCTAACTCTGTCTTGAATAATATTTCTATGCAAGTTCATATAGCTTGTTTTCAGGTCTCTACACAATCTATTCATCCTATCCTATCTATACTTTGCAACCAACTTCCTCATCCAAGCCTTATTTATAACATGGCTTAACATCTAAGCCATATGTTTCTCACTGTCATGAGGATCAGTGGTTTTGTCTTTTGTTTGTTGCTGTATCCTAATGCCTAGAAAAGATCAATTAATAGGCACTCAGTAAATATTTGTTAGATAAATACATACACAGGCCCACACACTATTATCTGATATGGAGAATTCAGTCTGTTCTAATTAAAGCATATTGCTATATGAATTCTATATATTTCACATTTATTTTTAATGTTCATATTCATGTTAAACTCATGACTCAACCATATTCTTTTATTTTTGTTTTTCTTAGCTCATTCTTATCCCATAACTTTTTGGTTTATTCATATAATGAAACTGGATTTTTGCATTCAGAATCTTCATATTTTAAGGTAAGCTCTAGATGTCTTAGATATTTATTATAAGATTTTTTTTATTGAAGTGGCCATATCATTCTTTGGAATATATTTATTCCAGGATGACAATTTAAATATTTTATTTTGTATAATTATGACCTATTATGTGGTTGATTGTTGTACATAAAAATGATATGTGATAGAGATTAAACCCAGACTGAAAGAATATTCATTGACACCTTGGTAGCACAAAATAAAGAGTCGTCAAAACCCCTTTTTCTTTGAAAATCTATATGATACACAATCTTAATATTTTCAATTATTTTAACATATTTAATCCTTATAATGTTTGCAAATACATTTTTATTCATAAAGAATTTATTTATGTTTGTTTCTTTTTTTTTAAAGATTTTATTTATTCATGAGAGACACACAGAGAGAGCGAGAGAGAGAGACCAAGACACAGGCAGAAGGAGAAGAAGGCTTCTTGCAGGGAGCCTGACATGGGACTCGATCCCGGGTCTCCAGGATCAGGCCCTGGGCCGAAGGTGGCACTAACCCGTTGAGCCTCCCGGGCTGCCCTATTTATGTTTCTATATTGTTTTTCAGATGCATTGCCATTACCAAGGATATGTTGCAGATATTCCAAATTCACTTGCAACACTCAGCATCTGTTCTGGACTCAGGTAATAGCATCTTACATGATATTTATACATGAAAAACTAAAATGAAACAGTGGCTAGCAGACATAAATCTGAGAAGGCTTAAGGAGAATCCAAATCTGAGTTTCCTTTATGATGGCCTTACTTTTTAATATCAATATTAACAGCAGAGCTTTAGTGCCCATTCAAATGAAATCACTCCAGGGCATCCTGACTGGAGGGTTTTTTGTTGTTGTTGTTGTTGTTTTGTTTATTTTTTGTTCAAAATACTGTGCAGAAGGGGATGGTTTCAGTAAAGGAAACTTTAGAACTAAATTATATTGTTGCATTATCTTTCAATTATCTCATATAGTTATGGAAAATGATGTGAATTAGTTATTTCAATATGCACATATTGTATGCTTTCTGTTTAGATGCAGTCAGTATCAGACATAAAACAACTAATTAAGAAGGTCCCTCAGAAGTAAAGGGCAGGGATAAGTGATTTTCATCCATGATGGTGGCAAGAGAAAGGTATTATTAGAGGAACACTGGTCCAGAGCAAAGAAAAAAAGGATTCTAACTTTCTTTTGGTTTTAGTTGCCTAATTTCTAGAATTTATTCATGTCAACTCAGAAAAATTGGCATTCATTTAATGTCATTTTCATAGCTAACCACCTCTTTAGATATACACTTTATATACCTGCTATCCCTTATTCTAATCTCTATAAGAACATGAACTTTATTCTTAGAGTTCTCAACTAGTGCTTGATTTTCAACAAGCACTTGGCCTTAATTAATATTCTTGAATAAATATGACTACTATACAGGTAATATAAAATACTTCACAATATATTTTGTCATTTAATATTTGAGCAAAACGAAGGCAGTTGGGTGTCTCAGTTACTAATGGTAAACTGGGAAAAATAGGAAAATAAAATGTTTCTTACTTTTTTTTTCAAATTAAAATTTGTATTGATTTCTTCTTTATAATTTCCATGCCTTTGTTGACATTCCTTATTTAGTGAGACATCATTAGAATATTTTCCTTTGTTTTTTATATATAGTTTCTTTTAGCTCTTTTAAATTATTGAAACACCTAAAGTATTTCATAAATTTAATTGTTTAAAATTTTTAACTTTTTTCACATAGATTCTAGATTTGATGGAATCACTTGTATGGTTTTATATCATTGCTTTTTAAATATTCAGGGGATTCCTTCAGTTTGGAAACATCACCTTTGGAATTGAGCCATTGGAATCTTCAGCAAGCTTTGAGCACATAATTTATCAAGTGAAAAATGATGATCCAGATATACCACTGTTAGCAGAAAATTACAGCAATAGTTGGCAGAAAAACCAACCTTATAAAGATAATTTAAGCTCACAGGTAACACGATTTTGATATTGTGACATACTGTGAAATTAATTATGTAGAATTGTGCTGTGGAAAGAAACTATGTAGCTGTGGAGTAGAAATATCAAATTTAATATCTTCCTTCTACATTTTTAAATAAAACATCCATATTCTGCCTAAAATATATGAAAAGTTATATAATAAGGCATTTCAAGCTTATTAGAATGAATTCTGTTACATATCTTATTTTTTATTTTATTCAAGCAAGAATGCATATTATTGAGTAAAATTTAGAAACACAGGAAGAATGAAGTCCCTATATAAATAAAAACACTTAAGGAAGACAAGTTATCACTGCCTTGGTAAAATTACTTTTCATGTTTTTATGTATGGCTTTATGTACTACGAGAACATACCTTTCTAACATAGATAATCATTTGTATATTGTTAAACTCTTAATTTACCAGTTAGCAACATATAGAGTTCTTGTTTCACAGTTGTTTTTCTTTCATCATTTTGAACGTTTTAAATCAGGTCTTAGGCCCTTCATGATCGCTGATGAACTGTCATTAATCTTATCGAGTGTTCCTTGTATCTAATGAGTACTTTCTTCTGTTGCTTCTTTCAAGTTTCTCTCTTTATCTTTAGTTAATGGCACTTTTCTTATACTGTGTCTCTGATTAGGTTTTTGTTTGTTTGTTTTGGCTTATCTAAATTGGAATTCACTGAGCTTCTTTTTTTTGTGTACATTAATGTTATTCACTTAATTTGGGAAATTATGGGCCATTAGTTCTTTGAATGTTCTTTGGCTCTTTTACCTGCCCCCTCACTTTCTGATATTTCCATTATGTATATGTTGGTATGCTTGATAGTGCCCCATAGGTCTCATAGATTTTGTTTATTTTGCCCCATTCTTGTTTCTTTCTCTTCCTCAGATTCAATAATCTCAATAGATCTGTCTTCAAGTTCCCTATTTCTTTCTTCTGTCTGCCTATATCTGATGTGGAGCCTCTCTAATGAATATTTTATTTCAATTATTATATTTTTCAATATGAGAATTTCTATTGATATTGATGTTTTTTTAAATATTTTTATGCCCTTATTTATATTTCATATTTAGTGAGACTTTTTATAATAGTCTCCTTCACATATGTATAGATAACTTCTTTTAATTCTTTGAAATTATTCAAAATACCTAATTTAAGGTGTTTTTCAAGTAAATCCAATGTCTAATCTTCCTCAAGGACAATTTCTGTTGATGACCTTTTTCTATATGCCTTATACTTTAGGTCTTTTTTCAGGTCTCATAATGTTTTGAAAACTGAAACTAGTCAGTCCATATAATACAGTGTGACAACTGGAAATCAGATATCCATCCATCAAATACTATTGCTACTCACTGCAGTTGTTGTTCATTTAGTGAATTTTTAACTGGTTTTGTAAGTCTGTATTCAGAGTTGTATGTAGCCATGGAAGTCTCTATTCTGTTATCTTTTTGGTGGGTAAGTGATCAGACACAGCTCTTTAAATGTTTGGAACCAATAAGTCTCCCATTTCTTATTGAGAGTCTCTCTGTGCCTGTTGGAGCATGCCTTTGTCCCTCAGCCAGGCAGTTAACAACAGTGCCTTTCTGCTTTTTTCTCTGCTTGCAAAGAGCCTCCAGATCAGTCAGAAGTGAGAGTTTAGGGTCTTCTCAGGTCTTTCCTAGGTATGCATACAGTCTTGGAGATACACTTAGCCTGATACATGTGTGTGACTGCCAGATTCCCAGAAATTTGTCACAGTTTTCAAAGCTCTGTGTGAATATCTTATTCTCCAGCTTTTTCCTCTAAGTCTTTTTATTGGTCTACTGTTTGCCCCATGGTCATTCACTGCCCCAGACAACTGTAAAGTTAAAAAAATGCCTTTAACTTTTTTAAACAAATGCCTTTGGAAAAAGGGCTTTTTGCAACGTGTAAAATGTGATTTAGGTCAATATGGACAACCTGAAATAGATCTTCTAGGAAAAAAATAAATATATCAAGTCATGACATTTCTTTGGAACTAAGATTTTGAAGTTGTTCCAGCCACATTCTGTTTTTTTTTTTTTTTCTGGAGATTGCCAGTTTGCTAGTGTTAACTTTAAATTTGGGCTACTAGTTCTCATCTAATGGGGGAAAATACCAGAGCAAATTCAAATTCCACTATTTTTACCCAGGTTAGTTATTTTTCTTGAATAAGCATTCATTCCCTTGATGGCTACAAACCATTTGTTAATTTCTAGAGATCTGAAAAAAAGTTGATTCTAACAAATTTTGCCAGTTCTCTTGATTTTATGTAGGGGAGAATTTTTGGAGCTTCTCAACCTGATTTTAATTGATATATTCTCATTTCTTGTGTTTCACATACCATGTATTTATATTCTCTTAGTGTGACATTTTATTTTTTATTAAATATTTTATTATTATGAGAGACACACAGAGAGAGGGAGAGATAAAGAGGGAGAGACACTGGCAGAGGGAGAAGCAGGCTCCATGCAGTGAGCCTGATGTGGGAATCATTCCCAGGTCTTCGGGATCAGGCCCTGGGCTGAAGGCAGCGCTAAACTGCTGAGCCACCCAGGCTGCCCTAATGTGAAATTTTAAAATTTGCCTTGTTATCCTTCCTTTGACCTATGGGAAATTTAGAAGTGTGCATAATTAGACATTTTCTAGATATTTTTCTTGGTATTTTTAAAGATTTTATTTATGAGAGACACACAGAGAGAGGCAGAGACATAGGCAGAGGGAGAATCAGGCCCCTGTGGGGAGCCTGATGTGGGACTCAATCCCAGGACCTCGGGATCACAACCTGAGCCAAAGGCAGACACTCAACCACTGAGCCACCAAGGTGTCCCTCTTGGTATTTATTTTGAATTGACTTTTATCATATTCAGATAGTGCATATGACCTTAGTATATATGTTTCTCTATATATCCTGGAGTTATTTTGTGTAGTGTTTTACAGATGTTCATTAGGTCCATTTGTTTGTATTCTTCAAACTTGTTTTCCACATTTTTTTCCTGTAAAAATTTTGTAATTTATATCTGCTGTCACAGCATCCTCCTGTGGGGAACTTTTTAGTGTTGTTCTGTATTTTTTTCATTTTTATATGATTTGTCATTATTAATTCTTATTTAAAGTAATAGAAGATATGTTTGCCGAACTCTGACTACACATTCATTGGTTTTGTCCAGAAGTTAGTGAGAAAATTATAATACTGTTTTTGTTTTCTCTGAGAGGCAAGCAGTCAACCTCTTTCTTTTTTCCAGATCATTTCTAATTGCCAAGTTATAAACATTGGCTTATCAAGAACACAATGCAAAGCCACTCAATGTTAAAATAAAGTGTGCATAGACATATGGATAAGGATACCAACTATGTTCCTTATTGGGCAGTTGTTGTAGAAGTATTTGGTGTTGAAATTACATATCTCATATTGCATGTTGTTTAATATTTTCCGCCAGTGCCTTTAACATATTAACTGGAATTTCTTTAAATCTTCCAATAGTTCCAACATCTGTTTCATTCTTAAGACTGATTTCTCATGATTGTTAGCTTTTATATTGCGTTTTCTTCTTTCTTGTCTTTATACCTCCTCTCTTTCTCTTTTGTGAAACCTAAATGTGTTACATAAGGCAGTAGATATTGAATTAAATATTAATTTTAGGTTTGGAGATGAGAATACCTTTCTTCTGGGTCTTTAACTTGAAATTTTCTGTTAATATAGTCAGAATATAGATCTGTTTGTGTATGTTTTTACTATTGCTACCCTCAGTGTCTTTACCACATGTTTCACATTCCATTTAGTAATATCTTTTGCTTAAGGTGAATGAAAATTTGCTAGAGGAATATCTGTTCTGATTAGCTTGGCATTTTTCCACCAGTTTTGTATTTTTAGATAAAATCCATCTCTTTTAGACCTTCCTACTGTCTTTCCTATATTTTTTTGACACATTTTAGCACAGGTCATGAATTGGACATGGAACAGAGAACAGAGGAATTCTGATGTTTGGATTAAAACTCAATGTTAGGAAGGCACTATGAACCTGGATTTGGGAATGTAGTCTTCACAAATGTCACCAACTCTCTCCTCCAGATTAATACTGGGCCTAACAAGTATTCTTTACTTTCCTTCCAGAATTAGATCTTTTTATTCATTTTCCTCTCCCAGCTGTAGTTTTTACCAGTGCCCTCAGGATACAAACCACTTTTCCACTTTCTCTGATAGATTAAGTCTTTTGTATAGGAGATAGAGGAGATCAGTTTGGGTAATTTCTGCTGTGGCTGATGTTCCTGTGCACCAGCCAGCACTATATCTAAATTTATGGAATTCCTGAAGAAAAAGCCTGTAAGAATCTGTGAAATCAACCATCTTAATGACTGCCAAGGCCATCACACTTTCTACTCACCAAGCTTGGCCTTTAGAAATTTAGCCAAAATTCCTAGCTGGATATTCTTATGAGTTTATATGGTTTTTGGTGTCATCCTTACCAGCTAAGCAAATACTTGGTTTCTGCAAGTATTTCTCTCTTCAGATTTTGGTTAGTAGTTTAATCTGTAGCATCAGTTTTTTTGATGGGTTAAGTAAAAATCATTAATATGTAGTTTGTCCAGGTTTCACTTCATTGTGCATATGGAAGCAACACTCCAGTTTTCTGATCTCTGATCTATAACCAGATCACCAATACTGCAAACAACTCTAACTACATACATTTGGCAATGTAAATAAAATGGGTAAATATCCTGAAAACAATGCACTATCAAAACTCAACCAAGATGGAATAGAAAGCCTAAACAGTCCTGTAACTATTAAAAACTATTGAAATTTAAGTGAAAGTTTTCTCAAACACAAAATCTCTCTGATGTAGATGATTTTATGTAAAATTTATAATACATTTTTAAGAAGAAGATACAATGCCAATTCTATATAATTTCTCCAGCAAAAATGATGAGGAGTGAACACTTAACAACTAACTTTGTGAGGACAATATTGTTTTGATACTAGAACTATATACAGATAGTACAAAACAAACAAACCCATAGACCATAGGAATATAGATGCAAAAATTCTGAATAAAAGGACGCCTGGGTAGCTCAGCAGTTGGGCACCTGCCTTTGGCTCAGGGCAAGATCTGGGAGTCCTGGGATAGAGTCCCACATCAGGCTTCCTGCATGGAGCCTGCTTCTCTCTCTGTCTATGTGTCTGCCTCTCTCTGCGTCTCTCATGAATAAATAAAATCTTTAAAAATTCCTGTCAAAAGTAATTGAGTAATTTATTAAAAGTATTATACACCATGATCAGGCAGTGTTTATCCAACAATGGAAATATGGTTCAATATTTGAAAATATACCAAAATAATCTCCCTTATTACTAGATTAAGGGGGGAGGGGAAGGTGCACAATCTTCTCAATACAGAAAAATAGGACAAAATTAAATTCAAAATTCACTTACTATGTAAATTCTCAGTGATGTTGGAAACTTGTAACTTGTTCTACTGATAAAAAATAAATCTTATAAAAGCAGATAACAAATATAATACTTAATGAAGAAATAATACATTCCTGTTAAGATTTGGTATAAGGCAGGGATGTACACTCTCTCCATTGAATTTCTAGGCAGAATAATAAAGCAAGAAAAGGAAATTAAAGGATACAGATCAGAAGAGGAAACATAAGAATGCCTTTATGTGCCCATGACATGATTATCTGTTTAGAAACATCGGGAATTATACAAAATAACTGATGGAACTAAATGAAATCAACAAAGTCACAGAATACTTATCAAGATATAAAAGTCAACCATTTCAACATATTAGCAATGAATATGTGGAAACTATAGGCAAACTACATAACTTTTTCAGTCACTAAAAGGATAAAATGGTATCTTAGTCAGTTTAGGCTGCTATAACAAATTACTGTAGACTGGTGGCTTAAACAAAATTTATTTCTCTCTGTGCTGGAGGCTGGAAGTCTAAGATCAAAATGTGAGCATGTTCAGATTTTTTGGTGAGTGTCCTCTTCCTGTTCTATAGAGGCCTATCTTCTTGCTGTGTCCTCATATGGTGGAAAGACATCTAGCTGGCTTTCTGATCCCTTCTTATAAGGACACTAATTCCACTCATCAGGGCTCTAACCTCATGACCTAATTATGTTCCAAAGGCCCCTCCTCCAAATGTAATTACATTAAGAGTGTTTCAACATATGAATTTTAATGGGCACAGACTTTGCAAGTAGATATATACCAAAACATATACAAGTTTTAAATATTGAAAAACAGGGATCCCTGGGTGGCGCAGCAGTTTGGCGCCTGCCTTTGGCCCAGGGCGCAATCCTGGAGACCCGGGATCGAATCCCACGTCGGGCTCCGGGTGCATGGAGCCTGCTTCTCTCTCTGCCTCTCTCTCTGCCTCTCTGTGACTATCATAAAAAAAATATATATTGAAAAACACAAAATACTAATGTAATAAATCAAAGAAGACATCAATAAATGAAGAGACATACCATGTTCACGGACTGGAAGACTCAACATAATAAATATTCAATTTGCCTCTAAATCAATGCACAGGTTTAACAATTCCTCCAAAATCCTAGCAAGAATTTTTAGAGCTAAATATAAACTTGGTCTCAAAAGTATATGGAAAGTCCAAGAAACTAAAAAAGTTAAAGTAACTTTGAAAAGAATAATAAAGAAGAACCGCTGTACTTGATTTTAAGATGTAGTATATAGCTCTAATAATCAAGACTGTGCTATGAAACAGATTGTTAATGACAACTGACAAAGCAAACAAAATAAAAAAATCAAAACCCAAAGAAGCATTTCACTGAAAAGAATATGGAGATGGCAACAAAACAAAATACATAAAAAGATATACACAATCATGACCTTTAGGAAAATACAAATTAATACCATCTAGAAATATTATTATGCATGTATCAGAGAAGCTAAAATAAAAATATAGTGACAATATCAAATGCTGACAAAGATGCCGAAAAATTAGACCTCTCATGCATTACTGGTGGAATGAAAATGGCCCTGCCACTGAAAAAATATTTTTAAAAATACTAAATCTACCCTTATCATAGAACCCACCAATCAAGCATCTGAGCAGGTAGCCAGGCAGGTTAAGTACATACAAACCTTATAGATGAATGTCTCAAACTTCATCAGTAGTAGCTAAAAATTGAAAACAACTAAAATAGCTTTCAATAGGTGAATAGTTAAGGAAACATATATTTATACCATAGAGTACCACACATCAACAACAAGGAAGATATTACCACACGCACTACTTGAATGGACTTCAAGGGCAATATGAAAAAAAAATAAAAATAAATAAAAAAAAAATAAGCCAATGTCAGAAGGTCACGTAAAATATGATTTCATTTATGTAACATTTAAAAAATGACAATACATAGAAATGGAGAAAAGATAAGTGGTTGCCACAGGAATAATGGGGAGGTTGGAAGTACGTGCAATTTTAAAGAGATATGAAAAGAATTTTTTACAGTGATAGAATGTATCTGTGTCTTGATTGCAATGACGTTTACATAAATGTATTCACTACAGAATAACATAGAAATATACACACATACATTGTACAAAGTCCATTTTCCTGGCTTTGATAATATACTACAGTTTTGTAAGATGCAATCAATGGGGGAAACCAGATTAATTGTGCACGAGATTCCTGATGTGTTTTTGCAATTTTCTGTGATTCAAAAATTACTTTTAAAACATACATAAAAATTAAAAATAAAAAAATCTAGTGAGTTAATGAGTTTTGAAGTTTATCTTATTGAAGATAATTTATCTGACATTATGGTGAATACTATTTAAATTCATTTTAAAATTGAAGTATTAAAGATACATTTATTTATTAATAATAAGAATATAAATTTGAAAGGAAGAAGAAAGGTAAAAACAATGCCATTATTATGATATAAAACCTGTGCAGAAACATACTTGAAATTGATTGTGTGTGCAAACGTAATTTATATTCAATCAAGTTGCAGTGTAGAAGTCATGGTTGTTAACATTAACTTATTTATTTATTTAAAAGATTTTATTTATGTATTTATTCATGAGAGACACACAGAGAGAGGCAGAGACAAAGACAAAAGGATAAGCAGGCTCCCTGCAGTGAGCCTCTTGGGAAACTGAAACTGCATCCCAGGAGATGGGATCATGACTTGAGCCAAAGGCAGATGCTCAACCACTGAGCCAACCAGGCATTCCAACTTATATTTTTATAAAGGCGTAGTAAGGGTAATAAAAATACAAAATATCTTTGGAATTAATGTTGAACACAAAACGAAAAAAAATGAGCAGCTTAGCATGTGAATTTTCTGTTAGGTTGTAAACAATTGGAAGAAGGAACACATACACATAGAATAAAAATATTTGACAAATTAGATCTCATAAAAATTATCAAATGAGAATATTATGGATAAGCTAAGAAATAATAACTTTAAATAATATTTCAGATAAAATATAATTACAATTAAATTATATTTTAACTGAAATATAATTTTAATTTTTAACCTAAACATAGCTCAAATTAGAGATATACTCCATCTAGAATTTGCTCTTTAGAATTCATCATGGGCAGAGATGATATTTTTTCCAATTAAAAAATATTGTGGTGTTCAGGGAAGAGTCAATTGAAAGTGCCAACAATTTCAAGTATATAAAACATAAAATATAACTTTGCACAAAATCATAAGCAATGTAATGAAAATATTAAGATTATATTGTAAAATATTATTTCCTAAAAATATCAGACATATTATAGGGAAATATAGCTAAGAAACTAAAGTAAATGAATATTTTTCAAAAAAATATTTGTTTATGCTATTTTTAATCAATGAAAAGCTAAAAATGTTTTGGTTTCATGAACTCAGATGTATATAAGAAAAAAAATCTTGTTTTGGTAGTTAACTTTTGAGTAGAAATATTTTTAGTTCTAACAAAATAATGAATTATATGTCAATTTCAGTAATGATATAATTTAAGGATTTGTTTGTTTGTTTGTTTTTTCAGTGAACTTTTTACCACTCCATGTGATTCTAGTTAGAGGAATAAATTATAGGATCTCTATTGTTATAAGACTAGAAAGTCTTGAAAAATTGCAAATAAATAATAAAAGAGGTCTTAGGGAGACCAAGCCCACATATTTCAGCGTTTTATAAAGGAAAATAAAAGTTAAGAGCACTTCCATTCCTACAAAATTGCATATATGCATGTAATCAGACAGATAGATAATAATAAAAATAAGTAATAGGGTACGGAATACTTTACTTCCCTATGGGAATATAAACAAACTTATTTAAATGTAGGCTGTAACCATTAAGTTCAGTTAGTTTGCTTGTTCATTTAACATAAGCTATTTTATGATAATTGTTTTACCTTCCAACTCTTGTATTTAAAAACCAGTATACTTCGATCAAGGAAGAAATATAGAAATTTTTTGAAATTTCTTTTTCTTTTTTTTTTTTAAAGATTTATTTATTCATTCAGAGAGAGCGAAGAGAGAGGCAGAGACACAGGCAGAAGGAGAAGCAGGCTCCATGCAGGGAGCCTGACATGGGACTCGATCCCCGGTCTCCAGGATCACACCCCGGGCTGGCTGCAGGTGGCGCTAAACCGCTGCGCCACCGGGGCTGCCCTTTTTTGAAATTTCTTTATGTAAAATGGAATTTCAATGTATTAGAAATACAGCTAATTTAAAAATTACCATTAAAATGCTAAGTGATGACATAATAAATTGATGATATATAGCTGACTGGGCACAATCAAGAATTATTACATCATACCAAATAGGACGTATAGACCATACTCTAAGACTAAAGAATTATTTTTGATATTGTACACTTTGTTCTTTCCTATGTACTCACATGGTTAATAGTACAAGGTTCACTATTTATCCAAGTTTCTGTGTAGACTATGAATTCTCAAATATTTCTTATATTTTTCTGCTGAATAAAATTAAAGATTTCCAATGCACCACGATTGATGTTGCCATAGTCTTGAGGAGGACATGTGAAGAATTTTGAAATGTGAACTGGTGATGTAGGTTTGTCATGAGATGAAGACAACAGAATGTGTATTGTTATATTCACTTTATTTTTCATCTAGAATTAATAGAGAGTACCTAAGCTCTTACATTACTCCAACAAGTTCACTGGTACTCTTTTAAGCTTAGACTATGTTTTCAAATGAAATATTGATTTATAATTAATTTTTATATTTAAGTCCTCATGAAGATTTAACAGATTCAGTGTTAACATTTGATAAATCCTTCCCCCCCCCCCCCCCCACTCAGGAACCAACTCTTTCAGAACTATTACCTCAATACCTAGAAATTCATATTACAGTGGAAAAAGGTTTGGTAAGTCAAATTTGTCCTTCCTTTTTCCCACTCTCATTTCCTATTTCTCTCTTTTTCTCTTTCTAAATAAGAAATATTTTTTCTTAATTTCAAAAACATAATGCAATTTTTAAATTATTTTCAAGTAAAGATATTTTAGTTGTTATTTAGTTATGACTAAAAGCTCAAACTTATGTCACCTTTGGGAGAATTGTCATCTTAACGATTTTGAGTTTTCCAATACAATACACATGCACCTTTATGTTTTTTTGTTAATTTCTTTCACCAGTATTCTGTTGTCTGGAACATCTTCACTAGTTTTATTGTTATATACTCTTGGTCTATAGTTAATACACTGTGTGTTTTTGTTTTTGTTTTTTACTTTAACATTTCAGTTTTTCTTGATAGTTTATGGAAAATGCCATTGATATGTATGAATTCATCTTGTATTCTGTGATCATGCCTAATTTAATTGCTAACTCTTATGAATCTGTTTTAGATTACTTTGTATATTCTATGTATACAATTTTACCTGTGAATAATGATACTTTTAATTTCTCTTTTTTATTTTTTATTTTATTTTATTTTATTTTTTATTTTCTCTTCTAACTTTTGTATTTTTTTACTTCTTTACTTGTATTTCCTTTTTTTTGCTTTATTGTCTTATGTTGGCTCTCTAATACATATGAATGTATTGTTTATATTCCTAACTTCCTCCCTACCTTAGAGAGTAGTAGCTATTTTGTATCCTACTTAATCATCATATTTTACAAATCATGAATTTTAAAATTTAATATTCTATTTAGGAATTTGGAGTTTAGGAAATAAATATGCAAAATTCTTTCTTTATAATGTTTTGTTTCATTGTATTAAGCTTATGCAGTCCTCATAAAATGAATTGCTATGTTTTGCTGAAGAGTTTATACATTATGAGTATTATCTCTTCCATGCAAATTTGGAAGAATTCACATCTGAAGCCATATAGATATTAAGTTTTCTGAAAGGATATTTGTAAGTACTGATTTAAATTGCTTTGACATATGTAAAGCAGTTCAGATTGCTTTATTTTTGTCTCACTTTTTGTAAGTTAGGTTTTCAAAGAATTTTTTCATATAATTTAAGTTTTCAAATTATTGAAATACAATAATTCAAAATACCTTCTTTTTATCTTTAAAAAATTGGTAAAGTTGTGATATCACCATTTCTATTGTTCACCATTGTTATCAGTAGCTTTTTTTGCTCTTTAGTTTTATAATGAAATCATCAAAGATGCAAAGTAACATTCTTATAAAACTCTTTACTATTCTATAGATTTTGTTTGAATTTTGACAGTTTCTCCACAAATGTTGTTTTTCTTGTCTAACCTTCAATCCAGGATACTACCCTCCATTGGGTGGGTCTCTATTCTCCCCTAGTATCTAATAGTATTATGATCTTTTTTTGTGTGTTTCCTGTACCTTGGAACCTTTCCTGTATTTCCTGATACCTTTCTTGTATTAGAGAATACTTTCCAGTTACCTTGCTGAATGTACCTCAATCTGATTTTACCCCATACTTTCTCAATATTACATTGAGACTATATTTTTGATTAAAATGCCAAAAATTTGATGTTTTCTTGTTAAGTTGTTGTTAAGATAATGCTGGTTTCATAAGATGAATTAGCATGTTTTTACCTTTTTTTTATATCCTGGAAGATTTTTTTTCAATATCCTGGAAGATATTGTGTATGAATGTTTTAATTTCTTCTCTAAATGTCTGTAAGAATTCACTCTTCTGGTCGTCTCAGCCTGGTGATTCATTTTTTGGAAAGTTTTATTCCATTTTGATGGTGATATGATTATATATTTTCAAATTTATGTTGTTTTTGGTAAACAGTATTTTTATATCTATCAACATTAAAAAAATTACTGCAGAGTTAAGAACAAACTGCCCAACTAGAGGGATAAAAGAGGTCACATTATGGAAGGTAGGAAATGTGAAGACATGATTTGAAGGAGAAAAAAATCTTGAATGCTACAGAGGGGAGGGAGCACTAATCACAGAGAGAAGAGTTAGGGGGAGAAATCAGTGTGCAGGGGATTGCAAAGAAAAACATTTCCCTAAAACCATTGACTGAGAAAATTAGAGGGGCTGATTGTTGCCAGTATTTATAAGCAGTAGATCTCAAAGTCTGAAGTTTTGTTCATGCCATTGCTGGGATGGAGATTGGCAGGCATAACAGTGCTCCTGTGTAGTAGGAGGGCAAAAGCCCAGGAGCTGACAGTGTGGTCTGAGGATCCTCTGAGTTGTGCTAGGAGAGACAGTTCCTCTTCTTGAAGTGCCTTTGGGAGAGGTGACACTTCTTCCCACAGGACAAAAAAAACTGGCACCACTGACTGCTCTGTTCATTAGCATAGGCACAGAGACACCTGTTGAGGGCAGCTAACCTGTACACTGGCTTTTTGCTGCACTTTACCATAAACCTCAAGCCCCTGCACATTCATTTAACTGCCCATCTGGGACAAACCAGCCACAGTATGGGAAGACCCTCTCCCATAGAGGATTGATGTGGGTCTGCACTGCATTATTTCCCTAAAATTTGAAGTTTTGAAACCCAGCCGACATGCCTGAGATAAAAGACAGGAGTGCTGTGCAACTAGGTGGGTAGATGGCTTGGACAAAGGATGAAGGGAGGGATCTGAGGGATCCCTGGGACTCATACGGGGAGATTGTTTACTCTTCTGGGAAGGTTTCCAGAATAATGACAGGTGTAAACTCTCCTCTCTGGGGTAAGAGAGCAGGCTGATGCCATTTTTACTTCCAGCCCATCAGCACGGATGGACATGAGTGACCAGCATACTGCCCACAGTACAGGCTTGAGCTGCTTACAGTAAACCCTGCCCCTCTGATCTCTGCAGTGCTTTTTATAGGGGACGTGTACCTAAGAGCTGGAGCAGAAGCAGGCCCCTCCCCCAGAAAACCAACATAACCTCCTCTCATGTACCTAGCCTACTGACCATAGATTGCTGCAAAACTTTAGTTCTAGTGGAAATTCAGTCTAGCCTCTTTTAACAAGCAGATCAAAACACGCCTAGTTAAAACTCACCACAAACTAGACAAGGTCTAAACACTCCCACTGTAGGCAACGTCAAACTCTACAGAGGATTGACTTGAGGGGAAGACCAGCCAAAACACAACAGCAGAGTGCACCAGAAACACTTCCTAAAATGCCAGGCCTTGGGCAATATATGACATTTTCTTCATATAGCCATTACTCTCAGGAGCAGGAAACATAGCAGGCTTTCCTAACACAGAGACCAAGGCTAAATGCCAAAATGGATGAATTCATCCCGAAAGAAAAAGTTATGACCAGGGATATAATTGAAACAGCTATAAGTAATATGTCTGAACTGGTATTTAAAACAGCAATTATAAGGATATAAGCTGGGCTTGAGAAAATCATAGAATACAATAGAGTCCCTTAAAGCAGAGATAAAAGACCTAAAAACTCGTCAGACAAAAATAAAAAATACTATAACCCTGATGCAAAATCAACGAATGTAATGACCACAAAAATGGAAAAATCAGAGAAATTAAGTGATATAGAAGATAAAATTATGGGAAAATAATGAAGATGAAAAGAGAGAAAGAAAAATATTGGATCATAAATGTAGATTTAGGAATCTCAGTGAATCCGTAAAGCATAATAACATTCATATCATAGGTGTCCTGGAAGAAGAGAGGGAAAGAGAGCAAAATGTTTTTTGAGCAAATTCTAACTGAAAACTTCTGTCATCTAGGAAGGAAACAAACATCCAAATCTAGGATGCACAGAGAACTCCCATCAAAATCAACAAAAGCCAGCCAACACCAAGACAAATTGTAGTAAAATTTACAAAATACAGGGTTAAAGAAAACATACTGAGAGGAGCAAAAGAAAATAATCTTTAAATTACAAGGAAAGACAAATCAGGTTAGCAGCAGATTTAATCAACAGAATCTTGGCAAGCCAGAAAAGAGTGGCATGATATATTCAATGTGATGAATGGGAAAAATATGCAGCCAGGGGTACTCTATCCAGTTAAACTTTCACTCAGAACAGAAGAAGAGATCAAGAGTTTCCCAGAGCAAGAAAAAAAGAAGTTTCTCAGACAACCAAAAATTAAAGAAGTTTGTGACCACTAAATAGGCTCTGAAAGAAATAATAAAGGAGACTTTTTGAGTGGGAAAATAAGACCAAAAGCAATAAAGACTAGAAAGGAACAGAGAAAATCTTGAGAAACAACTTAAAAGTAATAAAATGTCACTAAATTCATACATATCAATAATCACTCTGGATGTAAATGTCCAATAAAATGACTTAAAACGTCAGAATGAATTAAAAAAATCTATTTGCTGCCTGTAAGCGACTCATTTTAAATCTAAAGACATCTACAGACTGAGAGACCTGCTAAGGGATGGAGAACCATTTATCATGCTAAAAGACATCAAAAGAAAGCCAGAGTATACATTCTTTTTTTTTTTAAGGTTTTATTTATTTATTCGTGATATACATGAGAGAGAGAGAGAGAGAGAGAGAGAGGCAGAGACACAGGCAGAGGGAGAAGCAGGCTCCATGCTAGGAGCCTGACGCGGGACTCGATCTGGGGACTCAGGGATCGTGCCCTGGGCCAAAGGCAGGCGCCAAACCGCTGAGCCACCCAGGGATTCCCGTATCCATTCTTTTATCACACAAAATAGATTTAAATCAAATCCAGTAGCAAAAGATGAAAGATGAAGAAAAGCACTATATCATGCTAAAGGGCTCTAACCAAAAAAGAACAGTTAACAACTGTAAATATTTATGCCAACTTGGGAGCACCCAAATATATAAATCAATTAGTAACAAACATAAAGAAAGTCATCGATAATACTACAATAATAATTGGGAACTTTAACACCTTTCAGACAAATCATCCAAGTAGAAAATCAACAAGAAAACAATGTTTTGAATAACACACTGAACTAGATGGACTTAACAGATATATTCAGAACATTTCATCCTAAAACACCAGAGTACACATTCTTCTCAAGGGCACGTGGAACATTCTCCAGAATAGATCACATATGGATCACAAATCAGGTTTCAACCAGTACAAAAAGACTGAGATCATACCATGCATATTTTCAGACCACAGCGCTATGAAACTTGAAGTCAATCACAAGAAAAAAAATGGGAAAGACCACAAATACATAGAGGCTAAAGAACATCCCCCTAGAGAATGAATGGGTTAACCACGAAATTAAAGAAGAAATAAAGGAATACATGGAAGCAAATGAAAACGAAAATATGACAGTCCAAAACTTTTGGTATGCAGCAAAAACAGTAAAAAAGGAAAGTATATAGCAATACAGAGCTTCTACAAAAAGTAAGAACAGTCTCAAATATACAATTAATTTTACAGAGGAGCTATAAAATTTCATGCTTAGAGGAGCATGAAAAAGAAAGTCAGTAGAAGGGAAATAATAAAGATTAGGGCAGAAATCAATGATATACAAAACAAACAAAAAAACAAAACAGATCAGTGAATCTAGGAGCTTATTCTTTGGAAGAATTAATAAAGTTCATAAGCCCCTAGCCAGACTTATCAAAAAGGAAAGATAAAGGACCCAAATTAATAAAATCATGAATGAAACAGGAAAGATCATAACCAACACCGCAGAAATACAATCCTAAGAGAATATTTTGAAAAAATTTGCCAACAATTTGCAAACTTTAGATGAAATAGATATATTCCTATAAATATATAAAATACCAAAATTGAAACAGGAAGAAAGAGAAAATTTAAACAGACCTATAACCCTCAAAGAAATTAATCAGTAATAAAAAAATCTCCAACATACAAAATTCCAGGGCCATATGGTTTCCCCCCAAAATTACACAAAACATTTAAAGAAGAGTTAATATCTATTATTTTCAAACTGTTCAAAAAAAGATAGAAATGGGAGTAAAAATTTCCAAACTCATCCTACAAAGCTGCATTACTTGATTCCAAAGACCCCACTAAAAAGGAGAATTATAGGCCAATATCCCTAATGAACATGGATGCAAAAATTCTCAACAAGATATCAGCAAGTTGAGTTCAATAGTACATTAAAAGAATTATTCACCATTATCAAGTGGGATTTACTCCTCTGCTGTTCAGTATTCAATCACTTTAATGCACTACATTAATAAAATAAAGGATAAGAACCATCTGATCCTCTCACTAGATGAAGAAAAAACACATGACAAAGTACAGTATCCATTCTGGTAAATACACTCAACAAAGTAGGGGTGGAGAGAATATACTTTGACATCATTAGAGCCACGTGTTAAAGACTCACAGTAATATTATCCTCAATGAGGAAGGAAAAAGTGAGAGATTTTCCTCTGTGGACAGGAATAAAAACAGAGATGTCTACTGTCACCATTTTTTTTTTAACATAGTGCTGGACATCTTTGCCTCAGCAACCAGAAAAATAAAAGGCATCCAAATTATCAAAGAAGAAGTCAGACTTCACTGTTTGCTGATGACATGATACTCTTTGTAGAAAATCTAAAAGACTCCATCAAAAAATTGCTGGAACTGATAAGAATTCGGTAAAGTCACAAGCTACAAAATTAACATACAGAAATCTGTTGCATTTCTATACACCAATGACACAGCAGAAAGAGAAATCAAGGAATTAATCCCATTTACAATTGCACCAAAGATCTTCAGATAGCTAGGAATAAATCTAACCAAAGGCGTAAAAGATCTGTACTCTGAACACTTTTGAAAGAACTTGAAGAGGACACAAAGAAATGGGAAAACATTCCATGTTCATGGATTGGAAGAACAAACATTGTTAAAATTTCTATACTACCCAAAGCTATCTATACATTTAATGCAATCACTATTAAAATACTACCAGCATTTTTCACAGAGCCTGATCAAACAATCCTAAAATCTGTATGGAATCACAAAACAAAACAAAACAAAACAAAACAAAACAAAACACCGCGAATAGTCAAAGCAGTCTTCGAAAAGAAAAGCAGAGCTGGAGGCATCACAATTCTAGACTTGTGAATTCTAGACTAGAATTATTTCCTACTAATTAAGCATCGTTATGTCTTCCTTATATGTTGAGAATTCTTACCTTGTGAAATAAACCTTTGGAGCTAGTGATATCTTCCAAAGTGTCATGGCATTTGGTATATGAAATTATACTTCTACTCTGATGATCTTGAGTATTCTCAGATTGTCATAAAATTTTTTTCTATTTGTGTGTTTTACAGGAATATATTTCATATATAAACACCTGTCTAATGCAGTGTTTTTTCTATTATAAGGAAATATTTTGACTAGAATATTTTTAACTTCAAATTCATCCAATGGAAATATATAATTAATTTTCCATTACTTTTATTATCAACAATTTTAACAAGTAATCCATTTCAATAATTATCATAATTTTGAGTACAGAAGCTACACATATTTCTAAGATTTGGTAGCATTCCAATATTTCAATAGCAGAAGTATTAAGCATTTTCCAAAATATGACTCCAAAGAGCACCTGTTAATTAAGTTCCCTAATAAATAAGAATTCATGCCCTTTCAAGAATTTAGTAGTTTAAAGCACAACATATTTCTTTTTTCCTTGCCTTTACATAATTTCATCTTGTTCTTTATCAGCATTTTTTAATCCTTTATGCCACATAATTTTAATTTTTTAATAATTGTTATTTCTGGTTTTTGTTCTGTAGAAATATTTGAGCATTTGATTTTTAAATATTTATTGATTTGATTTTTTAAAAAAATCAACCATGTGATAGGAGGTTTTGTGATTCTTTTGTGATGATTCCCTCTGTGTCAAGCTGAATAAATCCCATACTACTAAGGAGGAATTTGTTATTTTAGGACCTCTTGATGATTTCAATTGTTTTTGTTTGAGAGTATCTTGAAAATATTAACAATTGAGAATATATTTTTAAAACCTATGGTTTTTTTGTTTGTTTTCTTTTATATCAGAAATGTTATCATCTTTATGTTAGCTTATTTTGTATTGTTTGACAACTCCTATGGTTTACCTGCCTGGCTTGAGCAAGAGCTATTCGCCATAAAAAAAAATTGCTATCACTCACATTTTTAAAATAATCACTTAAAAAATTGTTTTTCAGTATGATTATATGGGATCAGAAATGATGGCTGTAACACAGAAAATTATCCAGATTATTGGCCTTGTCAACACTGTAAGTTTTAATTTTACATTTATAATTTTATGAAAAATCACTGAAGCTGATGTCTAATCCATAATGATAAAGTAATGACTTAAAAATCTTCAATTTTTAATATCCAAAATAACAAACTGAACTTACTCTTTATTTTTATGTAGTCTTGATGTAATGTTATTTGAACAAGTATGCCATAAATCTTATTTTAGATGTTTACTCAGTTCAAATTGACTGTGATGCTGTCCTCCTTGGAATTGTGGTCAGATAAAAACAAAATTTCTACCAACGGGGATGCTGATGATTTATTACAAAGATTTTTCATATGGAAACGGGACTATCTTATCCTACGGCCCCATGACATAGCATTCTTACTTATGTAAGCACAATGTTCTACATTTAAAAAGAGATATACATAAATAATTTCATTAATTTGATAACTTAATGCATTTATTTATTGTATTCTTCAACTTTCTGTAGATCCCTCTGAAAACATTAAATAAACATAGTTATTGCCATGGATGCAATAGTGTAGTTGAAAATATAATAAAATAAAAACAACATAAATAAATTATATAAAATATATTTTGGAATATAATTCATGTAAAAAGACTTGCCTTTCATAAAATTTTGTTTACTATACCACAGAATACATAGAAGCTCTAGCTTCTTAATAATGTAAAAATTGGCACTATTCATTTAATATTGCCTATAAAATGTTAATACATTTCGTGTCTACTCTTTGAGTAAAAAGAATATTTTTGGTAATAACATAAGAAAGTGCTTACATTCAGGATAAGCAAGACTTCTCACTCCACAAATTAAAAACCAAGTGGTTTTTGTTTTAAATTTTAGTAACCAAAAGAGTGCATTCAGTACAAAGGAAACTGAGGAGAATTCAAAATAGTAAAATTTTATCAAGTCTAGAAGTTAGATGGGAAGAGAAAATTGGATTTAAAGTGAATTGTAGGGACTCCTGAATGCCTAGTTGCTGTGCCCAACTCAGTTTCAGCTCAGGTCATGATCATAGATAGTGTTGTAAGATGGAGTACTCTGTGAGGAGTTTGCTTGAGATTCTTTTCCTTTCCCTATGCCCTTCCCTACTCTCTCTCAAATAAATAAATAAATCTTTAATTAAAAGATTAAAGTTTAATTAAAAACTAAAATGAATTATAGTTTTCAATGATTTGAGCAGATATTACCCAGATCAGAAATTGGTTTGAAAAATCATTTTAAATTTAATGGGAGATTTAATTTAATAAATAAGCTAGTAAATTGTTCTGAATAAGTATGGTAATAAAAAGGCTATACTATAATGATGTAGTTACAGAAAACATCCTACATATTTTGGAGCAACATTTCCTGGCACGATATGCAATAATAGCTACGAAGTGGATATTGCTATGGTATGTAATTTCTTTCTTTCTTTACTATCTTCTAAACTTTATATTGTGTTTATATTATTTTATATAGCTAAATAGTATATAATAAAAGTAGTAACTTGGCACTTTCTCTATATGTGTATTTATTATTTTGTTGAGACAAAATTATTTTAATCTCAGAAAGTTTAATTATAAGTTATAACAAAGCAAAAATGCAATATACATTAATACACTCCTTCACCAAGTAGGCAAAATGACTACTAACATTTATATCAGATTTTTTAAGGATGTAAAACAATAAAGTAAAGTTAAAGCCTCTACTTGTCTACTCTAAATTCCAGAAATAGCAAAAATCATGAATTTGTGCTTCATTTTTGTGTACTTTATTCTATTGTTACAAATGTACGTATTCATTAACTATATATCATTTTTCTGCATTGCTCTTATTTAATGCATCATTTCAGAACTATTTTGAACAATTTTTTAGAATGTATACATGTTGAATCATATATCTCCATTTTTTCTTTTAAAGTTTTTATGTTATCAAGTAATACACATTAACTTATAAACACAAATGGTTTCATAGGACTAACACTGAAAAACTAAGTCAGGCCCTTGAATAAACTACACCCCCTAAATTATTTTTCTCCATTTCTAAAACTTTCCCCCCTGGCTTATACTTTCATTTTCATTTCCTTGTAGAGAAAAGTTTTATTGGAGCACATCATATATAGAGAACACTGCAAAAATCATAAATATATAGAATTAATTTTTACTAAGTCAATGCATAGACATGAATACCACAGAGATCAAAAAATAGGATATTTCAACACTTCAGAAGACCTCTCCTTCCACTTACTGCTCATACCAAAGAAAACCAATTTCCTGACATGTATCACCATTAGTTAGTTTGGCCTCTTTTTGAGCTTAATGTAAATGAAATAATATAATGTGTATTCTTGTGTCTGCCACGTATTTGCTCAAAATTATGTATGTGAAAATTATGCATGTTTGTATGTGTAGGAATAGTTTAATCATTTCTTACTCTATATTTCTAAATAATATTCCCATAAAATTTTTTGAGTCAGACTTTAGAGAGAAACACAACACCTCCAGTGAAGACTGGACTCCCAGTTGAGATCCAAAACTCCAAGTTTTAAAGGGCCTGGTAAGCGGCTAGCCCACTCCCTCCCCTGAAGTAGAGTCTACTGGTGTGCCCCATACTGTCCTGTTCCAGAAAAGCAGTCACACAGTGAGTGAACAGAGGCTAGAGTGTATTGTAATGCTCAGTGAAAAGCTGGAACCAAGTTAATCAGCCATCTGCTACTCAGTCCCCTTCTCATTCCCAGAAAAGTAGTCACACAGAGGCTTGAATCTCTTGTGGCAGACAGCAAAAAGCAGCAGCCAAGTTATCAGCAGTCTGTGGATGCCTCTGCTCTCTGCTTAGTTCTGCTGCAGAGTCCACCTGCCTTCCAGCAACTTCAAGCTGTATTACAAAGCTGTAATCAACAAGACAGTATGACACAGGCACAATTACAGGCACATAAACAATGGAACAGAATAGAGAACCCAGAAATGGACCCTTAGTTCTATGGTCAACTAACCTTCAACAAAGCAGAAAAGAATATCCAATGACAAAAAGACGATCTCTTCAACAAATTGTGTTGGGAAAATTGGGCATCCACATACAGAATGAAACTGGATCACTTTTTTACACCATACACAAAAATAAACTCAAAATGGATGAAGGATCTAAATGTGAGAAAGCAATCCATCGAAATCCTAGAAGAGAACACAGGCATCAACCTCTTTGACTTTGGGCACAGTAACTTCTTGCTAGACATATCTCCAAAAGCAAGGGAATCAAGAGCAAAAAAAAAAATATTAGGACTTCATTAAGATAAGAAGCTTTTGAACAGCAAAGCAAACAATTGACAAAACTAAAAGGCAACCTATGAATGGGAGAAGATCTTTGCAAATATCTTATCAGATAAAGGGCTACTATCTCAAATCTATAAGGAACTTATCAAACCCAACACCCAAAACCCAAAAATCCAGACAAGAAATAGACAGAAGAAGTGAACAGACATTTCTCCAAAGACAATATACAAATGGCCAACAGCCATATGAAAAAAAAAAAAAAAGCTCAACATCACTCATCATCACAGAAAAACAAATCAAAACCACAATGAGATACCACGTCACACCCTGTCACCAATGGAAACTCAGGAAACAACAGATGTCGATAAGGATATGGAGAAAGAAAATCGTCTTACGCTGTTGGTGGGAATGCAAACTTACTTGTGCAGCCACTCTGAAAAATAATTGGCAGTTCCTCAAAAAGTTAAAAACAGAACTACTGGGGTGCCTGGGTGGCTCAGCGGTTGAGCATCTGCTTTCGGCCCAGGGCGTGATCCTGGGGACCTGGGATCAAGTCCCACGTCGGGCTCCCTGCATGGAGCCTGCTTCTCCCTCTGCCTGTGCCTCTGCCTCTCTCTCTGTGTCTCTCATGAATAAATAAATAAGATCTTAAAAACAAAACAGAACTACTCTATGACCCAGCAATTGCACTTCTAAGTATTTATCCAAAGGCTACAAACATAGTGATTTGAAGGGCCTATGCCCCACCCCCCCTATTGTTTATAGCAGCAATAGCCACAATTGCCAAAATATACAAAGAGCTCAGATTTCATCTCAGATGAATGGATAAAGATGTAATATACATATATTACTTAGCCATCAAAATAATGAAATCTTGCCATTTGAAATGACATGGATGTAACAAGAAGATATAATGCTAAGTGAAATATGTCAGAGAAAGAAATATACGATTTCACTCATGTGAAATTTAAGAAATAAAACTTAAACATGAGGAAAGTAAGGAAAAATAAGTATCATATGATTTCACTTATGGAATTTAAGAAATAAAACTTAAACATGGGGAAAGTAAGGAAAAATAAAGTAAGATAAAAACAGAGAGGGAGGCAAACCATAAGAGACTCCTAAGTATAGGAAACAAGCTTGAGGATTGCTGGAGGGGAGGTGTGTTAGGGGTTGGGGTAACTAGGTGATGGGCGTTAGGAGAGCACTTGATGTAACGAGCACTGAGTGCTATATGCAACTGATGAATCACTAAATTATAGCCTCAAAACTAATAATACAGTATATGTTAACTAAATTAAATTTATTTTTTTAAATTTTTTTCAAGGGAAGTTATCTTTATTTTTTTATAATAAATTTATTTTTTATTGGTATTGGTATTCAACTTACCAACATACAGAATAACACCCAGTGCTCATCCCAACAAGTGCCCCCCTCAGTGCCCGTCACCCATTCACCCCCACCCCCCACCCTCCTCCTCCCCTTCCACCACCCCTAGTTTGTTTCCCAGAGTTAGGAGCCTTTATGTTCTGTCTCCCTTTTTGATATTTCCCACACATTTCTTCTCCCTTCCCTTATATTTCCTTTCACTATTATTTATATTCCCCAAATGAATGAGAACATATAATGTTTGTCCTTCTCCGATTGACTTACTTCACTCAGCATAATACCCTCCAGTTCCATCCACGTCGAAGCAAATGGTGGGTATTTGTCGTTTCTAATGGCTGAGTAACATTCCGTTGTATACATAAACCACATCTTCTTTATCCATTCATCTTTCGATGGACACCGAGGCTCCTTCCACAGTTTGGCTATTGTGGACATTGCTGCTATAAACATCGGGGTGCAGGTGTCCCGGCGTTTAACTGCATCTGAATCTTTGGGGTAAATCCCCAACAGTGCAATTGCTGGGTCATAGGGCAGGTCTATTTTTAACTCTTTGAGGAACCTCCACACAGTTTTCCAGAGTGGCTGCACCAGTTCACATTCCCACCAACAGTGCTGGAGGGTTCCCTTTTCTCCGCATCCTCTCCAACATTTGTGGTTTCCTGCCTAACTAAATTAAATAAAAATGTTAAAAAGAATTATGTATACATGGAACATTCTCTTGTGTCTTCTGAAAAGTACAGTCAGGTCTCTTTTTCTTTTTGTGTAGAGTTAACAATACTGTATCACATACTTAAAAATTTGCTATGCTGGTAAATCTTGGGTTGTATTCTTATCTCAATTTTTTTTTTAAATAGAGGACAGAAGGAAATTTTTGAAGGATATGCATATGTTCATGGCATTGAGTGTGGTGATGGTATCATGGGTGTATACTTATCTACAAGCTCGCCAAGTATATGCATTAAATATAGCATTTGTATGTCAATTATACTTCAATAATTTTTCTTTTAAATGCAAAACAAACAAAAATATAGATGCAAAAATCTTCAACAAAATAGTAGCAAACAAAATTCAACATAATTTATCACATTAAAAAGATACATTATGACCAAGTGAAATTTATCCCCTGGATACAACATATGTTGGACATGGAAAGCAATCAATATGATACAACACATGAACAAAATGAAAGAAGAAAAACACACAATCATTTTAATAGAAGTAGAAAAAGCATTTGACTAAGTTCAACATCCATTCATGATAAAAACTGTCAACAAATTTGATGTAAAAGGAAATTGCCTCAACAGAATGACAGTCAGATGTGAAGAACCTGGAACTCATCATAAATAATGAGGGAAAGCTTTCCATCTCGGATCTGGCACAAGGCAAGGATACCCATTCTCACCACTTCTATTTAATATATTACTGGAAGTCCTAGCCTGAGCAATTAGACAAGAAGTAGGATGGGTGATAGGGATGGGAGGAGACAGAAGAAGAAGAAAAGAAAAGAGGGAGAAAGCAAAAATGAAAGAAAGAAAGAAAGAAGAAAGAAAAAAAGAAAGAAAGAAAGAAAGAAAGAGAAAGAGAAAGAAAGAAAGAAAGAAAGAAAGAAAGAAAGAAAGAAAGAAAGAAAGAAAAAGAAAGAAAGAAAGAAGAAAGAAAGAAAGAAAGAAAGAAAGAAAGAAAGAAAGAAAGAAGAGGAAGAAAGAAGAGAAAGAAAGAAAGAAAGAAAGAAAGAAAGAAAGAAAGAGAGAAAGAAAGGAAGAAAAAGGAAGGAAGGAAGGAAGAAGAAGAAGAAAGAAAGAAAAGAAAGAAAGAAAGAAAGAAAGAAAGAAAGAAAGAAAGAAAGAAGAAAGAATAAACATTAAAATTGGAAAAGGAAATGTAAAATTATCTCTGTTTGGAGATGACATGATCATATATGTAGAAAACCCTATACACCCAACAATGAAAGAACACTTAGAAATAATAAATTTAGTAAAGTTGCAGAAATAAAAATCAACTTCCAAAACTTATTTATGTTTTATAACATAAACTGTCTGAAAAAAGGGGATTAGTAAAACAATCCAATTCACAATAGCATCAAAAAGATGAAATATTTAGGAATATACTTAACCAAAGAGGTGAAAGATTTGCATAATGAAAATTATAAAACATTGATGAGAGGAATGAAAGTAGATACAGCTAAATGGAAAGACATCCCATTTTCATTAATTGAAAGAATTAATATCGCTAAATGTCTATATTATCCCCAAGTAATCTACAGATTTAGGGCAATCTCTATCAAAACTCAATATCGTTACTTATTTGTTTAATTTATATATACCCTTATAGGCTGAATTGTATCCTCCCCAAATTAACATGTTGAAATCCCAGCCCAGTACCTCAGAATGTGACTATATTTGGAGAGAAGGCCTTTTTTTTTTTTTTAAGATTTTATTTATTTATTCATGAGAGACAGAGAAAGAGAGAGAGAGAGACTGGCAGAGACACAGGCAGAAGGAGAAGCAGGCTCCATGCAGGGAGCCCGATGTGGGACTTGATCCTAGGACTCCAGGATCACACCCTGGACCGAAGGCAGGCGCTTCCACCCGCTGAGCCACCCAGGGATTCTCGAGAAGGCCTTTAAAGACATAAGTAATGTAAAATTAGGTCATTTAGAGGACCCTAATCCAATATGACTTGTGTTCTTATGAAAAGAGATTGGGGCATAGATACACATTGAGAACAGACTGTATGAAAACATGAGAAGATGGCCATCTACAAGGAGAAAGGCCTTAGGAAAAAAAATGAAAACTTTCCTAACATCTTGATCTAGAATTTTTACCCTCCAAAATTATGAGAAAAAATTACTGATATTTAAACCATGTGTACTTTGTTATGGAATACCCAGCACACTGACACATATACCTAAATATTTAACTTAGAAAAAATTGTAAATGGAATTGTGTTTTCAATTTAAGTTTCAATTGTTCAGTGCTAATATATAGAAATACAATTGATTTGTTTGTTGAACTTGTATCCTGCCTCCTTTCTACTTACATTTTAGTGGTATGGGTTTTTATTTATCATATCACTTGAATTTTCTACAAAGATAATCATGTCTTCTGCAAATAGGGACAGTTTTTCTTTTCTAATATGTGTGCCTTTTATTTCTTTTTATCATCTTACTGCATTGGCTAGTCCTTCCAATATTATGTTGAATAGACATGGAAAGAGCAGACTTTATGGATGATGATACCTAGATAAAATACAGTATACAGAGAATAGATAAATATATACATATATATGTGTGTATGTATATATATATATTTATATAAACATATATAGGCACTTTATCTTTACCAGAAATTGTTTAAAATGTGTTATTTCATATTTATGTGCCATGTATTAGAAAGTTTACTTGTCAAACTATATTTTTATTTATTTATTTATTTATTTATTTATTTATTTATTTATTTATTTATTTATTTATGTATTTATGTATTTATTTATTTATTCTGCCTTGATTCTTCTCTTATTTGTTTATTTCAAGTTTTTTACTTAAATTCTAGTTAGTTAACATATAGTGTTGTATTAGTTTCAGGAGGGGGCGCCTGAGTGGTGTACTTGATTAAGCATCTGACTTCTGGTTTCAGCTCAGATAATCATCTCAGCCCCACATTGAGCTCCATGCTCCTAGCCTGCTTGACATTTTGTCCGTCCTCTGTCAGCAACCCTCATTTTTTCTCTGAGGTTAAGAGTCTGTTTTATGGCTTTCCTCTCTCCAACCCCCCTGGTATGTTCATCTGTTTTGTTTCTTAAATTCCATATATTAGTGAAACCATATTGTTTCTCTTATGATCTTATGATCAGAGAATGCATATTGTATGATTCTGATTCTTTGTATTGTTTTGGCTTGCTTTCTTTCTTTTTTTCTTCTTTCCTTCTTTCTTTTTTTTTTTTTTTTTTTTGCTTTATTAAACGAGATATGGCCTCTCTTGGTGAATACTCAACGTGCACATAAAAAAAAAAAAATGGGTGCCACGCTGTAGCTAAGTGTTCCATAAATGTCAGTTTATAGAAATTGATGATGTTAATGTCTTCTAAATGATTTTTGTTTTCTTGTCTAGTACTTCTGCCAATTACTGTGACAGGGATATTAAAGTCTCCAACTAAATTATGTATTTGTGTATCTATTTTTTTCAGTGGTATCAGTTTTTGCCTTATGTGTTTCACAGTTTTGTTGCTTGGTGCCTAAATATTTAAGTTTATTATGTTTAATTGGTGAATTGAACATTTTTATTACTGTATAATGTCCTTTGCCCATGATCATTTTTGCTCTGACATTAACTTCATCTACTATTAATAAACCTTTCTACTTTTCATCTAATAAATTTTTACATGTTATATTTTTTCTTCACTTTTTATCTTTATATTTTATGTAAATTAATCTGCAAACAGCATATAATTGGTTCATGTTTTTATTTTTCTTTCATGTCTTGCCAATCTGTGGCTTTTAATTCATATGTTTAGGCAATTTATATTAAATCTAATTGTGTTGATATGTTCACATTTCAGTCAGTAATTTTAGTATTTGTTTTCCACTTTATATCTCTGGTGGTGGGTATAGTGGAAAACTTTTCTTTTGTTTTATTTTGTTTGGACTTCTCTTGCCATTTCCAGCCTTCCTATGGATTATTACAATAATTATTAGTATTCCAATTTAATTTTTCCATAGCAGACATTAGCCAACAGGACTTATAGGCTAAATTCAGCCCACCATTTATTGTAAATAAAGTTCAATAGGAACGCAGCTTCATCCATTTATTTACCTATTTTTTATGACTACTTTCCTGTTATATCAGGATTTATAGTTGTCATAGAGACTACATGGTAAATCAAACCTAAAATATTTCTTTTCTATCCCTTTACATATAACTGTTAATGACTGATCTTTATATCTTTAGAGTTTTGCAATATTTCTCTTTGGAAGAGCTTTTTACTGTTTTCTGTAGTGGGACTTAAATATGCATGCACCCATGTGCACACATGCACACAAGCATGTGTATACACATTTTACAACTTCATATAGAATGTGGAAATGTTAATACCACCTTTTAGGTCTCAAATCATATCATAAACATTAAATAAGTAATTATATTGTTTACTTAAATATTACCTTAAATACATTTAGTTACAGTCTTTCCTTTATTATCATTTTCTTTTTATTCCCAAAAATTTGTTTTGTCATTTTTTTAAAACAAGGCTACTAGCAACATACTATCTTAATTTTTCTTCATTTCAGAATGTCTGTATTTCATATTCATACTTGAGGGATATTTTTGCTGGATTAAAGTTGTATGTTGACATTTTTTTCTTTCAGTACTTGAAAAATATTGTGCTGTAATCTCTGTGCATCATTATTTTTTATGAGAAATTCTCTGCTGTATGAGTTGCTGCTTCTCTTTAAGCAATGTGTTGGTTTTCTTTTGCTGAGTTCAAGTCACTTAAATATTTTCTCCAACTATTTAATCATGATGGTCTGCCATGATTACTTTAAGTTTATCTTGTTAGAACTTGAGGACAAATTTTGAGGACAAAATTTTTTTTTTTATTATTTTTAAAAAACATGTTATTTATTTACTTATGAGACACACACACACACACACACACACACACACACACACAGAGAGAGAAGCAGAGACACAGGCAGAGGGAGAAGCAGGCTCCATGCGGGGAGCCCGATGTAGGACTCGATCCCGCAACTCCAGGATCATGCCCTGGGCCGAAGGCAGGGGCTAAACCACTGAGCCACCCCAAGATCCCCAAATGAGGACATTTTAGCCATTTTTCCTTCAAATATTTTTCAGCTCTGTCCCCTTTCTCCTTCTGAGACATTAATGGAATTGATGTTAGATCTTTTGCCACTGTTCCACTGTCCCTTGTATCTTTGTTTATTTAAAAAAAAAAACTATTTTCTCTTTGTTGTTCAGATTAGGTAACATATTAATTAGTCCTTAAGTCCATCCTGTCTCTGACATCTCAATTTTGCTACATCCACCTACTCAGGTTTTGTTTGTTTATTATTTATTTAGGATTTCTGTTACTTTTTTTTAAGATTTTATTTATTTATTCATGAGACACACACACACACACACACACACACACACACACACAGAGAGGCAGAGATATAGGCAGAGGGAGAAGCAGGCTTCTTGCAGGGAGCCCAATGTGGAACCTGATCCTGGGACTCTAGGATCATGCCCTGGGCTGAAGGCAGGTGCTCAACCGCTGAGCCACACAGGCATCCCCTTTTCTGTTTTATAATGTCATTTGGTGTTTCTCTATACTATATATTTCCTTGCTGAGACTTTATGTTTTTATTTGTTTTAGAGATTTTGCAATTACTTGTTGAAGTATTTTTAAGATAATTGCTTTAAAATCCTTCTAAGAGAATATAATATATGGGCTATCTTGGTTTTGCTCTCTGTTGATTATGTTTTCTCATTTCAGTTGAGATATTTCTGGTTCTTGATATGATAAGTATTTTGGACTGTATACATCCAGGATATTTCTGAGAAATATAAGACACTAGTTCCTATTTAAATCCTCCATTTAAGAAGACAGTTTCTCTTTCTTCTTTCTTTCTTTCTTTCTTTCTTTCTTTCTTTCTTTCTTTCTTTCTTTCTTCTTTCTTTCTCTTTCTTCTTTCTTTCTTTCTTTCTTCTTTATTTCTTTCTTTTCTTTTTTCTTTCTTTCTTTCTTTCTTTCTTTTTTCTTTCAGATTTTTTTTTATTTATTCATGTAAGATACACACACAGAGGCACAGACATAGGCAGAAGGAGAAGCAGGCTCCCCACAGGGAGCCCAAAGTGGGACTTGATCCAAGACCCTGGAATCATGACCTGAACCAAAGGCAGATGCCCAACCACTGAGTCACCCAGGCATCCTGACAATTTTATTTCTAAAACACATTCTAGATCAGTTCTATGGGCCATTGTTTATATCTCAATTTAGTTTTCATGGCCTTGAGAGATATTCTTTGACCTTTTGGACCTTATAAATGCTATTAGGGAGTCTGGATTCTATTTTTCTCTGAAGAGTATTGATTTTGTTGTTGTTGTTGTTTGTTTTTTATCACACAATGTTCTTGGTTAAGAAAACTCTAGATGATGAACAGCAGGTCTAGACTCAGTTGAGATCTTTAGCCTTCAGCTAAGTTTAGTGTTGAGGCTGCCAGATGAATGAACGTTTCAGGGAGTCAGCCAGAAATGTGGGAGACAGAATTTGGAGAATTATTTTTCTAAAGTCTCCCTTTTTGTGTATCTATACAGGAGCCACCATTTCTTCATATCAGATGTTTAATTTTCCAGGTCATCAATATCAACTTTTTTTCATGAATGCCCTGTGAACTCATATGCCATGTCTCTTAATCCTTAATCCTAGCCTTAGACTGAAAGTCACAAAGACTGTAACTGTTTATAGGTATTTTCCTTTGAGAATGAATTCCTAAACAGTGCTGCTAGCTCTTGGGAGTTTTTTTTTTTAAGCTTTTATTTAAATTCCAATTAGCTAATATACAGTGCAATACTAGTTTCAGGTGTATAATATAGTGATTCAACACTTCCATACAACACCCTGTGCTCATCAAAAGTGCACTCCTTAATCTCTATCATGTATTTAACCCACACTCCCACTTATCTCCCCTCATAATCATCAGTTTGTTCTTTAGAGTTAAAAGTCTGTTTTTCAGTTTGCCTCTCTCTCTCTTTCCCCCCCTTTTTTGGTTTGTTTTATTCTTAAATTCCATATATGAGTGAAATCATGTGGAAGTGAAATCATTTTGTCTTTCTCTAACTTATTTTGCGTAGCATAATATTCTCTAGCTCTATCAAGTCTTTGCCAATGGCAAGTTTTCATTCTTTTTTATGGCTGAGCAATATTCCAGTAGATAATACTGCTTTAAACATAGGGGGACATGTATCCCTTTGAATTAGTGTCTTTGTATTTTTTTGGGGGAAATACCTAATAGTACAATTGCTGAATCATAGGGTAGTTATATTTTTAATTTTTTGAGAAAACTCCACACTGGTTTCCAAGGTGGCTGCGCCAGTTTCATTCCCACCAGCAGTGCAAGAGCATTCCTTTTATTCACATCCTTGCCAACACCTGTTGTTTCTTATGTTGATGGTTTTAGCCATCTGACAGGTCTGAAGTGATACCTCATCGTAGTTTTGATTTCTGTTTCCCTGATGATTAGTAATGGTAAGCATCTTTTTATGTGTCTGTTTCCATCTCTATGTCTTCTTTGCAGAAATGTTTATTCATATCTTCTGTTAATTCTTTAGCACTTTTGGGTATTATGTAGAGGAAAATAAGTATAATAGGACCCAACTCCTTCCTAACTTGAGATACCTATTAGATTCTATATTATAGATTTCAATTTTTTGCTGAAACTAATAATCATTTATTTTCTCCATTTTTTCCCTTTATTTACATACACAAACACATGCCATAGCTTTTTTGCCATTATTATTTAGGTATAGTTGGCAAATAAAATATTAATATATTTAAATTGTACAATGACAATTGTATATATTTAAATTATGAAATAATTCCCATAATAAAATTAATATATTCAGCAATTCACAGAGGTATCTGTTTTATGAGAATGCTTAAGATGTACATTCTTAACAAATTTCAAGTATATAATATATAATTATGAATTATAGCTCCCATAGTTATATTAGATCCTCAGAATTTATTCATCTTATAACTGGAAGTTTGTACCCTTTGGCCAATGTCTCTCCATTTCCCATTTTCCCCTTCTTCTAGCTCCTAGGAACTACAGTTCTACTCTCTGTTTCTGTAAGTTTGGCTTTTTTTTAAGTCACCATATATAAGTGATATCATACATATTTGTCTTTCTCATTTTACTTAGCATAATGCACTCTTGGTCATCTATGTTGTTACAAATGAATTTTCTTCTTTTTTAATAATTAAAACATATTCCATTGTACAGATACACTACATTTTCTTTATCCATTCATTTATTGATGGACATGCATGTTGCTTCTATAACTTGACTATTGTGACTAATGCTGTTATTAACATAAGGGTGCAGATAGTGATTTCATTTATTTTGGCTATATAACCAGAAGTGGGTCTGTTGGCTCATATTTTAATTCTATTTTTATTTTTTTGAGGAACCTCCACACTAATTTTCATAATGACCATACCAATTTACATGCCCACCAATAGTGTACCAGGATTCCCTTTTCTCCACATCCTCACCAACATTTGTTATCTCTTGTCTCTGGGATAATAACCATCTCACCTGGTGTGAGGTGATATCTTATGGTGCATTTGATTTGCATTCCCCCGATGGTTAGTGATGTTTAGCATATTTTCATATGTCTGTTGGCCATTTGTATTTATGCTTTGGAGAAAAAAATATTCAAGTCCTTTGCCTATTTTTTAATTGAGTTATTTGGTATTTTGCTGTTGAGTTCTGAGTTCCTTATATATTTTTTATATAATTCCTTATTGAATATATGGTTTGCAAATATTTTCTTTCATTCTATAGGTTGCCTTTTCATTTTGTTGATTTTTTTCCTTTGTTATGGAGAAACATTCTAGTTTGATGTCCCAATTTATTTATTTTTGGGTTTTGTTTGTGTTTACTCAGGTATAATTAATGTATAGTGATATGTTAGTTTCAGTTGTACACTATAATGATTCAACAATTCAATACATTTCTGTTGCGCGCTCTGTGGCAACACGATCAGGGTCCCGAGGGTAAGGGGATGAGGAAAATAAAAGAAAAGTAAAGAGATGGGGACAGGAGGGACACAGAGGATGATGTCCAAACAGTGCCAGCTTTATTCAAGGTTCTACAACATATTATAGCATGAGCAAAACAAAGCTAAGAAGGTATCTATTTTTAGCATGTTTGTGAAACCCTCCAAAGTTCCTCTTTCTCAGCATGTAAGACAGACCCCTGGTGACAGAAGACCTTGGTAAATAGATAAGCTTGTTGCTCCAGGTGTGCGTACTTCAAAGGAATATTAGGCATGGTAAACATACCAGCAAGGACAGCACAGACCCTTATTTACATTTATGACCAGGCCAGAATAAGTTATATCTATTGTGTTATGTGGGCGATCACGTACAAGCGAGCCCTGAGAACCATTGCTCAAGCCCTTTCTCAAACGTCAACCAACTATTCACCCTTTGGGCTCCCGAGCCTTTTGAGTGAATGAGGGATGCAAGTCCGGGCCTGGTTTGGTTCAGTTACTCCAGCTAGTCCATGGTCGCCCACAATTTCTCAGTGCTCTAGATAAACATAGTATTTTAATCTATTTTGCTCATCCCCCCCAACAATCTTCCCTATAGCAATGACCAGTTTGTTCTTTGCATTTAAGATTCTGGTTTTCTTTCTTTCTTTTTTTTTTCTGTGTTTCTTCATTTGTTTTGTTTTTTAAATTCCATGTATGAGTGAAATCCCATGGTATTTATCTTTCTCTGACTGCCTTATTTCGTATAGCATTATACCCCTTAGGTCTACCACATTGTTGCAAATGGCAAAATTTCATTCTTTTATATGCTAATAACATTCCATTTTACATATATATATTATATATATATGTTATATATATATACCACATTTTCTTTATCTATGCCTCTATCAGTGAACACTTGGGCTGCTCCAGTAATTCCACCGTTTGTTAATTTTTGGTTTTGTTGCCTGTGCTTTTGGTGTGAAATCCAAAATATCATTACCAAGACCAATGTCAAGATTTTTGCTTATGTTTTCTCCTGAAAATTTTTATGAGTATTTAATCCATGTCACATTAATTTTTGTAGGTGGTGTAAGATAGGAGTACAATTTAATTGTTTTGCACATCATAGCTCTTTATAATCTGTAGGATCTGCTGTGATGTCCTCTTTTTTATTCCTGTTATGATTTTTTTGGTGTGTAATCTGTTTTCCTTTCCTGTATAGTATAGTCCCTAGGTTATTTTATTTTGTTGCATGACTTATACAGATGATTTATTTTCAACTGTGTAACTATGAAAGTACAAGACCATATCTTCTTTTAATGAGCTGGTATCAAAAGGCCATCTTATGGTTGTTACAACTTGCCTTAAAATCTTCTGATCAGCCAGATTTCAAATTTCATGTTCTGGTGTGGCTTTTTCTTTTAAATTCTGTTTTTGGGATTTTTCCTTTCTTTCATGCTTAAGGGAACATAGTAAAAGGGGGCCTTTTACTATTATCTATTAACTAATTTTCCTATGTTTTCATTCACAATCTTGCACACACATAGGCACAATCTTTTTTTTCCCTCTTTTAGGTAGGGATTACTTAAATTTTATCATAAATTTCAATTGATATAGGAAAATCAGAGAAACTCTAAGTATTTTACTTGTGATAATCAAAGGAGTGAGAAAAGTTTCACTATTTATCAAAGTTAGATAATATGAAATATGACTGCACTGCCAGCAACTTTTTAAAAATAACTTTTCATTCCAAATGTCTTTACCATGGCTTTGCCTATACCTCTAATTTATGTTTTGTTTTTATTTGTTTGTTTACTTCATTCATTATACTACAACCTTTTATGAACTCCCATACAATCACCTTACTCGTATTTGCATTGCTGGGTCATATCCCAAATGTTACACCTCAGCCTAAATATTAATTCACAAATATCGAGTATCCTGAGAATCCTCAGGATTCTCCACTGGAGTGCTTCATTTTTTTTTCTTTCTTTCTGTTTTTTTTTTTTTTTTTTAAGATTTTATTTATTTATTCATGAACAGAGAGAGAGGCAGAGACATAGGCAGAGGGAGAAGCAGGCTCCACGCAGGGAGCCCGATGTGGGACTCGATCCTGCGACCCCAGGATCACGCCCTGAACTGAAGGCAGATGCTCAACTGCTGAGCCACCCAGGCATCTCATTTCATTTTCTTTAGAACACGTTTCATGATCTCTTTGTATTTGGGAAGTCTCTTATTTTCTTTTTTCCCTCTGTAATGGAAACTCCTGATGTGAACAAAGACCGTTTGTTTCATGCATGTTACTACATTTTCATCTTTTTTTTTTTTACATTTTCATCTTCTGTTAATGTATTTGACACATGTATAAACTGAATTAATATTTGTTAACTGGATGAACTGATTTAATGAAGAAGTTAAATAAATGTATTTTATGTTGATTGCATCAGAATATTAAGTATGCTCGGCTATAGAATTTGTACATATCAAATATTAAACCAGAGAATATTTGTAGTTTGATCATTCTTTACCCTTTTGCATGGTTATTAATCAATTAATCAGTATGGATAGTCTTATCAATGAAATATCAAAATAACATGTTGTAAAATATGCTTAACATAAAAAGTATTAAAATGTAAAATCTTATAAGAGCACAATGTTTTGATTTATTACTTGCTTTTGTTAACTTCTTATATAATGGGTTTCCTTTTAATCTTCCTTATTTTAGTATTCAGATGCAATTACTTTGGAGGGATTTTCAGTTATTATAGCTCAACTACTTGGCCTTAAAATGGGATTAACATATGATGATATTAATACATGTTCTTGTCCAAGAGCTACATGCATAATGGATCGTAAAGCAGTGTAAGACTTTTTTTCTTCTTAATTTCACATATATATTTGTGAAGTTTTATTTTACTAGATCTGATGAATTTTTTATTTTGTATCTTCCTTTCTATGTCAAATATTGGGAAGGTATGTTGTGCACAAAGAGAAACCACACTAACAAATTTGTCTAAGAGATATGACTCCAGAAAGGTGATAAATACCATGATTGAGAAATGCTCACTTGAGAAATATTAGAGGAAAATTTTAAAGATTTATGAAGACTATGAAATATTCTATAAACATGATACTACGGTTGTTTTGGTTGTTGTAATATTTCACATTCAAAGCAAACATAACTAAAATTACTCTCAGTGATATAGTACTGGCAGGTTTGGCTAGAATTTTTTTTTTTTAATTTTTATTTATTTATGATAGTCACAGAGAGAGAGAGAGGCAGAGACACAGGCAGAGGGAGAAGCAGGCTCCATGCACCGGGAGCCTGATGTGGGATTCGATCCCGGGTCTCCAGGATCACGCCCTGGGCCAAAGGCAGGCGCCAAACCGCTGTGCCACCCAGGGATCCCTTGGCTAGAATTTTAAGAGAAAGCAAAAAGAGAAAGATTTGAAGAGAAAAAAAAATTCTCCTTATTTATAGATATGATTGACTACCTACATAAATTACCAGAATCAGTATACAATTAGAACAACATTAAAAATTTATTAGAATGGGAGAAACTACATATTATCTATACACTGAAAGAAATAAAGAGAGAGAAAATATGATGATGTTGGTTATAATGAAGACCTAAGAACAAAATCATCGAGTAAATTAGAGAGGATAGAATTTAATGCATAACTAGAGAGGCTTGCTTTAATTGGAGCTAAATACATTCAATTATTGTAATGAGGTGCTAAATACATTCAATTATTGTAATAAGGTGTTAGTAGAGTAAATAGATAAAGATGTAGGTAGTTTGGTTAATGGAGGTGTAAAGATGATGACAATTTTTTCTGATAGGAAGCTCAGAGTAAGAAATATAAGAGCTTGGATAAAAGATGTGAAACACTTGTCTTGGAGCCTAGAAATTTAAATGAGTTAAGAATGTGATAAGATTGTTGGACCTTTTGAAGATGTATTTAATATTAGCAATTACAAATGTAATATGAATTCAAAGAGTATGTTCGCTTATCTTGGTCCATATAATTTCAGCTACCAAAGTACATATGTAAAGAAAGTAAATAGCTGAGGCTTTCCCAAATTAATATCCATGGTATTCAAAAAGAGATAGGGTTTCAGGAAAAACTGTCTTCCCTAAAATCATTATTTCAATTTTTTCTAGCCCATACTTGGAGTTTGGGATAAGAAATTAAAATACTTTGAAACAGCTTCCTTAGCTCAACTTATTTTATAGTTGTCTTTAGACATGGATGATAATCTTCCCCACAAAAAAGTAAATCAATTAATATTTACTTTGAAATGTCTTTAAAAAAAAAAGAAATGTCTTGGTCTATTAAAATTCTATATACTTAGGCTGGCACATTCATTTATTCCTTTTTATGGCCATCTTATTTTAAGCAAAGATTTAAAAAAAAATTGCTTGGTACACACTTTAAACAAAAGTTTCAAGTTGTAATTAATATTTTTAATTTTTACTCAAAAAGCATGTGACCCAAGTAGAAAATAACCTGTTTCTATTTTTTTCTTTTTAAATTTTTATTTAAATTCTAGTTAGTTAACATACAGTGCAATGTTGCTTTCAGGATTAGAATTTAGTGATTCATCTAAGTCTCTATTTTTAAACTAATTTTGTATGAAAAATATCAGTGCTCAAAATTTGCAGCTTTCTGCCTAAAAATGGCCTGCAAAAGTGGAGCAGCACTGAAATCCATTGAAACAAAGTAGTTAAATGTAATAGGAAATTGCTTAAATAATATTATTCCTTGTGATATTCTTCTCCTATTTATTCCATTACAAATTGCTATGTCAGTGAACACCAAAGCATTCCTTTTTCTCCTCACTCTCCCAACTCCAAAACCTTAGCAGCTATATATTTATTTCTTTGAACCCTTAGATATGTCTGTTTAGGAGTTATTGTTTAAGACATGATTACTTAGACTGACACTCTGAAATAGAAATAAAATGTGAACTATATATGTAATTTTAAATTTTCTAGTAGCTGTATTAAAGTTTTTTGATCAGATAAAGTTACTTGCAGTGATGTATTTTAATAATATATTTTATTTAACTCAATATATCAAAAATATCATTCCAACATCCAATCAACATAAAAATTGTTAACTGCATATATTACATTCATGTATGTGCATGTGTATTGTTAGATGTGTATGAGTCCAGGATTACACCAATATTATCAGCCTGAGAAACCAGAAGAATAGAGTTGCCTGGAACTGAGACTAGTGGATGGCACAGGCTTGGCTGAGAAGATCAGCAGTCTATATTGTGCATAGTATATTCAAAATGTCTATTGAAGATCCATTAGACATATCTTTTAGATGTCCTATTAGAAATATAGCTGTGAACATGAAAATAAAGACCTTCACAGAACTTATATTTTAGTGCAAAATATAAGTCCTATAAAAATAGATTTAAAAAATACAAATGAGTTTATATTTATATGATGCAAAAGTACCATGTAGAATAATAAATATGACAATGAAAGGAGGGAACACACTTTATCTAATGTCAATCAGGACCTTTTTGGAAGTTTACATTTGAGGGAAGGAAGCTTTGGATATATGAGACAAGAGCATATTAGGTAGACAAAGATGGCAGATAACAGATGATAGATAGGTAGGTATCTAACTGTTACACTTTATTGCTCTCCTGGAATGATAAATTTTCAATGGCATTTTAGAGAAATGAATGTTAAAGATAAACAATGATAAATTAAAATTTTAATCATGCTTGTCTTCATCTCTGCTAAGGTACAAGATTTTCATTTGAGCCATCTTGCAATTCATATCATTATATATGAGGCATTGTTTAGGTGGGGGTTTATTAGCCTGAGGATTTACCTGAGGATTATTATCTCATTGTAGGGGTTCCAGTGGTATAAAATTTTTTAGCAACTGTAGCATGCATGACTATAGATACTTTGTTTCAAAATTTGAGACTAAATGTCTTCAGAACTTTCCAAATTTGCAACCGTTATATCAAAATCAATCAGTATGTGGTAATGGGATTTTGGAACCTAATGAAGAATGTGACTGTGGCAGCCAAGAGGTAAGCAATAAATTTGAGCACAATTTCTTGTGTTTCTAATAAGTGGTTGTTATGTTATATGTGGAATAATATATGCAACTATGTCTTCAATATAGAACTTAGATATGAAAATGTATGTAAATTAGGGTATATGAATCACTTTTCCATCCCTCTTCAACTGAGAAGACAAATGAGTCATGAAACTTAGTTTGCATACACTGTTCTCAAGTATGCCAGCAAAGAGGTTTTGCATATATAGGCTAAGTGGATGACTTTTTGTCCATGACTTACTTCCTAATTCATGTGACTTCAATCTGTTTTCTGTACAAACTTCTGATTTTGGTCCAAATTTTCCCATCTCTGGTTGTAAGAATGGTAAAACTATATAATAGATTTTTCTTAATTCTCAAGCATTCTTGCATTTCCAAGTTTCAGAATGATCAATTTTTTTTGCTCACTTCTAAATATAGATATCCAATCTACCACAATCCCATCAATCAAATATTCTCTGCACACTATTCTCAACAGATAAGACTACATATTTAATCTATTATAATATCATTATTGTGCAATACTTTGCAATTTCCTTCTATTTAAATAAAATTTAATGATTAGTCCTCCATCAGTTACATGAATTTCTTATCCAACTACAAAAAGAGCTGACCACTATTTGTTTACATAACATTAATCCCTACAAGTTACCTTAATCCCCCACTATTCACAAAGGTTTATATATATTTATATATTTGTAAGTTTTCCATTTATCATTTATCTCAGGTTTTCTTTCTTCTTTCTTTCTTTCTTTGTTTCTTTGTTTCTTTGTTTCTTCTTTCTTTCTTTGTTTCTTTTTCTTTCTTTTTCTCTTTCGTTTTTTTTTGTTTGTTTGTTTTTTATTTGTTTGGGTTATTTTTGTTGTTTTGTTTTGTTTTGTTTTTGTTAGAGGGGTAGGAAGGGGCAGAAGGAGAGAGAAAATCTCAAGAAGGTTCCACACTGGGCCCAAAGTGCAGCTCGATCTCACAACTCTGAGATTGTGACCTTAGCTGAAATCAATAGTCAGACATTTAACTAACTGAGCTATCCAGGCACCCAGTTATCTCAGATTTTTTTTTAATGTCATTTTAGTTTTCTAATCAGCAGTACTATGCTCATTTTGTATTCACATCCCCCTAAATACTCCTAAATATGATGCCGATTGCCTCCCCAAAAGTCTGTTTTTAATGAAGGATAGAATAAAGCAATGTAATCTGAAGCTAGGTCTGCACATTTTGAGCTTCTGTAACTACAGGCTCTAAGCAGAATGTCACAGCAGATACTGTCCTATCAGTCTCTTCTCAGCATTGATTGTTCCTAGAAAGAGTACTTGCTTTAAATATCTGAGACTTTTTGTTGGAGTGCTTCCTCTGGTCTTAGTAGCATGCTCAGCCTTTAGCAAGGTGGGCTATAAGCACATGGGGCTAATGATCAGCCCTCATAATTATGAAGGGTAGTTGGTGAATAAATGCCCCATATTTCTTACCCTTTATAAGTAAATTCTCTTAGATATTTAATTCTAATGCTCTACATTAGAATTCTGCAAACTGGCCAGTGGGCCAAATACAGCTGCCACCTAATTTTGTAAATGGAATTTTATTGGAATACAACCATGCCCATATGCATATTGTCTATGGCTGTTTCTGTGCTATAATGGCAGAGCTGAACACTTGCAACAGAAGTCATATGGTGCACTATTTTAGCAAAGTTGCAAATATTTGCTATTTTGTCCTTTACAGAAAATATTTTTATGTCCCCTATTTTATATCATTTCCTAGAGGTATCTGTGGGATTTAGCTTTAGCTTAAAAGAGCAGTAACCAACTCACAAACCTACAATGTACTGGCTTACTTCCCTTCTCTAACATCTGTACTTTCATGCCAGTGTTTGAGTCATAGTTAGAATGGACCTTCAAAGATGTCCTCACTGTAATTCTTGGACTTATGGATATGTTATATTAGTGAAGTACTTTGCAAAAATAACTAAGATTATGGACTTTAAGATGGGGACATTATCCTGGAGTATCTTGGTAGATCCAATCTATAACTTTCTTCTATAGACAAGGGTTGATGGCTGGAAGTGTCATCACAGAGTTGGGCATCCTAGTGTCACTAGGAATCACCGAATAATAGCATAGGCCAAGTGGTAGTGCTTAACAATAATAGCCAAAATGGATAAAATTAGCATAAAAGGAAGAGAGGCATAGATGGTACCTACTGGTTTTGACCTGCATGCATTTATACTATAGTTAAGAAAGATCTAGATAGTCAATTACCATATTTCTTGACATATATAACTAAAAATTAAGAAACAGTGAACAGAGGACTAATGCCAATTGCCACAAATCTCTTGCTATTCTCTTAATACATTTTTAGACCCATGCCAGTCTCAGAGCTTGAGCTCATTGTTCAGATAGAGGACGAAAACATACAATGCTCTAGTAAGGACAGAAAGTAGCAATTTCCTCAATCATTTCCCTCTTCAACAGAATGATCAATAGTCTTTTACTGAAGTAACTGTACACTGGGGAATGGAGAATATGCAGACCACTGTAGGATGATTCAATACAGAATCTTTGCTCATCATACTCACATGAGAGGACCCAAAACATCATCATGAGTAGAGTGAGGATATAGAGAATCCAGATAATACCTGGAGTGCTTAAAAAAGGCCATTTCACAGTAGGTTCAATGGACCCAATGTTTGCACAGATTCTTCATCCAATCATTCTACAACCAAATAGAAATTATTTGAATAAATAGAGAAATGCTTTTATTGACACTAACAAAAATTCAACAGTAACAGTAATTAAAATGAGACATCAATATAGATCTTATGTAATATGACATTAAAATGGTAAGATGATATCATGAATAATATTGTAATACTAAATTTAACGACCAAGATTAAATGGATTAATTCCTTGAAAAAAATAATTTGCAAAAACTAACATGTGTAGACATTTAAAAAGTGAATAGCATTATTAAGAAAAATATACTAAAAAAATCCTGTCTATATTTTCAGAACTTCTCATCAAGGAAAAGTCCATGCCACATAGTTCTGGCATATCGTCAATGATACTGTAATAGCATCGTATAGTGGCAGATGGTAGCTACACTTGTGAAGAGTATAGCATAAAGTACAGAGAGGTTGAATCACTATGTTGTATACTTGGAAACTAATGTGTATCGACTATACTCAAGAAAAAGAAATTTTGCTGATGATGTTATACATTTTCTAAATTATAAAAAATTTGATATAAAAATGTGATATGTTTTAACTCATTCTTTTTCATCTAGAAATAAAAACTAAGTCTATTCATCCATTTTAATAATTTGGGGAAATTGCCATCACTAGCAAATTAGATGCACAAATGTACACAACAAACACACACACATACTGTGATTAAAATGGAGTAATACTGGCAAAAAAAAAGAAAAAACAACCCCAAAACAAATAAAAACAAAAAACCAGAAAATTAAAGTGAATATAGTCCATTCCTTAATTGTTCCTTGATTTCCAGTAGACTAGCATCTCGTACATACAGGGTACTCAACAAATACTTGTTGATTCAATAAACGCATGGATAGTGTAATTATCTTTATAATGTATCATCCATATTAACGGCTAAGGATCAGTATATTTAGAATATTCATTAGTCATAATAGTACTTGGAGAGTTTATTTGAAAGGTTTTTTCTTATATTTTATTTATTTATTCATGAGAGACACACAGAGAGAGGCAAAGACACAGGCAGAGGGAGAAGCAGGCTCCATGCAGGGAGCCTGATGTGGGACTCAATCCCAGGACTAAGGGATCATGCCTTGAGCCAAAGGCAGACACTCAACCACTGAGCCACCCAGGCATCCCGAAAGTTTTTCTTAGAGCTAAGGAAGAATACAAAGAACTTTTTATAAAGAGTTGATTTTGGGGAAATCTTGCCTTAAAAAGCAGACATACTTTGAGGTTGTTTAATTCTATTCACTGTTGTATTGGGCTATTGGCATAAGAAATGAAAACTGATATCTACATTTCTGTATCTATCTCTGTATCAACACTCATATGTTTATAAAGAGATTTAACTATCTAAATACATTAAATTTATATAGATATATAACATTTATTTTCAGTATGGAAATAATGTTATAAGTATTTACCTATAAATTCAGTGCATTCATTATGAGAAAGGAAGATGCAGCCCCTGATGTGCAGGATCTGGCCTAGTAGTATCAGCTGGTCCTTGGTGTCGCTAGAAGCTGGCCTGACATGAATGGGTTGTGGGGTACTCCTGTTGAATATACATAATTTCATAAAAGTTCAACATCTTTGATCATGATGGATGAAAAAAAGCAAAGCCACTCTCTGTGTCTGAATACAAGTATACTTGGAAATTGTTATAGTTACAGAAATGCCCAAACACCCTCCTATCCTTGCTAATATGAATAATTCCTGCTCTTTTTTCCAGTTTCAGCTTTAACATTGGTATAGTCCTTCCTCTCCTAGATAAGCCTTACTAAAATACCCAATCAGAGATGTATCCTTTTGTTTCTGATATCATCTAATCTGACAAAGTTCAGATTCCTTATACACCCCAAATTACCTAACACAGCCCAAATTCTGTAATTTTAACCTATCAGTCAGGAGTATCACAGTTTTCCATGGTGGTGTTCTCCTTTGTTGACGCTAGTAATAAATCCAACTTCTTGAATTACAGTTGAACTATGGTGGTCTTTGGAAGAATGGCACGGATATCTATATCTTTGTAAATATCACTCATTTTATACAAATGGAATTCTGTTTTATGCACCCACCTACATATGTAGAGGAGTGTACATTTGTTCTTGTATACACAAATATAATGACAAGTAGTAAATGTTTGACCAAATATCCCACAAAATATAGAGGGACACATTTCAGTAAAAAAATCAAATATTTAAAATAGCAATAAAATATCATAATAAAGTATTGATAATATTCTTTGCATAATGGACGTCTTAGTAAAAAGACATGAAACCAATAGTCATAAAAAACAACAATACAAATTTCACAAATGACAGGCACCATTAACAAGACAACAGACTGCAAAGAAATGTTATAAACACATAGAAGGGAGAAAGGATAACTGGATATTATGTAAAAGGTTTTCCCACTATTTAGTGGGGAAAAGAGGAGAATCAGAATGCTCAAAGCGGTCAAAAGAAATGATTATTTTAATTCATAATGTTGCACAAAATAAAAACTCATGACCACATTCACTAGTAAGCAGAGAAATTATACAAAAAAAAATAAGACACCATATCCCCATAAGCTCATTGTAAGTTAAACTGATTTGGTCATAATTAGTATTGATAAACATGATTGGAAAAAACATCTTTGTTCTGTCGATGGAAGAATACACACACACACACACACACACACACACACTCAAATAATGATATTGCATTTACCCTTGGAGAATCTGGGAAGTATGGCAACAACTTCAACTTTTACTCTATATTTTCTATATTATTTCTGGGATGGGAATATTTATAAATACATATCTACTCACATAAAAACATGGAAAAGCAGAAACAAATGGAAAATTAAAAATTAAGAAGAATCTTACCTTTATGTCATAGGACAAGATCTTTGAAACTAGTTTTTGAGTAAATAGAAAATGTTTGATTTTTTTAAGTGTTAAGGATATAAAAAATTAAAGACATAAAACAATTTATTTACATGGAAATAATATTTAGTGTATTATTTAAACTAGTACCTACTTTGAATAACAGTTGAATGTCATTTACGTTTTAAAAATACATATATATATTAACATATCCTTTTTTGTTAATTTCATTACAGTAAAATATGGCACATGAGTATTAAATGTGCTTTTGTTGTGATTACTGCCTAACTCTAACTTTATTCACAAAATGAAACCTGAGTAAACAAATCATTAAAAGACAATTGGGGAGCAGCCCCGTGTGGCTCAGCGGTTTAGCGCTGCCTTTGGCCCAGGGTGTGATCCTGGAGACCCGGGATTGAGTCTCATGTCGGTCTCTCTGCGTGGAGCCTGTTTCTCTCTCTGCCTCTGTCTCTGCCTCTGTCTCTCTCTCTGTGTCTCTCATGAATAAATAAATGGAATCTTAAAAAAAAAAAAAAAAGACAAGACAATTGGGGAAGGTTTTCTCTTGGAAACTCACACTTTTTTTCTTCAAAAATATATTTCTGTGTTGGTAATTTATGAATTAATTGCCAATGACTTTAAGTAATAAATGTTACTAATCAATTGCTATTTTAGATGTTATTTAGTTCTTATGATTATATATTCTTTTGGGGATTGAAGAAATAATAAAATAAAACTTCATTGAATACATTGTATAATTAAATAGTTGAAATCAAAAGTGTCTTAAATAGAAGCTAAGACTACTAAATAAGAGCTGTTAAGTAGTTTAACTACAATAATATTTCTTATGAAATTTTAGGAATGTCAATTTAAGAAATGCTGTGATTTTAACACATGTAAACTGAAAGGCTCAGCAAAATGTGGTTCTGGACCATGCTGCACATCAAACTGTGAGGTAAGTTTCCAACATTTATAAAAAGGAAATTAAACTGTGATCATAGAAGTCTATATTAACTAAATTAATATGGGGTTGATAAAGAGACTATAGAAGTAATTCAGAGTAACAAAATGGAGATTCCATAAACAACCACAAGTAAGAAGGAAAACTACTATGAAGTAAAGTTTATCATCTCTTAAATTATCAGGTAAAGAAAGAATAAACATATATGTTATGATATCAAGATATTACCAATTCTTAAGGAAATTGTGAAGTCAAATAAATGGTAATGACCATTGAAAAATTGTAAGACAAATGGACAAATTGTGTAGCAGACAAAATGTGTGTAGCATACAGAATATGCAAAAAAACTCAGACATTTTAAGTAAAAGGCAAATCACACACACAGGCAAAAGGAATGTTCAGGCAGTTTACAACAATGAGAGTAGAACTGTTCAATAATGTATGCTTCATCTGCAGTAATTAAGGTAAATACAAATAAAAGTAATATAGTATCATAAAGTAGTCATCCAAATGGTAATCTTAAAAACAACAATGTCAGAGTAGCCAAAGAAAAGGAATAAGGATCATTTTTTTGGAGAGTGTTTGTGAAATTTTGAATTACTACAATCCCTTTGGTGAGCCATATTTGAATATCTCTGGACAGAGTATAAATGGCCAGTTTCCTTTTTATGTACATACTCTAGAAATATGCACACGTATGGAAAGGTCAAAAAAGAATATTAATTACAGAACTGCTCTAGAAATATGCACATATATGGAAAGCTTAAAAAAGAATATTAATTACAGAACTGCTTGCAGTAGCAAATCATAAATAATATTTGTTAGTACTGGATTAGTTACATTTCAGTATAATATGTTATACAAGAATTAATAACTGTAGGCTAAATATGGGTGCACTAATACATTATCTTTTAGGACATATGTTTGGATGGGATATCAAGTTCAACAATGCAAATGTTTTATAATTCCAATTCTAATACATGTAATATTCTAATACACATAATACATGTAAATATTCCATATGTTCTTTGTGCCCAATTTTTCAATTAAGGTTTAAGTTACTATACTATAATTTTATTATGATAAAACTATTTTAGTGAATACTTTTGAGTATTATAACAAACATTCAGTCTTATAACTTGGACCACAATCAAAGGATAGGTGATTTTATCACCACTCCCCGAAATTCACCCTGTGTCCCCTTGTATTCAATTCATACCCATACCCACAAACCCTGGTAACTACAGATCTGTCTTCTGCATCTGTAATTTTCCTTTTGCAGGAATATAAATTGTATCATGTATAAACATTATAATTAGGTTAGCATAATCGATTTGAGATTCATGTTCTGGTTCTTGTTAGTAGCTCATTCCTTTTTTGTTTGTTTTGTTTAGTTTGTGTTTTCAAAATAGGTATTCATTATTAAAAATTATATAAGCTGGCTTTTTATTACTCACAAATTATGAAAATTCTTAAACAATTTGTCTCAACCCTCCAAAAATGTATTCTCCCCCTATACAGTGTTCAGTGGCAGTACATTTTGATGGTATAGTAACTAACTCAGAAACATTCCATATAACTTGGGTAGAATGTACAAAGATAAGGCAGAAGGCAGGATCCTACAGTAATTTAAAAAAAATCAAGTTTAAGTGTTACTGAAGTTATATAGACAGTGAGGATTACAGAATAAATAGCAACTTTTTCCTACCATGTCGCCAAAGGCAAGGGAAAGAAAGAAAAGTAAAATGCACTATTGGGACTTCATCAGAATAAAAAGCTTCTGCACAGGAAAGGAAATAACAAAGCTAAAAAGCACCCTGCAGAATGGGAGAAGATATTTGCAAATGACATATCTGATAAGGGTAGTATCCAAAATCTGTAACAAACTTATCAAACTCAACACCCAAAAACCAAATTATCCAGTTTAACTCAGTTTAGTATTAACAAGAATTCTCTCAGGGAATGATAATTATTTTAAGTTTACAAATGAAGCAACTGCAAATGAGAGAGATCTGTATCTCACCCACACAATAAACTAGTGAAAATCTGAGCAAGAAATTGAAACCAGGTAGTTTGGCTCCTGGTCACTTCAAGGACCAAAAAAGGAGAGGCATTGGTCCTCCAATTTTGAGGAACAAGTATGAGTTACCTGTTTAGGCTCCCTCCAAATGCATGTTGAGTCAGAAAGAATGCAGAACATAGAATGCAGAACACAGAATGGTTGTAAACCTTCTGTCAGAAGGGATCCTATTACATCTGAGACAGTTATTTTCCTTTGGGCTTCATAATGAATACCTGACATTTCCTTGATAACTCACAACCTTGGGAATTCTGTGATTCCCCCAAATATCAATAATTAGGCATAGTTTATTTGATAAATCTGTTCACTCAGTAAGTAAGAATAAATCTGTTCATTTGCAAGAACATGAAATTCTTTTTCTTTTTCTTCCTAGATATCAGTAGCAGGCACTCCGTGTAGAAAGATTATTGATCAAGAATGTGATTTTACAGAATATTGCAATGGAACATCTAGTAATTGTGTTCCTGACACTTATGCATCAAATGGCATGTTGTGCAGGTTGGGAACTGCGTATTGTTATAATGGACGATGCCAAACTACTGATAACCAGTGTGCCCAGATATTTGGAGAAGGTATTACTCTTTCTTATATATTTCTTTTACCTCTATATGATAAAATATATATCACACAACTCTCAAAATAGAAGCACCTGAATCACAAGCTCAATAAAGATTAAATTTGAATTAGAGAAGAAGTTTTTGTAGAAGTGTTTAAAATTCTCCAGGATAATACTGTATATTCCTCTTCTCATGAGTTGATTTTTGCTTTTTGTACTTGGCAACCTGGGCAAAAATCCATGTTTACTTCCCATAATTTACATAGAGATTGGAAGGCAAGTCAATAGATTGTAGAATCTTACTTAAATTTCTTTTACTTTACATCTTCATTATCTAATTTTAATGGCATAAAGCAGAGTGAATTTTTTTTTGGTAATCAGAGTGAATTTTATTCAAGTATGATCATATTTCTTTACTGAGGAACTGCTAGGATAACAGTAGTCATAGGCCACTGATCAAAATTCATTCCTTTTTTTTTAAAGATTGTATTTATTTATTCATGAGAGATACATGGAGAGAGGCAGAGATATATGCTGAGGGAGAAGCAGGTTCCCTCTTGGGGGGTGGGGTGGTGGTGGTGATGTGGGACTCCATCCCAGAACCCTGGGATCACAACCTGAGCCAAAGGCAGAGATGCTCAACCACTGAGCCACCCAGCTGCCCCCCCCCCCAATTCTTTCTTATATTTTCTTATATTTCCTTTTTTTTTTCCGAGTAATTCAAATAAGAATTGTGCATATAAGCTTGTTAGGCAGTAACTACTCATAGTACCCCAATATAATTTCTTATAGGGATTAAATTGAATTTGAATGGATAAAAATTACTCATTGAAATGTATTCAGATCAATCATTTAGTAATTGAGCAAAAGTAGTATAAGCAGCACTTTTCAGTTATTTGTCCAGCAGTAATAAGGTCTATAATTTGTACCAAATGACATGATATGCAATTTATATTGTCTTCCTAATTATTTGAAACTTGTCTTTAGTAAGAAGTTTCAAATTAAGTGACTTAACCAACATTTAACCAGTGCTGCAGAGCTATAATCCCCTAAACCACAGGTCAGTGGTGTTTTCTCTAGGCTGTATTTTCGTGATTCCACTTTTTATTTGGTTTCTTTGTTTTTATTTTTCTTTTTCAATGATTACTTGCATTTAAAAATATTATTTGTCAGTGTCACAGTAACTTTAGATCAAGGTTTAATATATCATTTTAAAATTAAATAATACTCCCTATAAAATCCATTAAGGACTGTCCAGAACATACTCTTCTTTATCAATAAATAAATCCTTTATCCAGAATTGAGCTACTTGTCATTTGACAATCTTTTTGAGCTCTAATTAAAGCAAGGATTCTTAGGTAAGACTTAATTAACCATTAATGCATATGTAATTCCTCTTCTCATATATGCCCTAGTATCCCACAAAACTTACCAATCTGGGTCAAAAAATTGATCTCTCGATGTAGTTCATTCATTCATCCTTCCTTTCTTCATTCATTTGGCTACTATCTGGAGGAGGCACTTTTTTTTCTTGTTCTTATGCTAACAAAAGCTATACTGCAAAATGTTGTACTTAAGGCAAAGCATGCACACAGAGCTGAATAATATTCAATAAGATGAAAATTGTCATGTGGCTATTGTATTCATGGAGCTTATGATCAGGAAACAAATACAGTAAACACATAAAGACAAAAGCAATATGAATCCTTTAATTGTGCTAAGTGCAGTTAAAGGAAAGAAAATAGAATGCTGGGGGAAAATGAGGTGAAATAGACAAGAGAAATACTGCGTGCTGTCATCATATCATCTCCAGCTGTCAGCTCACTCCAGAATTTGTCTCAACACAGGCACCAAAACACACCCATCCCAGGACAGCACAAATGCAGTAATTAATTGAGATGGGGTATAAAGTCCTGATCATTATGGTCTAATCCAGCCACAAATTAGGCACAATTTGTACTCTAGCAGACTATTTATGTTTCACAGCTACCCATAGGGTCTTTATTGGGCCTACATTTCTGTTTGACTTCTTTGCTCCACCCTGCATTCTCCCCCTCACTTCCAGATGTTCTAATCACTAATAAATAGCTTTCACATTATACCTCATCTAGATTCTGACTTCTAGAAGCCCTAACCATTAGCAGTTGATATTGAGAGTGGTGTGAAAAAATAGCCCATAAGATCACCTTCAAAACTAAGTTACTTACTGAAAGCTGTGAATGAGCATGCCATCACTGGTAAAAGTTGATAATACCCTCACTGAGTGAACTGGGATAGTACAACATAATCCATTTGCTAGTACAATTGAAATGTATGGGGGAAACGATAACTATAAGGACAGGGGTATTAGATGGATATTACCAAACAACATTGAAAACTACGAAAAGATAACAAAAAGGTGTTCATTTGAGGGGCACCTGCGTGGCTCAGTGGCTGAGTGTCTGCCTTTGGCTCAAGTTGTGATCCCAGCATCCTGGGATACCATCAGGCTCACTGCAGGGAGCCTGCTTCTCCCTCTGCCTATGTCTCTGCCTCTCTCTGTGTGACTCTCATGAATAAATAAATAAAATATTTTTTAAAAAGTGTTCATTTCAAATTTAATTGTATGCTGTATAGGCACCACTGTTAACTTATAAAGGGATTTTCATCTCCTAAAATAGGATATTAGAAAAAGTTAAAAAATTATCAAGTTGGAGGAAACTCAGAGGAGGTTAAATTCTCAATCAAGTCTGTTTTACTGTGATCAAGGTTCTGGTTGGAAAAAGAATGAGAACAACAACTGGTATGGGAATAGTTGAAAATATGAAACAGTTGAAAATCCCCCTGATTTTAGCCTGTATACTTCTCTGAAACTACTGAATTTATAAAATGGCACAGCTCTGATCCATGACCTGACATCACCTGCAAAGTAAAACCAAACTTTATGTGTTTTACATCTCATTGAACTAAAAAAAGTAAAACACTTGGTAGTTCTTTCTGGGTTCTGGAGGCAGTATATTCCACATGAGGAAGTACTGCTTCATTTATTAGATGACATTAAATGTTGCTAACGTTAAGTGAAGTGAAAAGTAGAAAAGAGGCTCTGCAATATGTCCAAGTTGCAATGCAAGCAGTTCTGCATTCTGAATTATAAAACACAGGAATCCCAATAATATCAGAAGTTTAGGTTGTGAGAAAAAAAAATGCTATGTAGGGTTTATACTAAACCTTTTTGGGAGAATGACAGGGCTGTTATCTGGGGTTCTAGAGCAAGACTGTGCCACCTACACTGGAGAACTATACCACTTTGACAGAACAACTCTGGTCACATTAGTGACCCCTGTAGAGATGAAGAATCTGATTTTCAGACACCAAATAAACATGTGTTTAGAACTGTACAGTATAAGCTCAGTTATGTCAGATCCACCAAGTTAAATGGTCATATAAATGGAAGGCATTCATTCACCTGGATTCAAACACAAGCAAAAAGACAGGGCAGAAGAAAAATCCATGAGCAGGAAATCCAGAACAGTATACCCTTCTCCACTTTGCATCTCCCTCAGCTCGCACCCATAGATACATAGGATTTCACCATGACCAAGTTACACAAGAAGAAAAAGCCTAGGCTTGTTTTATAGATATGTTGCTTCAGTCACTGGTTATTAGTGAGGGGAAAAAATCCAGTAGCCATACTGCAACCTCATTTTGGAGGATGCCTTGAAAGATAATGACCATCTGGTCATCTGTTTTTTGTGGAAGGAGAAATGGCCAGAGGTTGATTAAAGATATACTCATGAATGATGACAAAGGGCCTAGTTTGTTGATGGGGAGCCTAGATGTGGAAAAACTAGAAGATTAAAGGCAAGGGTTCTGGGATAGAGAAATGTGGGTAAACACATGGAAATGAAAAATAATGTGAATCTTTGTATTAATCCACCAAACTAACACCCACCAACAAGCATCCACCATGGAAAAGACTTAGAACAATTAAATGAGAGTAATAATTTGGCTAGTTTACATCAGCCAGCATCCATTATTATCCACCCCAATGCCTGTAGAATGGACACATTTCTAGGCTTTCTCTGTTTTTTATTTTATTTTATTAATTTTTTATTACTGTCCCTGAAATAACTAATTCTATCTTGGGTTTAGTTTATCTTTTCCTTGAATACCTTTACCTTCTGGTCAAATGCAGCCAAGATTAACCAAGACAGATTCTGTTTCCCTACTTGTTTGCCTAAGACAATAAGTTTATTAAAGCTATTATCTCCCTTTCAGTCACTGTGAAGAGTTTTTCCAAGTGTTTCATTTTCATGTAACATGAATTACTCTTCTTTATCCAATGATAACAGTTTCCTTCTCATCTACTACTGGCTTCACTGACAATGCCAAATTTTTTAAGACATATTTTACAGGAAAAGTCCACTTTTAGGTACCCTGCAATGTTTAATGAATTGAAAACAACCCTAAAATATCTGAGATTTACATATCCAATACAATTATTCTACTACTCCATATTGCTTTGACTATGATGCACAGACTGCCAGATGAAACTCTACTTAAAACATTGCTTATCCCCCATCAGAAAATAAAGAGAATATAACACTCCTTTTACTCACAAGTCACACAAGATTTTCTGCCCATAACTGTGTTTCAAATCTCTCATTTCAGTAAGAGGATCAAATTACAAAGTCAAGCCTAATATTCATTGGATGAGGCAGTATGCATTCCCACAGGGAGGGGCAGCAAATTTTATTTTTTAAGATTTTATTTATTTATTCATGAGAGACACAGAGAGAGAGAGAGAGAGAGAGAGAGAGAGAGGCAGAGACACAGGCAGAGGGAGAAGCAGGCTCCATGCAGGGAGCCTGACGTGGGACTCCATCCCGGGTCTCCAGGATCACGCCCTGGACCGAAGGCAACGCTAAACCGCTAAGCCTCCCGGGATGGGGAGGGGCAGCAAATTATTTTTAACAGCAATTTAATTTTACTGCAATAGATACAAGTCTTTTCTGTTTTCTGTCGGATCATTGTTTCTTTCTACTTGCATTGACAGTATACACTCAGAAAAAAAAAAAAAAACATGACTTTTTTCATGATATTTTGTTTATACAATAAGAGTTTCATTGTTGTTTTTTTATGAACAAAAATTTTAATTTGAATTAAGAATAGTAATTTAACAGACATCTTTGCATTTTTAGGTGCTCAAGGTGCTCCATTTGCCTGTTTCAAAGAAATCAATTCTCTGCATGATAAATTTGGAAACTGTGGTTTTAAAAATTCACAGCCATTACCTTGTGACCAGAAGTATGTATATAGAAAATAATTGTTTTATTGAGTCATAAGTGTAGATTGCTTGCCAAGAGACACTAAAGAGTAATGGACAGTAAATTGTATATCAGGAGAATATCTAAATTAACATTATATATATTGTTCTTCAATTAATTCAATTTCCTTTTTCCCTGATATGTTCCAATAATGAGAAGAGACAAAAAAAAAAAAAAAAAAGCTGATGCTTATTACCAGAGGTAGGCAGGTAGGCAGTGGGCAAAAACTGCCAAAAATCAAAAACTTGTGCACTATATTGATAAAACTGAGTATTTTTTATTAAGTTGATAAACGATAATGATCCTAAAACTAGTGCTTTGATTTTTAAGACATGAAATTATTGAGAGGAATAAAGTTTCCTTTTTGTTTCTGTTGTTTGTTTCTAAAATACTAATATGTAAAACATAGAAGTACCTATTGATGACTAAAATGGAAGTAATGGAATATTTTTAAGGGATTTATGAAATCCAATAAAGGAGAGCTTAATCCATAACAAATACTTCCTCAATTTCATGGGACTATTGAAAATGAAAGAATAATAATAATAATAATAACAACTGATAAGAGATTGACCAAGATGGCAACATAGGAGACTGGAATTTTACTCCTATTACATACACACTGAATGTTCATGTGCACATGGAGCAATTGCTTCTAAAAGAAATCTAGAAAATACCTGAAACTCTAACACATTGAGCAAATGAGCAAATACTCAACATTGAAACAAGTAGATACACTCTATAAACCCCACCACTGGCACAGCACCATTCAGTTGGAAGGGAAATCCCAACTTCCAGTTTCTTTCTGGAGAGCAAAGGATTTGGACCCTACATTTAGTTTTCCAACATTTAAGACACTTCCCTGAAGACAGGATCACAAAACATTTAATTCTGAAAGCCAATAGGGCTTGTGTCCACTATGGCAAACAAAGGAATGATTAACAGGAATTTAAGCACATACCACAGATATCACTAGAGATGAAGCTGGCAAAATCTCCTATCTCCTGTCCAGTCTTTTCCCTGAAAGGGATCTAGCTGCCTACTTAGAAACTTACCACCTATGGACCAGGCTTCCAATTTAGCACACATCTAAGGACTAGCTATGATCCTTCCCAGACTCAGGAAACTGATAGACGCCTCCTCTGCCAATTCCTTATAGCCCACTCTAAGTCACTCATATCTCCCTGCAAGAAATGTGTACAAAAGTCTGTTCTCCAACTATGGCACTACACCCAAGAGACAAGTCCCTAAATCATCTGGCTCTGAAAGCCAAAAGGAGCTTCTAGTCACAAGCCCCACAAGGCTGTAGCAAACAAAGGAGTTCTCAATCTGCTATCCCCCAGGGCTCAGCACAGAGGAAGAAGGCAAAATTGCCTATTTCAAAGTCTTACCGGAAATGGATCTATTTGCATACTGTAAAAGATGTTGACTGAGGATCAGGTTTCTAATTTAGAATACATCATGGGCTTTGATCCTGCCCAGGAACTAGAGAAGCTGGCAGCCTTCTCTCCCAGTGTCCCTGCTAGCCAGTGGCAAGTCTCCAGTATCTCTGGAAGGAGCTTATAAAGCCTGTTTCCACCACAGATTTTTATATCCTCTGCCCAAAGATCAGGTTCCCAAACCACCTAGTTCTGATAGCCAATAGGACTTCTCTTCAAAGTCTCACAGGACTGTAGCAAAGAAACAGTGCCTAAAAGACAATGGAGTTTCCTCCCTTCTATCCAACCCTGCAGCTATTCAGCTAGGCCCAACACAGAGAAAAAAAGCAAAATATCCATCTCCTATTTTCCCCCCTGAGAAGTCCTTAACTACATACTTTTCTAGCTGCTGCCTTGGATTCTGCTTCCAGTCAGACTACATCTTGGGGCTCAGTGAAGTCTTCCCTTTTATAGCAGTGATGAGTCTTGGCATATCTTAACTATTGGGAGCCACTAAGAGTAAATAAGTTGTCTTGGACAATCAAAAAAGATTAAAAAGTAAACTGGAACTAAGACTAGGCTGAACTAATTAATGAGGTTTATCTTGTAAATGAAACCACTCTCTTAAGATGGGGAGAGGTGGCTGTTTTATGTAATGCACAGAAACCAACACAGAATTTAAGAAAATATGAGGAAACATACAAGTATTTTCCCCCAAAAAATAATAATCTCCAGAAACCGATTTAATGAAATGGAGATAAGTGATATACTTGATAGAGAGATAAAAATAACAGTCATAAAGATGTGTACTGTGATCAAAAGAGCAATGCATGAACAAATTGAGAATTTTAACCAAGATATAGAAAATATAAGAAAGTACCAAACAAATCACAAAGCCAAAGAACACAACAACTAAATTAAAAAAGTGAAAGAGTCAATAAATTAGGAGATGGCAATGAAATTTACTTAACTAGAGGAAAGAAAGAAAGGAAAGAAAAAAAAGATTGAAAAAGAAAGAAAAGAAAGAAAGAAAAGAAAGAAAGAAAGAAAGAAAGAAAGAAAGAAAGAGAAAAGAAAGAGATTAAAGGTGGTTATTTAAGACAAAATTAAAGAAATTAGGAAAAGAAAACATACGAAAGAATAAAATCCACAGGAAATAGCAAATAAATAGTTAAAATCACAATACCCTATAGTGGTAATAGAGGGAGGTAAATCACTCACAACTCTAGTATAAAGATTAGAAGACAAAAGAATTTGAAATGACATAGTTACTAATTTATAAACAATGTAAAAAAAATACACCTTGTGACCTAAAAAATATAAATATGCAGGAGGAGTATAAAAATGTAATTTTTGTATGTGTTCAGAGTTTTTAACAGCTAAAATTGATTGTTATAAATATACACTGTTTTACATAAGTCTCATGGTAAACACAAAGCAAAAACTTAAAGTAGATGCACAAAAGATAAAAAATGAACTGTATGGAATCAAAGCATAAAGCTATAGAAAATCAAATCACAGACAAAGACAGCAAGAGAGGAGCAAAGGAGCAAAGACATTATAAACCAACCAGAAAACAATTTACAAAATTGCAATAGTAAGTCCGTATCTATCAGAAAATACTTTAAATAATAAATATACTGTATTCTCCAATCAAAATATAGAGTGACTGAGTGGATAATAAAACAAGACCTAATAGGGGTGGCTGGGTAGCTCAGTTGGTTAAGCATCTGCCTTCAGCTTAGGTCATGGTCCCAGGGTCCTAGGATAGAACCTACAGTGGGGTTCCCTACTCAGCAGGGAGTGTGCTTTTCCCTCTACCCCTACCCCTGTTGCTCTCTCTCTCTCTCTCAAATAAATAAAATCTTTAAAAAATAACAAGACCCAGCAATATATTGCCTACAAGAGACTCACTTCGGTTTTACAATGCATAAAGTGAAAGTGAACATTGGAAAAAGGTAATCTATGCAAAATGCAAATAAAAACAAAACAAAAACAAGAGAAAAAAGCACAGATAGCTAAACTTGTATCAGACAAAAAGACTTTAAGCCAAAAACTGTAACAAGAGACAAGTCATTATATAATGATAAAGGGATCAATTCACCAAGACAATGTAACATTAGTAAATATTTATGTACCAAATTTAGAAGCACCAAAGTATATAAAGCAAATATCAAGAAATTGAAGGGAGAAACATACAATACGATAATGGTAGGGAACTTCAATACCCCATTTTAACAATGGATAGATAATCCAGACAGAAAATCAGTATGGAAACATCAATCTTAAACTAAATATTGAACCTGATGGACTTAACAGATATTTATAGAACATTCCATCCAGCAGGAGCGGAGTACATCCTTATTAAGTACACACCCACTTTCTGCAGGAAAGCATATGATAAGCCACAACAAAAAAAATGTCAATAAATTTAGGAAAATGAAAACAATATCAAACATCTATTCTAAACACAAATGTATGAAACTAGAAATCAATTACAAGAAGAAAATTGGAAAATTAAAATTTGTGGAGAATAGGCAGCATGCTATGGAATAACCAAGGGGTCATAGAAGAAATAAGAAGAGAAGTTGAAAAATACTTTGAAAAAACGAAAATGGATACACAACATACTAGAGTGTTTGATGTAGCAAAGCAGTTATAAAAAGGAAGTTTTTTTGTGATAAATGTCTACATTAAATAGAGAAATATCTGACATAAGAACCTAATCTACTCCTCAAAGGCTAGAAAAAGTAGAATAACCTATACATAACTTGAGTAGAAGAAAGAAAATAGCATAGAATGGAAAGAAATGAGACTAAAAAGTCAATAGAAAATATTGAAAGTTGATGTTTTGAAAATGTAAATAAAACTGACAAACCACTAGCTAGACCTACTAAGAAAAAAGAAGTATGACTCAAATAGCTAAAATTAGAAATGAAGGAGAAGACATTATAACTGACATCACAGGAACAAAAAGGAGAATAACTATAGACAGGTATATGCCCCCAAATTGGGCAAGGTAGAAGAAATGGATAAGCAACCTAGACATGTACAGTCTACTGAATCATGAATCATGAACAAATAAAAAACCTTAACAGACTAAAACAAAAGAGATTGAATCATTAATCAAAAATCTCCTCAAAAACAAAATTCTAGACTCCAATGGCTCCATTGGTGAGTTCTCCTGAGCATTGAAAGAATACCAATCCTTGTCAAAATCTTGTAAAAATCAGAAGAGGGGAAAAAAAAAAAAAAAAAAACCACTTCTGAAGTCATTTTACAAAGCTAGTATTGCTCTAATAACAAAGCTGGGCAAGGATATTATAAGAAGATATATAATAGGCCAATATCCCTGATGAACATAGATGAAAAAAATCCCCAACAAAATAATGGAAAACTAATTAAAAAGTAAATTAAAAGGGTGGTGCCTCGGTGGATCATTTGGTTGAGCACCCATTTCTTGATTTCATCCCAGGTAATGATCTCAGGGTTGTGAGTCTTACATTGGGCTCCACACTGAGCATGGAGCCTGCTCAAGATTCTCTCTGTTCTTCTCCCTCTGCCCCCCCCCCTCTTGCTCTTTTTCTCTCTAAGAATAAAAATTATAAAATAAAATAATAAAATAAAATAAAATAAATAAAATAAAATACTATATTAAAAGGATCATACATCATGACCAAGTAACATTTATCCCAGTGATGCAGGGATGGTTCACCCTCAACAAATCAATCACTGTGATACATCACATTAACAAAATAAAGTACAAAAATCATATGATTATCTCAATAGGTGCAGAAAAAGGATTTGACAAAATTCAATATCCTTTTACTATATAAACATATTTGTGTAGAAAGATTGTACCTCAACATAATAAAGGTTATATATGACAAGCCCACATCTAAGATCATACTTAATGGTGACAGCTCAAAATTTCTTCTCTGAGACCAAGAACAAGACAAGGATGAATTCTCTCGTTAACTTCTATTCAAAATAATACTACAAGTATTATTAGGCAGGAAGAAATAAAAGGTATCCAAATAAGAAAAAAAGAAGTAAAATTGTCTGTTGTAGATGATACAATCTTACATGTGGGACACACTTACATACGGGAAACCACAAAAATGTTAGAGCTAATAAATTCAGTAAAATTTTAGAATACGATTTCTATATACAAAAATTAGTTGCATTTCTATACACTAATGAATTATTGGAAAGAGAAGTTAATAATCCCATTTATAATAACATCACAAAGAATAAAATACTTAGAAATGAATTTATCCAAAGAAGTGAAAGATTTTATATATATACATATTTATATATATAGTTTATATACATATATATACTAAAAATTATTAAAAATTGATGAAATAAATTGAATAATACAATAAATGTAAGGATATTCTCTGCTGATAGATTGGAAGTATGAATATTATTAAAATACCTGTACTACCCAAAGCTATCTACAGATTCAATGCAATCCCTATCAAAATTTCAATGTCATTTTTTACAGAAATAGAAAAAGTTCTAAAATTATGTGAAACCACAAAAGACTTCCAAGAGCCAGAGCAGTATTGAAAAAGAATGACAAAGTATCACACTTTCTGATTTCAAACTATATCAAAAATCTATAGCAATAAAAAAACTATAGTCATCAAAAGAGTATGATATTGGCATAAAAACCAACACATATTAATGGAACAGGGTAGACAGCCTAAAATAAATGCATGTATATCCAATTGATTAATTTTCTTTTTTTAAAAAGATTTTATTTATTTATTCATGAGAGAAACAGAGAAAGAGAGAGGCAGAGAGACAGGCAGAGGGAGAAGTAAGCTCCACGCAGGGAGCCCAACATGGGACTTGATCCCAGGTCTCCAGGATCCTGCCCTGGGCTGAAGGCGGCACTAAACCACTGAGCCACCTGGGCTGCCCCAATTGATTAATTTTCAACAAAAGGACCAAGATTATACAATAGGGAAATTATAGTCTGTTCAATAAATCACATTGGGAAAATGGGATTGATACAGGGAAAAAAAATAAAACCTAACCTGTATCTCACATCATACACAAAAATCAAGTAAAGTAGAAAAAAGACTTGAATGTAAGATATAAAACTGTAAAACTCCTAGAGGAAAAAACACTTGATAACTTCTTTGAGGGGTCTTGGCAATGATTTTTTACTGTCACTGAAAGCAAAGGCAGCAAAAGATTACACAAGTAGGAGCACAACACTAAAAAGCTTCACCTTAGCAAATGAAATCATCCACAAAATGAAAATGCAAACTATGAAATGGAAAACATCTTTGCAAACCAAGTATCTGATAAAATAAGCAAGAAATCTTCCAACTCAATAGAAAGAAAAACTATTTTAATGGACAAAGAACACAAAATAGACCTTTTTCCAAGAATAGATATGTGCATGGCCAAGTACATGAGAATGTATTCAGCATCACTAATCATCAAGGAAATGCATATCAAAACTGCAACAAGATATCAAATCACATCTGTTTGGATGGCTATTATAAAAAGGCAATCGATAGCAAACGCTTGCAAAGATGTGGAGAAAAGGGAGCCCTCATACGGTGTTCATGGGGATATAAGCTGGTACAGCCACTAAGAAAAATAGTTTGGAGTTTCCTCAGAAAATTGAAAATAGAACCACCATATGATCTAACAAAGTTGCTTCTAACTATATAGCCAAAAGAAATAAAATCAGTATCTTGAAGAGATTTAATTACAGCATTATTCACAATAGCCAAGGTATGGAAAAAATCTATATGTTCAACAATAGATAAATGGATCAGAAAAGTGCTTGCTATGTATACAATGAAACCGTGTTCAACTTTAAAAAGAAGGAAATATTGTCATTTGTGACAACATGGATGAACCTGGCCAGCTGTATGCTAAGTGAAATGAGCCAAACAAGGAAAGACAAATACTAAATAGTATCATTTATATGTGGAATTAAAAAAAAATTAAACTCCTATAAAGAGAGTAGAAAAATAGTTGACAGTGAGAAATAGAGATTGGTTAGTAGGAGGGTACCAGTTTTCAGTTTTAAGATGAATAAAGTCCAAGAATCTAATATATAATATGGTGACTATAGTTGATAACATTCAATTGTATAGTTGAAATTTGCTAAGACGGTAGAACTTATACGTTCTCATATACTCACAGAGAAGGATAAATAAATAAAGTGCTAAATGTGTTAAGTCAGTGGGGGAAATCCTTTCACAGTATATACATATATCAAATCATCAGTTTGTACATTTTAAATGTCTTACAAGTTTATTTGTCTATTATACCTCAGTAAAGTTGGAAAAGCATAGTAAAACAAATACATTCTGGAGATCTACTACATGATATAGTTACTACAGTAAAAAATATTGTATTGTACGCTTAAAATTTGGCAAATGGTAGTAGTTATATTAAGTGTTCTTTACACTAAATATTTTTAAATAATACATTAATAAAATTGCCATTACTACTACTACTACTACTACTACTACTACTACTACTTCTACTACTACTACTACTATAATTATTATACAAAGGCAGAAGGAAATTTTGGGAAGTGGTGCATATGTTTATGTCCTTGATGGTGCTGATAGACTCATGAGTGTGTATTTATTTCTACCCAAATATTGTTTACATTAAATATGTATAGTGTTGTAGTTATTAATTATAACTTAAGGTGGCTTAAAAATAGTTATAAATACAAATTCAAGAACTAAGGGAATGGAAAGAGAATATAAAACATTCAGATAGGGTCAAGCAATCCACAGAGAAGCAGGATTTTCCTTAACCTCCAAATACATGGTCAGGAAAAATTATAAAATCCTTTGGTAAGAACTACATTCAGCATGCTTATATAAAAAAAAGGGGGGGATCCCTGGGTGGCGCAGCGGTTTGGCGCCTGCCTTTGGCCCAGGGCGCGATCCTGGAGACCCGGGATCGAATCCCACGTCGGGCTCCCGGTGCATGGAGCCTGCTTCTCCCTCTGCCTGTGTCTCTGCCTCTCTCTCTCTCTCTCTCTCTCTCTCTCTCTCTGTGTGATTATCATAAATAAATTAAAAAAAAATTTAAAAAGGGCTTTGTTCCTTTATGAATATTATAGACAGCTGCATAAAGTGTCTAGTTGGATAGGACTAAGATAGTATCCACCACTTTGCAAGAAGACTGATAGATTGAAAGAGCATGTCTGAAATCACAAAGTGAATAGTGATGAGGGGAGATCTGATAAGGAGACCTTTATAGTCCAAAAGACAAGATTTAATCAATCATACCTTGTTATCTATAAGAGAAGACTTTTGAAGAAATGATAATGGCATGCTTGACAAGCACATATCAATAGTCAAGAATAGTTTCTAGGGCAGCCCGGGTGGCTCAGCGGTTTAGCGCCGCCTACAGCTCAGGGCGTGATCCTGGAGACCCAGGATCGAGTCCCACGTCAGGCTCCCTGCATGGAGCCTGCTTCTCCCTCTGCCTGTGTCTCTGCCTCTCTCTCTCTCTCTCCTCTCTGTGTATTCTCATGAATAAATAAATAAAATCTTAAAAAAAAGTAGTTGTTTCCATTGAAAATGAAAAATTATAGATTTGAGTAAATCCAAGAGCAGGAAGTGATATAGATTACTTGCCAAGATATAGTCTAGGAATATTATAAGTCTTAAAGAAGCCAGTATTCTATCCCATGATAGACTATAAATGGCTAAATAAACTGTTTATGGGATAATGTTTGGTATGCTTGTGGCATAAAGGAGATTTCAAGGTTTCTTAATTCTCGGAGGAGAAGTGCAGAACTACTGGAAGTATCAGCATGTTGGAAAAATCTTGAGATCAATATTAAGAGTGTGTATACTACAGAAGTATACTGACTAAAGTTCAAGTTCATTAACAGAAGGGGCTCAAAAGATAGAGTTAATAAATGCAATCAACTATTCTCAGGAAATGTTGAGCAACAAATCACCAGACTGGCCAAGCTATAGTAAAGTGGAAGCAGGTGATGAATTTTCCCATGGAGTGTGGTAAAATATGAGTGCTCTAGGCCAACTGTAGGCTAGACAAAAAGTTTATTTCTGAAATATGAAGTTATGACTGCAAATTTTAGTTCAGTGTACAGTATTCAATTTGATTACAGTGCTAATCCACTGTATTCAGTTGTCATACATCATAGGATAATGCTACTTTGGCTTTTTTTTTCTGCCAAAAGTTATATCAAACATTTATGTAATATAAAACATTTACTTGGAAATCGGAATCATTAAAAGACAAAGTAATAGGAATTTTGTTTTTAATTTCAGGGATGTTCTCTGTGGAAAATTAGCTTGTGTTTGGCCACATAAGAATACTTATAAAAATGATGTTCGATCTGCAGTTTATTCTTATATTCAAGGGCATGCGTGCATATCTATGACTACTGGATTATCAGTGAGATCAGATGGAAGAGATTATGCCTATGTAGCTGATGGCACTGTTTGTGGTGCACAAATGGTAACAAAAATTTATATTTAGCTGTGTTAAATTATGTAATAGTCAAATACTATTTTCCATGATGACTATCACAATTACACTGAACGGATTTGAACCTGGTGGTGACTATTATTTCCCATACAATATTGAAAAGATAATTAAACTAGGCCTCATTTATGCAATAACTTTGCTTTTTGGGTGTTATAACCTGTCATTAATCCTGGTATGAGAAGATGCGTATGTGTTTTAAGCACAACATTCCACTAAATGAAGGTGATATTTTTATCCAATCTTTGAATGCTAACAAATTTTAATCATAGAATTCTGAGTTTTTAGTTTTTCCTCCTTCACAAAGAAATGTAAGTGAGCTTTTATATTTCTTAAACCATCTGTTTACATTTATGATCATTACTTATACATTATGTATAAGTGTGAGAAGTTTGGAGAACCAAACAAAAAGTCTATATCAGGAAAGTATGGTTACAGTGATGTACATATATATATATATATATATACATACATTTGAGTGTTTGCGCTCATATAGTCATTAAAGGGAGAACAGCGATGATTCAGAGGCTGTTAGTTAATTTGTAAATACAAGTGCACACCTTCCAGAAAATATAAGGCATCTGAGAATTAAAGTAGCAATTGTAAATCAGTGTACTACACATATAAAGGACATTCAAACTTACTTGCAGAATTAAAAACAAAACAAAACCTTGAAATCGTGAATCAATTATCAATTCTTATTTTATGAAACTGTATGTTAATTATTTTTATTGAGGTATATTTGACCTAAATCTTATATTAGTTTCAGGTGTACAACATAATTGACATTATACACATTATGAGATGATCACCACAACAAGTCTATAGTCCATCACCTACAAAGTTAATACATTATTGGCTATATTCCTCCTACTGTGCATTATATCCTCATGACTTATTTGAACCTATATGCTTGTACTTTTTAATCTCTTTCATCTTTTTTGTCCTACCCAATCCCTTCCCCTCTGACAACCACCGATCTGTTCTCTGTGACTGTAAGTCTGGGTTTTGTTTTGTTTTGTTTTTTTAAATTCCACATATAGGAGAAATAGCATTTGTTTTTCCCTGACTTATTTCAGTTGCATAATATCCTTAAGTTTCATTCATGTTGTCACAAATATCAAGATTTCATTATTTTTTTGTGGTTGAGTAGTAATGCACTGTATATATATATATATATATATATATATATATATATATATCACATATTCTTTATCCATCTATTTTTTAAAAGATTTATTTATTTATTACTTATTATTTATTTGTTTATTCATGAGAGACAGAGAGGCAGAGACACAGGCAGAGAAAGAAACAGTCTCCCTGCAGAGAACCGGCTGTGGGACTCAATCCCAGGACCCAGGGATCATGCCCTGAGCCGAAGGCAGAAGCTCAGCCACTGAGCCACCCAGGCATCCCTATCCATTCATTTATTGATGAACATCTGGGTTGTGTTTTTCTGTTATTGAGTTGTGTGAGTTCTTTACATATTTTGGATCTAAGCCCCTTATTATATATACGATTTGGAAATATCTTTTTACAGTAAGTTGCCTTTTTATTTTGTACATGGTTTCTTTTACTGCGTGAAGGCTTTTTAGTTTGATGTAGTCTGATTTGTTTATTTTTTGTTTTTGTTTCTCTTGCCTTTGATATCAGATTCAAAAAATAAAAATCTTTAAGATATTGTTGAATTTATCATCTATGTTTCCTTCTAGGAACTTTATGGTTTCAGATATTACATTCAAGTCATTAATATATTGTTAATCTTTGTACATGTTAAGATGGTGGTGGTCCAGTTTTATTCTTTTGTGTGTAGCTATCAGTTTTCCCAACACCATCGTTAGAAGACACTAATTCCTATTGTATATCTTGTCTCCTTCATTGTAAATTAAGTGACCATACATGTATAGGCTCCTTATTCTATTCTATTGGTTTATATGCCTATTTTGATTCCTATACTATACTGTTTCATTTGCTATAGCTCCATAATCTAGTTTGAAACCAGAAAAATGTAGTATCTCCAGGTTTATTATTTTTGAGGATTCTTTTGTCAATTAAATGCCATCTGTGATTCCATACAAATTTTAGAATTTTTTTTCCATTTTGGTGATGAATGCCTTTGGAGATTTGATAGGCATTGCATTTAATCTGCAGATTGCTTTGATTAGTATTGATATTTTAACAATATTAATTCTTCCACTGCATGAGCACAGAATACCATTCCATTTATTTGTGTCCTCTTCAATTTCAATCATCATCCTATAGTTTTAGTGTACAGATCTTTCACCTCCTTGGCTAAATTTATCCCTAGGTATTTTATTCTTTTTGATGTAATTGTCAGTAGGATTTAAAAAAAAAATCTTTTTGATAGTTTATTAGCATGTAGAAATGCAACAGATTTTTTTACCTTGATTTTTTAAGCCTGAAACTTTACTGAATTTCTTCACTAGTTCTAACAGTTTTGTGGTGGAGTCTTTAGGATTTTCCCTTTTAAAAATATTTATTTATTTATTTTAGAGAGGGAGAAAGAAAGAGCATAAATGAGGGGAGGAGCAGAGGGAGAGGGACAACCAGACTCTGCACTGAGTGTAGAGCCTGACATGAGGCTTAATCCCATGACCCTGAGATCATGGCTTGAGCAGAAATTAAGAGTCAGATGCTTAACTGACTCAGCCACCCCAGGTACCCCAGGGTTTTCTATATATAATATCATGTCATCTGCAAATAGTTGGTTTTACTTCTTCCTTTCCACTTTGTTTGTCTTTTATTTGTTTTTGTTGTCTAATTGTTGCAGCTAGGACTTCCAATACTATGTTGACTAAAAATTGTCTTGCTGTTGGTCTTAGAGGTAAAGCTCTCAGCTTTTCGTCACTCATTGTGATACTGGCTGTATTTGTTATTTTATCCATTCAACACTCTGTCTTTTGATTAAAGTATTTATACAATTTACATGTAATGTAATTGTTGATGCATATGTACTTATTCATATCTGTTTCATTCATTGTTTTCTGGCTGTTACTGTGGTTTGTCTCCTTTTCTTTCCCGTTTTCTCCCTTTGTGTTTTGATGACTTAAGTGTTATGCTTATGTTTCTCTCTCATTTTCTCTTGTGTGTTTACTATAAATTTTTGTCTTGTGGTTACCATAAGATTGATATATATCTTTTTATGTATAGCACCTTAAGTTTGAACTAAAACTCTAAATTTTTGCTCTCCCCTTTTTGTGTTTTGTATGTATGTGTTTTTGATGTCACATTTTACATCTTTTTATTATATGTATCCCTTAACTAATTATTGCTGCTTAGTTAATTTTACTACTTTTATCTTTTAACATTCATAGTAGCTTTATAATTGTTAATCACTACCTATATTATATTTATTTTTTGCAGTGTGATTTTTACTTCTGTATGTTTTCCAGCTATTATACTAAATTACTGTAATTTATTTTTAGTTTAAATAAGCCCCTTTAACATTTCTTGTAAGACAATAATGACAAACTCCTTTAGCTTTTACTTCTCTTGAAAACTCTTTACTATTTCTTCATTTCTGGATGATAATCTTGCTGGTCAGAGTATTCTTAGAGGGATGATTTATTTTTTGTTTTTGTTTTTGTTTTTCCCCTTTCAGCAGTTTGAATATCATGCCGCTTCTTCAGGGCTGAAAAAAAAAATCTCTGCTTTTAAGATTCTCTTCTTTAACTTTTCACATTTTATTTTAGTTTTGCTTTTGTTTTTAGGGGTTTTTTTTAAGTTTTTATTTAAATTCCAGTTAGTTAACATACAGTGTAATATTAGTTTCAGGTGTACAATTCAGTGATTCAGCACTTATATATAATGACTGGTGCTCATCACAGCTGCACTAATCCCCATTACCTATTTAATCCATCCTCCAACTCACCTCCCCTCTGATAACCATCAGTTTGTTTGCGATAGTTAAGTCTTTCCCTTGATTTGCCTCTCTCCTTTTTCCTGTGTATACTCATTTGTTTTGTTTCTTAAATTCCACATATGAGTAAATTCATATTGTATTTATATTCCTCTGACTTATTTCACATAGCATAATACTTTTAGCCTCATCTATATTGTTGCAAATGACAGGAGTTAATTCTCTTATGGCTGAGTAATATTCCATTATATATATATATATATATATATATATATATATATATATATATATATATATACACACACACACACACACACATATTCTTTACTCATTCGTCAGTTGATGAACACTTGGGCGATTTCCATAGATTGGCTATTGTAGATAATACTGATATAAACATTAGGCTGTATTTATCCCTTTGAATTAGTATTTTTTGGTTTTTGTTTTTATTTTTTTATTGGAGTTCAATTTGCCAACATATAGCATAACACCCAGTGCTCATCCCATCAAGTGGCCCCCTCAGTGCCCATCACCCAGTCCCCCCAGTCCCCCCACCCACCTCCCTTTCTATTACCCCTTGTTCATTTCCCAGAGTTAGGAGTCTCTCATGTTCTGTCACCCTCTCTGATGTTTCCCACTCATTTTCTCTCTTTTCCCCTTTATTCCCTTTCATTAATACTTATATTCCCCGAATGAAAGAGACCATATAATGTTTGTCCTTCTCTGATTGACTTATTTCACTCAGCATAATACCCTCCAGTTCCAACCACATCGAGGCAAATGATGGGTATTTGTCATTTCTAATGGCTAAGTAATATTCCATTGTATACATAGACCACATCTTCTTTATCCATTCATCTTTCTATGAACACAGAGGCTCCTTCCATAGTTTGGCTATTGTGGCCATTGCTGCTATAAACATCGGAGTGCAGGGTCCCGGCATTTCACTACATCTGTATCTTTGGGGTAAACCCCCAGCAGTGCAATTGCTGGGTCGTAGGGTAGCTCTATTTTTAACTCTTTGAGGAACCTCCACACAGTTTTCCAGAGTGGCTGTACCAGTTCACATTTCCACTAAAAGTGCAAGAGGGTTCCCCTTTCTCTACATCCTCTCCAACATTTGTTGTTTCCTGTCTTGTTAATTTTCCCCATTCTCACTGGTGTGAGGTGGTATCTCATTGTGGTTTTGATTGTATTTCCCTAATGGCAAGTGATGCTAGGCATTTTCTCATGTGCTTGTTGGTCATGTCTGTATTTCCTTTGGTGAAATTTCTGTTCATGTCTTTTGCCCATTTCATTATTGGATTCTTTGTTTCTTTGCTGTTGAGTTTAATAAGTTCCTTATAGATCTTGGATACTAGCCCTTTATCTGGTATCTTCTCCCATTTTTTAGGTTGTCTTTTAGTTTTGTTACCTGTTTCTTTTTCTGTGCAGAGGCTTTTGATTTTGATTAAGTCCCAATAATTCATTTTTTCTTTTGTTTCCCTTGCCTTCATAGATGTGTGTTGCAAGAAGTTGCTGTGGCCAAGTTCAAAAAGGGTGTTGCCTATCCTCCTCTAGGATTTTGATGGATTCTTGTCTCACATTTAGATATTTCATCCATTTTGAGCTGATTTTTGTGTATGATGCAAGAGAATAGTCTAGTTTCATTCTTCTGCACGTGGCTGTCCAATTTTCCCAGAACCATTTATTGAAGACACTGTCTTTTTTTTTCCAGTGAATAGTCTTTCCTGCTTTGTCACATATTAGTTGACCATAGAGTTGAGAGGAGCCCATTTCTGGGTTCTCTATTCTGTTTAATTGATTTATGTGTCTGTTTTTGTGCCAGTATCACACTGTCTTGATGATCACATGCTTGTTGGACAACCTGAAATCCGGCATTGTGATGTCCCCGCTATGGTTTTCTTTTTCAATATTCCCCTGGCTATTTGGGATCTTTTCTGATTCCACACAAATCTTGAGATGGTTTGTTCCAACTCTCTGAAAAAAGTCCATCGTAGTTTGATAGGGATTGCATTGAATGTGTAAATTGCCCTGGGTAGCATTGACATTTTCACAATTTTAATTCTTCCAATCATGAGCATGGAATATTTTTCCATCTCTTTGTGTCTTTCTCAATTTCTTTCAGAAGTCTTCTGTAGTTTTTAGGGTATAGATCCTTTATCTCTTTGGTTAGGTTTATTCTTAGGCATTTTATGTTTGGGTGTAATTGTAAATGGGATTGACTCCTTAATCTCTCTTTCTTCAGTCTCACTGTTAGTGTATAGAAATGCAACTGACTACTGGGCATTGATTTTGTATCCTGCCACACTGCCAAATTGCTGTATGAGTTCTAGCAATCTTGGAGTGGTGTCTTTTGGGTTTTCTATGTACAGTATACGTCATCTGCAAAGAGGGACAGTTTGACTTCTTCATGGGCAATTTGAATGCCTTTTATTTCTTTTTGTTGTCTGATTGCTGAGACTAGGACTTCTAATACTATGTTGAATAGCAGTGGTGAGAGTGGACATCCCTGTCGTGTTCCTGATCTTAGGGGATAGGCTCCCAGTGCTACCCATTGAGAATGATATTTGCTGTGGGCTTTTCATAGATGGCTTTAAGATGCTGAGGAATGTTCTCTCTATCCTACACTCTGAAAAGTTTTGATCAGGAATGGATGCTGTAGGGTATTCCTGGGTAGCTCAGTGGTTTAGCACCTGCCTTTGGCTGAGGGTGTGATCCTGGAGTCCAAGGATCAGGTCCCACATTGGGCTCCTTGAGCGGAGCCTGCTTCTCCCTTTGCTTCTCTCTCTCTGTGTGTCTGTCATGAATGGATGAATAAAATCTTAAAAAAAGAAAAAGAAAAAGGAATGGATGCTGTATTTTGTCAAGGGCTTTCTCTGTGTCTATTGAGAGGATCATATGGTTCTTGTTTTTTCTCTTGTTGATATGATCTATCACGTTGATTGTTTTATGACTGTTGAACCAACCTTGCATCCTGGGGATAAATCCCACTTGGTCAGGGTGAATAATCTTCTTAATGTATTGTTGTATCCTATTGGCTAGTATCTTGTTGAGAATTTTTGCATCCATGTTCATCAGGGATATTGTTCTATAATTTTTTTGGTGGGGTCTTTGTCTGGTTTTGGAATTAAGGTGATGCTGGCCTCATAAAATGAGTTTGGAAGTATACCATTCCTTTCTATCTTTTGGAACAACTTTAGTTGAATAGGCATTGTTTCTTCTTTAAACGTTTGATAGTATTCCCCTGGGAAGCCATGTGACCCTGGACTTTTGTGTCCTGGGAGGTTTTTGGTGATTACTTCAATTTCCTCCCTGGTTATCTGCCTGTTCAGGTTTTCTATTTCTTCCTGTTCCAGTTTTGGTAGTTTGTGGTTTTCCAGAAATGCATCCATTTCTTCTAGATGACTAATTTATTGGCGTATAGGTGCTCAAAATACATTTTAAAAATCGTCTGTATTTCCTTGGTGTTGGTTTTGATCTCTCCTTTTTCATTTGTGATTTTATTAATTTGAGTCTGTTCTCTTTTCTTTTTGATAAGGCTGGCCAGTGGTTTATCTATCTTATTAATTATTTCAAAGAACCAACTCCTGGTTGTGTTTATCTGTCCTACAGTTTTTTTTTTTTATTTCATTTATTTATACATGAGAGATACAGAAAGAGAGAGAAGCAGAGACACAGGCAGAGGGAGAAGCAGGCTCCATGCAGGGAGCCCGATGTTGGAATCGATTCCGGTCTCCATGATCACGCCCTGGGCCAAAGGCAGGTGCTCAACCACTGAGCCACCCAGGGATCCCCTGTCCTACATTTTTTTCTGGTCTCTATTTCATTGAGTTCTGCTTGAATCTTTATTATCTCTCTTCTTCTGCTGGGTGTAGGTTTTATTTGCTGTTCTTTCTCCAGTTCCTTTATTTGTGAGTTTAGCTTGTGTATTTGAGCTTCTCCCAATTTTTTGAGGGATACTTGTATTTCCCTCTTAGGATTGCTTTTACTGTATCCCAAAGATTTTGAATGGTTGTATCTTCATTTTCATTAGTTTCCATGAATCTTTTAAATTTTTCTTTAATTTCCTGGTTGACCCATTAATCTTTTAGTAGGATGGTCTTTAACCTTCACGTGTTTGAATTTCTTCCAGTTTCTCTTGTGACTGAATTCTAGTTTCAAAGCATTGTGGTCTGAAAATATATGCAGGGGACAATCCCAATCTTTGGGTATTAGTTGAGACCTGATATGTGACCCAGAATGTGGTCTATTCTGGAGAAAGTTCCATGTGCACTTGACAAGAATGTGTATTCAGTTGCATTTGGATGTAAAGTTCTGTAAATATCTGTGAAATCCATCTGGTCCAGTGTATCATTTAAAGCGCTTGTTTCCTTGGAGATGTTGTGTTTAGAAAATCTGTCATTTACAGAAAGTGCCTTGTTGAAGTCTCCTACTATTAGTCTATTATTATCTAAGTATATCTTTATTTTGGTTATTAATTGATTGATATACTTGGCAGCTCCCACATTAGGGGTATAAATATTCATGATTGTTAGGTCTTCTTGTTGGATAGACCCTTTAAGTATGATATAGTGTCCCTCTTCATCTCTTACTACAGTCTTTGGGATAAACTTTAATTTATCCGATATGAGGATTGCTACCCAGCCTTCTTTAGAGGACCATTTGAATGGTAAATGCTTCTCCATCCCTTCATTTTCAGGCTGTAGGTGTTCTTAGGTCCAAAATGAGTCTCTTGTAGACAGCAAGAGACTCTCTCAGGCACAATGTGAAATAAGGAGGAACAACAACACTGGAAGTGGCCAACTCTCCTGCCCTAGAGTCAGGTCCCCTCAGTAACTAACGCAGTCTCCCAGTCCGCAGTGGCCTGGATGTTCCCGGGCAGTGCAGGGGCACTGATCTGCACAGCTTGGGGGTGCCGGGCGGCAGGAGAGTCCTCACTGTCCTGTGCCCTCCCTGCCTCCACCTGTCCTGGGGGGAGTGTAGGATCGTGGGCTGTGTCTGCTCAGTGCCCTGGGATCTGGGGCCTGTGCTCCTGGAATCGTGTTCCCAGGCCGCAGTTCCCGAAGGTGGCAGGGTGCCTCCATCCAGAGTCCCCACCTGACCCACCAGCTTTTCCCCCAAGACCCCGTGGGGCACAACTCCAGCCCTTTACCGAGCTCGGCCCACAGTCTGTGGTGTACTTTCCCCTGGGTGTACTTCCTCTATTAGTGACCCCCGGATACTGGAGGCTTCCCTGCGCCTCCTGCGATTCTGCCGGATTTCCCTGCTAAGCGCCTTTCTGTCCGGGAAGAATCCGGTGCAGATTTTTATCTTCCCACTTCTCCAGGGTGAGGCTTTCCTGTCCCGGAGCCTTTCCTCTCCCAGCCTTAGCCTGGCTCCTCGCAGGGCCCTTCTCCCACTGGATTATTTTATTTTATTTTTATTTTATTTTATTTTATTTTATTTTATTTTATTTTATTTTATTTTATTTTATTATTTTATTTTATTTTATTTTATTATTTTATTTTCTGTCTTCCTACCTTTTGTTAAAAGCAAAAATCCTTCTCTCTGTAGCATTCCAGCTGTTCTCTCGTTAAATCTCAGGTCAAATTCGTAGGTTTTCAGGATGATTTGAAAGTTATCTAGGTAAGTTGGTGGGGCCAGGTGAGCCATCTTTCCCCGCCTCTCCATTGTCAGAGACTTTGATCATAGCTAGGCAACTCAATGATGCTAAGCACCACTGTCATTCTGAGCTTCCAGTGAAGAGTAGGTCTCATTCTTAACTAAGCAGGATGAAAAGTATTATCGCAAGTTGTGATAAAATTATATTTGGATGTATATTTGAATTTTTGTAAAGTATTATTTTTTTATTCGAAAATAACCGTGGCTTATTTTCATTGTTGTTGAATAACTATAATTGCTCCCACACAAATAATAGCTATTTTTAAAAATATTTCAGACACACATATTTTTTATTCATTCTTTCTTTTTAAAAATGCGTAGAATCAGAACTCTGCAAATAGACATTAAAAAAAATATTTTATTTATTTATTTGAGGAGAGAGAGAGCACACAGAGGGAGAGGACTCCCTGCTCAGAAGGGAGCCTGACACAAAGGTCAATCCCTGGATCCCAAGACCATGACCTCAGCCAAAGGCAGTCGTACTGAGCAACCCAGGCCCCGCTGCAGATAGAAATTGATTGTAAAATAACTAGTTACAGCATATCATTTGTGGTATATTATTTGATTGAAAGTGTACTTCCAAGACTTTGCCTGACACACATTTATAGTGACAGCAGACATAAGGAAAGTGTGTTGAATGAAAGCGAAGTATGATCTCATCACAGGATGTAGAAAATATTGATATTTTTTTAAATGCAAGATTCTTATTTTTAATAGACATATATGTTATAAATAGCCTTTTAGAGTGGACTTCAGGAATCCAGGATATTAATTCTATCATGTTCAATTACAATATTTGTATACATCACCATATAAGGATAAATTATTATTTATAAGCCTATGTTGTGTCTATATATAAAAAATTCTTGTGTTACTCAAAATACAAGACAATACCACAAGTATTGGAAAAACTATAAAAGTAGTCTTGGGAAGGTAGCGGTGTCAATAAAGTGCCAAATATGGTATGTTTTATCTATTTCCAAAATTACTTATTGATAACATTATGTGTCCTCAGTTTCTTAATGAAAATTATTTCTTAATTAATAATATAACTTGAGATCATGTCTAAAATCCAGTAAGAAATGGCAGTTAAGAATCAATGAATATATATATATAATTAATTTTTTATGCCCCTATACTTGTCTAATTTAGGCAATTTGTCATCTACATATAGCAGGTGCCATTTTTGTTACTTTTTTATTTTGATAAAATATTCATAACAAAAAGTACTACTTAATGGTCTACAAGTGTACACTCCAGTGACATTAAATACATTTACATTGCTGTGCAACCACCATCATTATCCTTCCCTGGAGATTTTTCATCATCTTAAATTGAAACCTTGTGCATGTTAAACAATACTTCCCCATTACTCTTTTCCACTAGTATCCACTACTATACTTTCTGTCTCTAAAAATTCAACTACTCCATGTGTCTCATATAAGTGGAATCATACAACATTTGTTCTTTTGTGACTGCCTTATTTCACCTAGCATCTTGTTTTTAAGGTTCATGCATGTTGTAGTATCTAAAAGAATTTCATTCTCTTATTTTTCCCCTCTTTTAAGTTGAATTTTTTACAAAAGATTTTAATGATTTATTCACAAGAGACATGGAGAAAGAAGTAGAGTCACCAGCAGAAAGAAGCAGGCTCCCTGCATGGAGCCTGATATGGGACTTGATCCCAGGACCCTGGGATCACAACCTGAACCAAAGGCAGATGCTCAAACACTGAGCCACCCAGATGCCCTTAAGTTTTATTTGAATTTCAGTTAGTTAACATATAGCGTTATATTAGTTTCATGTGTACAATATAGTGATTCAACACTATCAAACAACACACTGTGCTAATCATAAGTGCACACACCTTAGTCACCGTCACTTATTTCACCCATCCCCCCAACCTCCTCTCCTCTGGTAACCATCAGTTTGTTCTCTATAATTAAGACTGTTTCAGGACATCTGGGTGGCTCAGTGGTTGAGTGTCTGCCTATGGCTCAGGGTGTGATCCTGGGATCCTGGGATCAAGTCCCACATTGGGCTACCTGCAAGGAGCCTGTCTGTCATGAATAAATCTTTTTATTTTTTTCTAAGACTTTCTTGATTGTCTCTTTCTTATTTTTTCACCTTTACTTTTTTTTTTCTTAACTTACATATGAGTAAAATCATATGGTTTGTATTTCCCTGACAGACTTATTTCATTTAGCATTATACAATCTAGTTTCATCCATATCAATGCAAATGGTAAGATTTCAATCCTTTTTATGGTTAAATAATATTTCATTATAAATACACACATCTTCCTTATCCATCTATTGTTTGAAACTTGAGTTGCTTCCATTTCTTTACTATTATAAATAATGATATTATAAATAAGGGATGCATGACTCCCCTTGAATTGTACCTTTGTATTTTTTGTGTAAACATCATACCCAGTAGTGTGATTGCTGGATCATAAGGTGGTTCTATTTTTAACTTTCTAAGGAATCTCCCTATTGTTTTCCACAGTAGCTACACCAGTTTGCATTCCCACAAGAATTGTATGAGTCTTCCTTTTCTCCACATTCTCATCAACACCTGTTGTTTCTTGTGTTGTTGATTTTAGCCATTCTGACTGGTGTGAGGTGATATTTCATTGTAGTTTTGATTTGTATTTCCCTGATGATGACTGATGTTGAGCATCTTTTCATATATCTGTTGGCCATCTGTATGCCATCTTTGGATAAATATCTGTTTATGTCTTCTGCCCATTTTTAATCCGATTATTTCAGTTTTTGTTGTTGAGTTGTATCATATTATATATCTTTTGGATACTGGTGCATTATTGGGTATGTCACCATATTGTCCTGATGACTGCAGCTTTGTAATATAATTTGAAGTCTGGAATTGTGATGCCTCCAACTTTGCATTTTCTTTTCAAGATTGCTTTGCCTATTCAGGGTCTTTAATGGTTCCAGATTTCTTTCTTTGGTTGACTTCTAGTTCCATAGCTTTGTGGCCAGAAAGGATGCATGCATGGTATGGCTTTGATCTTGAATTTGCTGAAGTTTGTTTTGTCAGCTAATGTTATCTATTCTGGAGAATGTTCCATATGCAGTTGAATACAATGTGTACTCTGCTGTTTTAGGGTGGAATATTCTAAGTTTCTCTGTTAAATCAAACTACTGCAGTATGTCTTTCTTTTTTTAAGATTATATTTATTTATTCATGAGAGACACAGAGAGAGACAGGCAGAGACACAAGCAGAGGGAGAAGTAGGCTCCCTGCAGGAAGCCCAATGTGGGACTTGATCCCGGGACCCCAGGATCATGCCCTGGGCTGAAGGCAAGATGCTTAACCGCTGAGCCACCCAGGCATCCCGCAGTATGTCTTTCAAAGCTACTGTTACCTTGTTTGCATCATCCATCCATCAATATAAGTTCTGTGTGAAAGTCCCCTATTATTATTGTATTATAGCCAATTAGTTCCTTTATGTTTGCTATTAATTATTTTATGTATTTGGGTGCTACTGCATTGGGTACATAAATATTTTTCATTGTTATATCTTGTTGGGTTGTCCCTTCTATTATTACATAGTGTCCTTCTTTCTCTTTTGTCACAGTATTTGTTTAAAATTTTAATTTTTTTCTATATAAATAATGCTACTCCATCTTTCTTTTGATATCCATTTGCAGGATAGATGTTTCTCCATCCTCTGATTTTCAATCTATGTTTGTCTTGATGTCTTTTATGGGCAGCATATAGATGGATGTTGTTTTTTATACATTCTGTCACCCTATATCTTTTGATTGGAGCATTTAGTCCATTTGCATTAAAAATATTTTTTAATTTAAATTCAATTTCCAACATATAGTATAACACACAGTGCTCATCATATCATGTGCCTTTCTTCATGCTCATCACCCAGTTACCACATTCCCCAACACACCTCTGTTTCCACAACCTTTTGTTTGTTACTCAGAGTCAACAGCTAATTTTCCCAAGTTCTCCTTCTTCCCTTACTGTCCCTTTCACTATTTCTTATAGTCCACATATGAGGAAACCATATGATAATTGCATTTTTCTGATTGACTTATTTCACTCAGCAGAATATCCTACAGTTCCACCCACGTAGATGTAAATGGTAGGTATTCATCCTTTCTTTTTTTTTTCTTACAAATTTATTTTTTTATTGGTGTTCAATGTTCAATTTGCCAACATATAGAATAAAACCCAGTGCTCATCCCGTCAAGTGCCCACTTCAGTGCCCGTCACTCAGTCACCCCCACCCCCCGCCCACCTTCCCTTCCACCACCCCTAGTTTTTTTCCCAGAGTTAGAAGTCTTTCATATTCTGTCTCTCTGATATTTCCCACTCATTTTTTTCTCCTTTCCCCTTTATTCCCTTTCACTAATTTTTATATTCCCCGAATGAATGAGACCATATAATGTTTGTCCTTCTCCGATTGACTTATTTCACTCAGCATAATACCCTCCAGTTCCATCCACGTCGAAGCAAATGGTGGATATTTGTCGTTTCTGATGGCTGAGTAATGTTCCATTGCATACATAGACCACATCTTCTTTATCCATTCATCTTTCGTTGGACACCGAGTCTCCTTCCACAGTTTGGCTATTGTGGACATTGCTGCTATAAACATCGGGGTGCAGGTGTCCCGGCGTTTCACTGCATCTGTATCTTTGGGTTAAATCCCCAGCAGTGTAATTGCTGGGTCCTAGGGCAGTTCTATTTTTAACTCTTTGAGGAACCTCCACACAGTTTTCCAAAGTGGCTGTACCAGTTCACATTCCCACCAACAGTGCAAGAGGGTTTCTCTTTCTCCACATCCTCTCCAACATTTGTGGTTTCCTGCTTTGTTAATTTTCCCCATTCTCACTGGTGTGAGGTGGTATCGCATTGTGGTTTTGATTTGTATTTCCCTGATGGCAAGTGATGCGGAGCATTTCCTTATGTGCTTGTTGGCCGTCTCCTCTCTGAGATTTCTGTTCATGTCTTTTGCCCACTTCATGATTGGATTGTTTGTTTCTTTGCTGTTAAGTTTAATACGTTCTTTATAGATCTTGGAAACTAGCCCTTTATCTGATACGTCATTTGCAAACATCTTCTCCCATTCTGTAGGTTGTCTTTTGAGTTTTGTTGACGGTATCTTTTGCTGTGCAAAAGCTTCTTATCTTGATGAAGTCCCAATAGTTCATTTTTGCTTTTGGCTTATCTTGTCTTCATGGATGTATCTTGCAAGAAGTTACTGTGGCCAAGTTCAAAAAGGGTGCTGCCTGTGTTCTTCTCTAGGATTTTGATGGAATCTTGTCTCACAATAAGATCTTCCATCCATTTTGAGTTTATCTTTGTGTATGGTGCAAGAGAGTGGTCTAGTTTCATTCTTCTGCCTGTGGATGTCCAATTTTCCCAGCACCGTTTATTGAAGAGACTGTCTTTTTTTCCACTGGATAGTCTTTCCTGCTTTGTCGAATATTAGTTGACCATGAAGTTGAGGGTCCACTTTTGAATTCTCTATTTTGTTCCATTGATCTATGTGTCTGTTTTTGTCCCAGTACCACACTGTCTTGATGACCACAGCTTTGTAGTACAACCTGAAATCTGGCATTGTGATGCCCCAGCTATGGTTTTCTTTTTTAAAATTCCCCTGGCTTAAAAAAAATAAAAAATAAAAATAAATAAAATAAAATTCCTCTGGCTATTCGGGGTCTTTTCTGATTCCACACAAATCTTAAAATAATTTGTTCCAAATCTCTGAAGAAAGTCCAAGGTATTTTGATAGGGATTGCATTAAACGTGTAAATTGCCCTGGGTAACATTGACATTTTCACAATATTAATTCTTCCAATCCACGAGCATGGAATATTTTTCCATCTCTTTGTGTCTTCCTCAATTTCTTTCAGAAGTGTTCTATAGTTTTTAGGGTATAGATCATTTACCTCTTTGGTTAGGTTTATTCCTATGTATCATATGCTTTTGGGTGTGATTGTAAATGGGATTGACTCCTTAATTTCTCTTCTTCAGTCTCATTGTTAGTGTATAGAAATGCCACTGACTTCTGGGCATTGATTTTGTATCCTGCCACACAGCCAAATTGCTGTATGAGTTCTAGCAATCTTGGGGTGAAGTCTTTTGGTTTTCTATGTAGAGTATCATGTCATTGGTGAAGAGTGAGGGTTTGTCTTCTTCTTTGCCAATTTGAATGCCTTTTATTTCTTTTTGTTGTCTGATTGCTGAGGCTAGAACTTCTAGTACTATGTTGAATACCAGTGGTGAGAATGGACACCCCTGTCATGTTCCTGATCTTAGGGGATAGGCTCCCAGTGCTACCCATTGAGAATGATATTTGCTGTGGGCTTTTTGCAGATGGCTTTTAAGATGTTGAGGAATGTTCCCTCTATCCCTACACTCGGAAGAGTTATGATCAGGAATCGATGCTGTATTTTGTCAAATGCTTTCTCTGCATTTATTGAAGGATCATATGGGTCTTGTTTTTTCTCTTGCTGATATGATGAATCACATTGATTGTTTTACGAGTGTTGAACCAGCCTTGCATCCCAGGGATAAATCCTACTTGGTCATGGTGAGTAATTTTCTTAATGTATTGTTGTATCCTATTAGCTAGTATCTTGTTGAGAATTTTTGCATCCATGTTCATCAGGGATATCGGTCTATAATTCTCCTTTTTGGTGAGGTCTTTGTCTGGTTTTGGAATTAAGGTGATGTTGGCCTCATAGAATGAGTTTGGAAGTACTCCATCTCTTTCTATCTTTCCGAACAGCTTTAGTAGAATAGGTATGGTTTCTTCTTTAAACGTTTGATAGAATTCCCCAGGGAAGCGATCTGGCCCTGGACTTTTGTGTCTTGGGAGGTTGTTGAAGACTGCTTCAATTTCCTCCCTGGTTATTGGCCTGTTCAGGTTTTCTATTTCTTCCAGTTCCAGTTTTGGTAGTTTGTGGCTTTCCAGAAATGTGTCCATTTCTTCTAGATTGCCTAATTTATTGGCAAATGGCTGCTCATAATATGTTTTTAAAATCGTTTGTATATCCTTGGTGTTGGTAGTGATCTCCCCTTTCTTATTCATGATTTTATTCATTTGAGTCTTCTCTCTCTTCTTTTTAATAAGGCTGGCTAATGGTTTATCTATCTTATTAATTCTTTCAAAGAACCAACTCCTGGTTTTGTTGATCTGTTCCACAGTTCTTCTGGTCTCTATTTCATTGAGTTCTGCTCCAATCTTTATTAACTCTCTTCCTCTGCTGGGTGTAGGATCTATTTGCTGTTTTTTCTCTAGCTCCTTTAGGTGTAAGGTTAGCTTTTGTATTTGAGTTCTTTCCAGTTTTTGGAGGGATGCTTGTATTGCAATGTATTTCCCCCTTAGGACTGCTTTTGCTGCATCCCAAAGATTTTGAATGGTTGTATCTTCATTCTCATTAGTTTCTATGAATCTTTTTAATTCTTCCTTAATTTCCTGGTTGACTCTTTCATCTTTTAGCAGGATGGTCCTTAACCTCCATGTGTTTGAGGTCCTTTCAAACTTCTTCCTGTGATTTAGTTCTAATTTCAAGGCATCATGGTCTGAGGGTATGCAGGGGACGATCCCAATCTTTTGGTATTGGTTCAGACCTGATTTGTGACCTAGTATGTGGTCTATTCTGGAGAAAGTTCCATGTGCACTTGAGAAGAATGTGTATTCAGTTGTGTTTGGATGTAAAGTTCTGTAAATATCTGTGAAATCTATCTGGTCCTGTGTATCATTTAAAGCTTTTGTTTCTTTGGAGATGTTGTGCTTAGAATACCTATCGAGTGTAGAAAGCACTAGATTGAAGTCACCAAGTAAAAGTGTATTATTATCTAAGTATGTCTTAACTTTGGTTATTAATTGATTGATATATTTGGCAGCTCCCACATTCGGGGCATATACATTGATGATTGTTACGTCCTCTTGTTGGATAGATCCTTTAAGTATGATTTACTGCCCCTCTTCATCTCTCACTACAGTCTTCGGGATAAATTTTAGTTTGTCTGATATAAGGATGGCTACCCCTGCTTTCTTTTGAGGACCATTCGAATGGTAAATGGTTCTCCAACCTTTTATTTTCAAGCTGTAGGTGTCCTTATGTCTAAAATGAGTCTCTTGTAGACAGAGAATAGATGGGTCCAGCTTTTTTATCCAGTCTGAAACCCTGCGCCTTTTGATGGGGTCATTAAGCCCATTCACGTTCAGAGTTACTATTGAAAGATGAGTTTAGTGTCATCATGATACCTATTCAGTCCGTTTTTGTGGATTGTTCCATTGGACTTCTTCTTAAGGAGGAATTTTAAGAGTCCCCCTTAAAATTTCTTGCAGAGCTGGTTTGGTGGTCACAAATTCCTTCAGTTCCTGCCAAAAGCTCTTTTTCTCTCCTTCTATTCTGAATGAAAGCCTTGATGGATAAAGTATTCTTGGTTGCATGTTCTTCTCATTTAGGATCCTGAATATATCCTGCCAGCCCTTTCTGGCCTGCCAGGTCTCTGTGGAGAGGTCTGCTGTTAATCTAATATTTCTCCCCATAAAAATTAGAGAGTTCTTGTCTCTTGCTGTTTTAAGGATCTTCTCTTTATCTGTGGAATATGCAAGCTTCACTATTAAATGTCAAGGTGTTGAGCGGTTTTTATTGATTTTAGGGGGGGATCTCTCTATTTCCTGAATCTGAATGCCTGTTTCCATTCCCAGATTAGGAAATTTTTCAGCTATGATTTGTTCAAATACATATTCTGGACCTCTGTCCCTTTGGCGCCCTGGAGAACCCCAATTAAACTTAGATTTTTCTTCCTCAGGCTGTCATTTATTTCCCTTAATCTATCCTCATGATCTTTTGTCTCTTTATTCCTCAGTTTCCCTCTTTGCCATCAATTTGTCTTCTATGTCACTCACTCGTTCTTCTACCTCATTACCCCTCATCATAAGGACCTCTAGTTTGGATTACATCTCATTTAATTGATTTTCAATTTCTGCCTGATTAGATCTGAATTCTGAAGTCATGAAGTCTCTTGAGTCCTTTATGCTTTTTTCTAGAGCCACCAGTAGCTTTATAATAGTGCTACTGAATTGGCTTTCTGACATTGAATTGTAATCCAAATTTTGTAACTCTGTGGGACAGAGGACTGTTTCTGATTGTTTCTTTTAAGGTGAGTTTTTCCTTCTAGTCATTTTGCTCAGGGCAGAGTGGCCAAAAACACGTTGTATTGGGAAAAGGAGAAAAAGAGAGAAGAGAAAGAAGAAAAGAAAAAGAAAAAAAGAAAAAGGAAAAAAAGAGAAGAAAAGAAAAAAGAAAAAAGGGGGTAGCAAACAGAAATCAAAAAACAAAAAACAAGGGGGAGCATCCTCTGATTCTGTATACTGTAAATCCCTTGACTTCCTCTGGAACTTTCCAGTGTTGCTTGGTCAATAATTTGTTTTTCCTCTGTTGGTCTAGCTGGTCTTCTGGGGGAGGAGCCTACTGTGCTGATTTTCAGGTGTTAGCACTTGGGGGAGCTGCTCTGCCCCCTGCCTGGTGCAGGGCTCAGTGAAAGATGTTTAACCTGTTTATCTGGTGAGGCCACTGTGAAGCTCAGTGGGAGTTGTTTATCCTGTGAGGCCCCAGGAGGAACAACCACAGTGGTGGCGGCCAGCTCTGGAGCCCTGGATTCAGCTCCTGCAGTAACTACAGAGCTCTCAGTCTGCAGGGACCTGGATGATCTGGGGGCGGGCCGCTCATCTGCACAGCTCGGGGCCGCCCCGCGGCAGGAGTGTCCTTGCTGTCCTGTGCCCTCCTGGCCTGTGCCTGTCCCGGGGGGAGGCCGGATCCTTGGCCTGGGCTGTGTCCCTGGCGCCCTGTGCTCCTGGGCCTGCGCTGTTGAAATCCCTCTCCCGGCTGCAGCCCCCTCCGCGGAGCATCTGCCGGAGCCGCTCCGAGCTGCTCCCGGTCCAGCCTGTGCGCTGCAGCCCTTTAGGGAGCTCCGCGGCGGGGTGTGGCGCACTCTCCCAGGGGCGCAGGTCCTCTGTTAGTGTCCCCGGGAGCCCGAGGGCATCCCCGCTCCTCCTGGGGTCCTGTTCCAACTCCCTGTGAGCGCGCCTTTCTGTCCGGGAAGATTGGTGAAACTCTGCTTCTCCAGGACCGGGCTTTCTCGTCCTGGGGGCGCTCTACCCGCCTTACCCCGGCTCCTCGCGGGGCCCCTCCCCCTTGGATGCCTTTTGTTTCTTTATTTCTTTTTTCCCCGTCTTCCTACCTTGATAGAAGCGCAAATTCTTCTCACTGTAGCATTCCAGTTGTTCTCTCTAAATCTCAAGCCAAATTCGTAGATTTTCAGGATGATTTGAAGGTTATCTAGGTAATTTGGTGGGGACAGATGACTTGGGGATCCTACTCTTCTGCCGTCTTGCCCCGCCTCCGTATTCATCCTTTCTGATGATCATCTTTTTTTCTTTTTTTCTTTTTTTTAGAAACAACTAGTGTATTGATCTGGGGGGAGAAGGGTGATGCAGATGGGAAATGGGGAGGCCAGGGACTCTTCAGTGTTTGCCAAAACCACGGACACACCCTCTACCTCTTCTCACCTTCCTCTTCCACAGCCGGCTCCCACCCTGTCTACTACCCTCCCTCTCCATTCTGCCCTACACCCACTTGACCTTGACCTCCAGTGACTGAGCAGAGCCCAGGCTTCCAGCTTCCAGGTGAGGCAGCCTCAAAGAACCTCTCTTCCCCCCTCTCCCACCTCATTCCCATCTCTTGTCTAAATAAAATACAGAAAAAGCAAGCATAGCTGGTACCTGGCAGGACCAGGTCTGTGAAGAGGTCAAAGCCTTGTGAAAATTGAGAGATGAACCCATAAACTTACATAAATATCATTCATGTAATAAATGTTTAGTTTGTTTCTCTGATCAATGTGTATTTTTAAAAAACTTAAGTTACTAAAAGTGTTTTTCAGAAATCAGTCTATTTATGAAAGTACTAATAGAACTTATTAACCTTTCAGACATTAACCATTAACTGTGAAATGCATGCCAGTCGGGCGAGACTGTATCCACTTCATTTTGTATAATGTCGTGTACTCATGATGCTCAATAAACAATCCCTGGAAGTACAAAAAATATAAATAAAATAATTTATATAATAAAAATCATAAAAATATAAAAATATAAAAAATATTAAAAATTATAATGTATATAATATACACTATTAGCAAATATTAATATATAACATATTAATATATAATATATTGTTAATATATTGTTTTTAACATATTATATTAACATATATTATATATAATATCTTATATATAAGATATATATCACATCTTTATCCATTCATCTGCTGTCAAAGGACATCATGGCTCCTCCCACAGTTTTGCTAATGTGGACATGGCTGCTATAAACATTGGAGTGTAGGAGCCCTGTGCCCTTTTAACTACATTGTATCTTTGGGGTAAATCCCCAGTAGTGCAATTTCTGGGTCATAGGATAGCTCTATTTTTAACATATTGAGGAACCTACATACTGCTTTCCAGAGTGGCTGCTCCAGCTTGCATTACCACTAATAGTTCAAGAGAGTTCCCCTTTCTCCATATCCCCACTAACGTTTGTTGTTTTTTGCCTTGTTAATTTTAGCCATTCTCATCAGTGTAAAGTGGTATCTCATTGTGGTTTTGATTTACATTTCCCTGACGACAAGTGATGTGGAGCATTTTTTTCATGTGCTTGTTGACCACATGCAGGTCATTTTTGGAGAAATGCCTATTCATGAATTCTGCCCATTTCTTGACTGGGTTGTTTGTTTCTTGGGTATTGACTTTGATAAGTTCTTCATAGATCTTGGATACTAACCCTTTATCTGATATGTCATTTGCAAATATCTTCTCTCATTTGGTAGGTTGCTTTTTAGTGTTGTTGATTGTTTCCTTCACTGTGCATGCAGGAGCTTTTTATCTTGAAGAAATTTTAATAGTTCATTTTTCCTTTTCTTTCCTTTTCCTTTATTGATGTGTCTTGCAAAATGGTTCCTGTGGCCAAGTTCAAAAATGTTTCTGCCTGTGTTCTCCTCTAGGATTCTGATGGATTCCTGTTTCAGTTTAGATCCTTCAACCATTTTTTTTAGTTTATCTTTGTGTAAGGTGTAAGAGAATGTTCTGGTTTCATACTTCAGTGTGTGGCTGTCCAATTTTCCCAACACCATTTATTGAAGAGACTGTCTTTTTTTCCAGTGGATATTCTTTCCTGCTTTGTCAAAGATGCATTGACTATAGAGTTGAGAGTCTATTTCTGGGTTCTCTCCTCTGTTCCATTGATCTATGTGTCTGTTTTGTGCCAGTACCATATTGTCTTGATGATCACAGATTTATAATACAGCTTGAAGTCAGGCATTGTGATGCCCCCAGATTTGGCTTTCTTCTTGAATGTTTTTCTGGTTATTCAGGGTCTTTTCTGATTCCATACAAATCTTAGGATTATTTGTTCCAAATCTGTGAAGAAAGTCCATGGTATTTTGATAGAGATTGCACTGAAAATGTAAATTGCTCTGGGTAGCATGAACTTTTTCACAATATTTGTTCTTCTTATCTATGAGCATGCAATGTTTTTCCATCTCTGTGTCTTCTTCAATTTCTTTCAGAAGTGTTCTGTAGTTGAGTACAGATCATTTACCTCTTTGGTTAGGTTTATTCCTAGATATCTTATGCTTTTGGGTGCAGTTTTAAATGGGATCAATTCCCTTAATTTTTCTTTCTTCAGTATCATTGTTAATGTATAGAAATGAAACTGTGCATTGATTTTGTATCTTGCTACATTGCTGAAATGCTGTATGAGTTCTAACAATCTTGGGGCAGAATCTTTTGGGTTTTCTATATACAGTATCATGTCATCTTTGAAGAGGGAGAGTTTGACTTCTTTGCCAATTTGAATGCCTTTTATTTCTTTTTGTTGTCTGATTGCTGAGGCTAGGACTTCCAGTACTATGTTGAATAGCAGTGGTGAGAGTGGACAACTCTGCTATGTTCCTGACCTTAGGGAAAACTCTCAGTTTTTCCCCATTGAGAATGATATTTGCTGTAGACTTTTCAAATATGGCCTTTATGATAGTGAGGTATGTTCCCTATATCCCTATACTCTGAAGAGTTTTAATCAAGAATGGATGCAGTATTTTGTCAAATTCTTTTCCTGCATCAATCGAGAGGATCATATGGATCTTGTCCTTTCTTTTAATGTGATGTATTGCATTGATTGATTTACAAATCTTGAACCACACTTGCATCCCACAAATAAATCCCATTTGGTCGTGGTGAATTTCCTTTTAATGTACTGTTGGATCCTATTGGCTAGCATCATGGTGAGTATTTTGACATCCATGTTCATCCATGTTCATCTATGTTCATCAGGAATATTGGTCTGTAATTCTCCTTTTTGATGTGGTGCTTGTCTGCCTTTGGGATCAAGATAATGCTGGCCTCATAGATGAATTTGGAAGTTCTTCTGTTTCTATCTTTTGAAAAAGCTTCAGTAGAATAATTATTATTTCTTTAAATGTTTGGTAGAGTTTCCCTGCAAAGCCACCTGACCCTGGACTCTTGTGTCTTGGGAGGTTTTGATGACTGCTTTAATTTCCTTGCTGGTTATTGGTCCGTTCGGGTTTTCTATTTCTTCTATTTCAGTTTTGATAATTTATACATTTCCAGGAATGCATCCATTTCTTCCAGATTCCCTCATTTGTTGGTATATAGTTGCTCATAATACGTTCTGAAAATCATTTGTATTTCCTTGGTGTTGGTCATGATCTCTCCTCTTTCATTCATTATTTTATTCATTTAAATCTTGTCTTCTTAATAAGATTGGCTAGGGATTTATCTATCTAACTAATTATTTCAAAGAACCAGCTCCTACTTTCATTGATCCATTCTACTTTTCTTCTTGTCTTTATTTCATTGAGTTCTGCTATAATCTTTACATTTCTCTTCTGCTTGGTTTAGGCTTTATTTGTTGTTCTTTCTCCAGATCCTTAGGTGTAAGGTTAGCTTTTGTATTTGAGATTTTTCAAATTTTTTGAGAGATACTTGTATTGAAATGTCCTTCCCTCTTAGGACTTCCTTTGCTGTATTCCAAAGATTTTGAGCAGTTGTACTTTCATTTTTGTTAGTTTCCATAAATCTTTTTAATTCTTCTCTAATTTCCTGGTTAACCCATTCGTTTTTTAGTAGAATGCTCTTTAACCTCCAAGTGTTCAATTTCCTTCCATATTTCTTGTTGTGATTGAATTCTAGTTTCAAGGCATGGTGGTCTGAAAATATGAGTGTATAATCTCAATATGTTGGTACTGATTGAGACCTGATTTATGACCCATTATGTGGGTCACATGTTATGTGTGTGCAGTTGAGAAGCATGTGTATTCTATTGTATTAGGATGGAATATCCTATATATATCTGTGAAGTCCATCTGATTAATTGTGTCATTCAAAGCCCTTGTTTATCATTGATCTTCTGATTAGAAGATCTGTTCTTTGCTGAGAGTGGGGTGTTGAAGTCCTACTATTAGTGTATTATTATCTATGTGTTTCTTTACTCTAGTTATTAACTTGTTGATAGGTTGATATAGTTGTTTTTCTCTCTTTTCCTCAGCTTCCTTTCTTTCCATCAACTTGTCTTCTTTGTCACTTATTCTCTCTTCTGCCTCTCTTACCCTAGCTGTTAGAGCAATCAGTTTAGGCTACTTCTCAGAGTATTTTTAATTTTGGCCTGATTATATTTCTAAGAGATTCTCTAGTCTCTTTTGTTGATTCTGTTGGAGATTCTCGGTGCCTCCTGCATCTGGATATTGTTTCCATCTCCAGATTAGTGGAAGTTTTAAGCTATTGTTTCATCAAATAATTTTCTGCCTCCTGTTTCTCTCTTCTCCTGGGTCTCCCATAATATGAATGTTATTACATTTGATGGAGTCACTGATTTCCTTGTCTTTCCTGTTTTGCAGGAAAGACATTTTGTTTAGCTTGTTTACTTTCCATTACTCTTTTAGGCCACTAGTTCTTTATTTTACTCCTTTCATCCTGCTATTCACTTCATCAAACCTGTTTCTCATTCACTTATTGTGCCCCATCTCTGCTATGTTATTCCTTATTTCTTTGTTCAGTGTCTCTCTCCTGTCTTCCACTCTTTTCTCACATCCAGTGAGTGTTTTTATGATCATTGCTTTAAATTCTCTATAAGGTATGTTATTTATATCTGTTTCAATTAGCTCTCTGGCTGAGTTTTTTTCCTGTTCTTTCTTTTGGTATAAATTTCTGTCTCCTCATTTTGTCTTCCTGTTTGTGTCTGTTTCCATGTGTTAATAAAGTCAGCTGTGTCTTCTGCTCTTGGAAAGTAGTAACAACATGAAGAAGCAGTCCTAGAGCGCCCTGCAGTGCAGTGTCTCCTGTTCACTAGAACCTGACAACTCAGGAGATGATCTAATATGTGTTATTTATGCCTTGCTGTTGTGTATGAGTCATTTTTCCTTTCAGTGCTGTAATCTTCACTGATTCTCTGCCTGTTTTGACTATGTTTGCTTTCTGTGATGTTCCTAGGAGCCAGGCAGTCCAGCTCTGAGGGTGCATGCCTGCCAGGGAGTTTGGGTGCTGGTAGTAGCAAAATTTGCACAGGGCCACTAGTCCTATGTGAATTCCCCCAAAGTGCTGCAGGGGCTGATATTTTTGTTTCAGGGAAACTGTTGAACAAGGCTGGGCATGGTGCCCAAGGATGGCTGAGTGTAGTTGGGCCCAGCGTGACTCAGTGGTTGAGGGCTGGGGCTGAGCACAGTGTGCTGGCTGGGCCCAATGGGGTTGCTACTGTATATCTGGTGGCTTCACATGGTGTGAGACAGCAGATGAGGGAACACAACTGGGCACAATGCGTGAGGGCACCTGGGGGCACCTGGTTGGGCATGGTGTGCACTGGCAGCTGGGAGGAAATGGCTGCATATAGTGCAGTGGATGTTCATGTTGCTCTATGGCAGCTGTGCACCTGATCATTGGTTGTGGCACATGGGTAGGTTTAACAAATCGCCCTGAGCCAGGGCCAAGCCTAGTAGGTTTGGAGTGGGCTTATCCTTAGAAGAACTCATGGGCATAGCTTACTGAAAGAGGGTTTAGTAGCAAGTGTTCTATGTAGCCCTGCCTCCTGCAGGTGGCTCTGTGTTTACACTATGGGGCTGGGGAGGAAAAGGATGCCTCCCAGGTCCCTCATTTTCAGAGAAGTCTCCCAACACACTCTGGAATCAATATTATTAGAACTCCTGTTTTCCCCCAGAATTGCGTAAACTCTCATTTTTATGTTGCTTCTCTGTTGGCTGCTGTCTCTTTAAGGGCAGCAACCCAGCTACCACTCACTTTCCCCAGGTGGCCAATGCTGAAGCATCAGACTTAAAGCTCCAAGTATCACTGGTTTTATAAATTCACAGAATTCAGTCCCTCTTTTTTTTAAGATTATATTTTAATTTTTTAAAAGATTTTATTTATTTGTTTGAGAGAGAGCGAGCAGAGGGAGGGGCAGAGGAAAAGGGGGAGAGAGAATCTTAAGCAGGTGCTGCACTGAATATGGAGCCTGTCATGGGGTTTAGTTTCACAACCCTGAGATTGTGACTTGAGCCAAAATCAATTTAGCTGCTTAACTGACTGAGCAACACTGATGCCTCAAGATTTTATTTTTAAGTAATCTCTACACCCAACATGGGGCTCAAATTTATAACCCAGAGATCAAGAGTCATGTGCTCTACTGAATGAGCCAGCCAGGCATTGCATCAGCCCCTTTGGTTTTTAAAGCCAAACCTTATGGGGATGAGTCATCCCTATATGGTGTGAGGGCCTTTTTCTCTGCCCTCTCTACATGCTCATCTCTCTTCCCACTGCAAGCAGCCTCTCTATGCCTTTATGACTTTCCTGATCATTCAGCTGCAGCTTCTTTTCTATGTTCAGTTGTAGAGTTTGTTCTAAGTCTTCCCATCACTCTCCAGTTTGTTGACTTGGATGGACCGCATCTAATTGAAATTATGGGGCAGGGTAAGCTCAGGATCCTCCAACTTTGCTATCTTTCCAAACCCAGAATTTCATTTTTTCAAAGGTTAAATAATATTCCATCATTTGTATATACCACATTTTGTTTATTGATTTATCTATCAATGGACATTTAGATTGTACCTTTTGGCTATTGTGAATAATGCTGCCATGAACAGCACTTGGGGTAATAAAATCTTTTCAAGTACTTGTCTTTTAATTCTTTGGGCATATATCTAAGCATGGATTTGCTGTATCATATTCTAATTCTATGTTTATCTTTTTGAGGAATGGCCATTCTGTTTTTCACAGTGGCTACACCATTTTACATTCCCACTAGTAATTCAGAAGCATTCCAGTTTGTTTACTTCTTCACTAACACTTTGTTTTATTTTTTATTTGGATAATAACCATCCTAAAGATGTGAAGTGATATTTTGTTGTGCTTTTAATTTTTGTTTTCTAAATAATTAGTGAGGTGTAGAATGTTTTTTCACAAGCTTGTTGTCTATATCTTCTTTGGAGAAATGTCTATTTATGTCTTTTGCCCATTTCTAATTTGTTATTGGTATTTTTGTTATTTAGTTTAAGGATACCAATCTTTCCAGATCATGATTTGTCAATATTTTCTCCCGTTCTGTGTATTGTCTTTTCAGTCTCTGGACACAAAAATCCTTTTAATTTTAATGAAGTTCATTATATCTTTTTTTCTGATTTGTTCCCTGTCATTGGGGTATTACATCCAAAAAGTCATTTCCAAATTAATGTTATGAGGCTTTTTTCTATGTCTTCTAAGAGTTTTATCATTTAGCTCTTTAGGTATTGAATCCTTTTTAGTTAATTTTGGTATATGGTGTAAGATAAGAATCTAATTTCATTCTTTGGATATGGATATCCAATTTTCCAGGATCATTTGTTGAAAAGTTTGTCCTTTGCCACTGAGTGATCTTGGCAGCTTTCTTGAAAATCATTTGACTGTATATGCAAGGATTTATTTCTTGGCTGTTTAATGTATTCCATTCATCAATATATCTGAATTTATGTCAAGATCAACACTGTTTTCATTGCTGTAGCTTTGTAGAAAGTATTGATATCAAGAAGTGTGAGTTCTCCCACCTTATTCTTTTTCAAGGCTGTTTTGGCTATTTAAAATCCCTTGAAATTCCATTTTAGATGGGTTTTCTATTTCTGAAAATGCATCTTTGGAATTTTGACAGAGACTACATTGAATTTGTACATTGCTTGGGGTAGTGTTAGCATCTTAACATATTATGTCTTTGAGCATAAGACAAGTCCATGAACATAGGTTATTTTTGTATATCTTTATGCTTTTAATTTTTTTCAGCATTTCTTTATAGTTGTCAGTTTATAAATCACTTACCTGCTTGGTTAAGTTTAGATGATTAATAATAGTTGATACTGTTATAAGTGGAATTGTTTTCTTAATTTTTTCATGATGTTTATTGCTAGTATAAAGAAATGCATTTGATTTTTGTATGTTAATATTTCATCCTGCAACTTTTCTGAATTTGTCAATTAGTTCTGACAAACTATTTATTGTGTGGAGCCTTTAGAGTTTTCTATACATAACATTATGTCATTTGCAAACTTCTTTCTCTATAATTTGTATGTCTCTTATTCATTCTTATCACTTAATTGCTTTGGCTAGAATTTCCAATATTATGTTGAAAAGATAAGGCAAATTTAGGCTGGCATATGCAACATTATTTATGTATTGAGTGTACGTTAATTTTCAGGGAATAATTGCAAAATGCTAATTTTTATTCTTATTTGATATCTTCATATTTTCAGTGTATTACTTATAACTTATACTTCTTTTTAAAGTAAAAGAAAATAAGCCAGGAGACCAGTTTACAAAATACAACAAGGTAAAAGAGGCAAAAGTTACATATCCAAATGACTAATTATGACTGGATTACCCATTTTGGTATAACAAGGGCTTTACAATGGATACAAATTAAGTTAAAATATTTCTCTTGACAATTTAATTATTCTTATCAATATTATAACAAGATTCATGATAATCTATAATCAAAAATATTAACTTCTGTTTGAAACCCAAACAAAATAATGAGCTATGTTCCAATTTTTGAGGGAACAAATCATTCATATTAATCTAATCAATTGTTTCAAACAGAATATTAATATAGAAAATTCCTCTGATAGAGATTCTCAATTCAATTCTCAGTTCTAATTACATTATTACATAAACTATATCAAAGCAAACACCATCAGTTATTTTTCTTCAGTTGATTATTGTTTAGATTTTGTGTTGGAATACTAGAATCTTTGTACCAGAATCAGAGTAACATGGAATAAAATGTCTCAACTTGAGCATCTCTTATGTGTGTATAAATAATTTTCTCATATTACATCAAATGTGAGTGATTATTAAATATCTTGTTTTACTGTAGTATTGTATAAATAAAACCTGCAGAAAAGTTCATTTGATGGGATACAACTGTAATGCTATTGCAAAATGCAGAGGAAATGGGGTAAGTAACTTTTCTTTTTGTAGTTCTAAATTAAATGTTGTTTTTGTGGGTAATTCAAAGTAAAAGTTTACTTATTTGGGAGAGCTGAGAATGTAGTTATTTTTAAACTGACCTTGCTTAGGAATAGCTAATTAATATAAAGAAAATCAGTGGAGCTAATTCAAAAACTGTTAAGTCGTAATATATATGTTGAATTTATTGTGAACATCCACAACTTACGAATTAATAACGTTTAAATGAAAAACATATATTCTTTTCATATGGCAATAAATGTATGTTTTGCTTGTAATTATGAACATATTTTGTTCCCCTTAGTTTTCTTAATAATTAAAATTTATGGCTAAATAATATTTTATAGAAAGTATACTCAAGAAACCTATTGACATGTTAGCTACTTTTCTGATTGTTTCTATGAAGAGGTTTCTAATAGGAAATGTATCCTTATTCAAAAACTTTTTATTTCTTCCCAGCTGATAATCTATCTTAATGTTAATACAAATTTGCTGTTACTTTTATATTTAATTTGTACATCTTAAAGTATATAGTTTTGGTCCCTTTAAAATTATTTTACCTAAATGAAAACCAGTGTAAGATGTAGTCGACATTATAAAAATTATTCTGGATTTACCAAATTTATCAGTATTCAATTTTATAATTTTTGAATTGATTGGACTTAGAATATGTAAGATCCTTCTTGCATTGTCTTTAATTTTCTAGACACTGTCAACAAAGAGGATAACTACATTTTTCATGTTTTGTTTTTTACTTTCTATAGTTACAATTATTGGCCTGATCTTTTGCTTTTCTTTATTTAATTATCTGTTTTAAGTCTTCAGCACTAAAGATGTTGATTAAATCTCAAAAAAAGTTACAGATTATAGATTATTGATACTATTTTATTGGATACAAATTTGTTTTCTTCATCTACCACCATTTATTTATTTTTTAGAGTTTATTTGTTTGAGAGAGAGAAAGAAAGAGAATGAGCAATGAGACAGGCAGAGGCAGAGAGAGAGAGGAGCAGACTCCCCACTGAGCAGGGAGCCAGATGTCGGGCTCTGATCATGACCTGAGCCAAAGGCAGATGCTTTACCCACTAAGTCACCCAGGTGCCCCATAATTATAGCTTTGTGGTTCCACTAGGGGATGACATCTACAACCATTTAGATTCCATTTTTATTTTACTTAGATTTTTTGATTATTTTAATAAAAATTTTTACTATGAAATATGACATATATAAATAAGTAAATAATATTAAATTCTGCATTTATTTTAAGATTTTCTCTCTGCTATTAATTTCAAAAATAAAATTAAAATGTCAAGTAAAATCTAATTGAAGCTAGGATTACTTTCCAGTGACATCTCAGATAGGTAATTATATTTTTACAGTTAATAGAGTTGACTTGCAATTTTATAATTTTCAATTTTAGTTCAATTTTATAAGGATATAGTTGTTTAGAAATCTTATTGTGAAAATGACATGTACCCATTATTATAATACCATAAGAGAATTTCACTGGCCAAAAAATCTTCTGTGCTCCCCCTCTTCATCTCTTCCCCAGCCCCAACCTACAGCAAACACTCATCTTTTTACGGTCTCCATAGTTGTGCCTTTTCCAGAATGCTATGTGGTTAAGAATGTGTAGCTTTTTCATTTTTTTTGTGTGTGTAGCTTTTTCAAATTGGATTCTTTCACTTAGTAACATACATTTAAAATTCCTTCATGTCTGTATTTGCCACAGTTTATTTATTTATTCACCAGTGAAAGACATATTGGTTGCTTCCAAATTTTTGCAGTTATGAATATAACTATTTAAATATCTATGTACAGAATTTTGTGAAAAGATAAGTATCTAACTTTTTTAGGTATATACTTTTCTTTAAATTAGACTTCCTAGCAATTTATCATTTTATTACTCTGAAAATTAATGACCTAAATATATCAAGTTAAGAAAAGAACAATAGATTATACTGAAAATTTTAGTTATTGATTGACTGTAAGTGGTGGACATTCGTGAATCTGGTCCCCATTGTTAAAGAAAAAGTTTTCAATATTCAATTCCATGTCTTTCTTTCTACAATATGCTTTTGATGTTGTATCTAAAAAGTTATCCCCAAACACAAGGCCACCAATATTTTCTTCAGTGTTATCTTTTAGCAGTATTATAATTTTACAATTTGTTCTATGATCTATTTTGAGCTAATTTTTATTAAAGGCATAAATACAATTTCTTTTCATGTGGATTTCCATTACCATTTGTAAAAAGATGATTCTTTCTCCATTGAACTGCCTGCCTTTGCTCCATTATCAAAGACTAGTTTTTTTTTTAAAGATTTTATTTATTTATTTATGAGAGACACAGAGAGAGAGAGAGAGAGAGAGAGAGAGAGAGAGGCAGAGAAACAGGCAAAGGGAGAAGCAAGCCCATGCAGGAAGCCTGATGCAGGACTTGATCCTGGGACGCTGGGATCACACCCTGAGCCAAAGGCAGACACTGAACCACTGAGCCACCCAGGCATTCCATATCAAAGACCAGTTGACTATATTTATGTGGGCTTAATTCTGGTTTCTTTATTTCATACCATCAATTTGTTTATCTATTCCTTTGCCAATACCACACTGTTCTGATTATTGTAGCTTTAAAATAAGTATACACATCAGGTAGTTAAAGTGATCCTTTTTTGTTCTTCAGTATCACGTTGGCTACTCTTGGTCTTTTGCCTTTCCATATAAACATGTTTGCCAAGTCAGTTTGTCCGTATCCACAAAATAACCAAATGGAATTTTGATTGTGATTGTATTGAATGTATAGATCAAGTGGGAAAGAACTAACATCTTGGCAATATTGAATCTTCATATCCACATACATGGAATATCTCTCCACTTACATAGATCTTGGAGTTTGTGACATTAGACCCAGTTCTAATGTCAGTTCTCCTAATATAGGTCTTGTAAATTTATAACTATTTTCTTGGTGTTAATGTAATGGTATTGTTTTTAATTTCAAATTCTAACTGTTTATTGTTGTATATAAATAGCAATTGACTTTTATATATTAACCTTTCATTATGCTATCTTGCGTAAACACTTATTGGTTCTTATAGCCCTTTTGTTGATCCTTTGGGATTATTTACACAAATAATCATGTCATCTGAGAACAAAATATTGTTTTTCTTTCCAAATTTTATATCTTTTATTTCCTGTTCTTATTGCATTAGCTAGAACTTCTAGTATAATGTTGAAAAGAAAAAAAAAGTAGTAAGAGTAAACATCCTTGCCTTCTTCCCAATCTTAGCAGGAAAGCTTCTACTTCTCACTACTTTTTTTTTTTTTATGTTCCGTTAATGGAGTAGGCCATAATAATTTGTGAATTTCTAAATAAAGTAGAACAATTTCTTATCTGTATTTTTTTAAAATGTTCAAACTTTATAGAGAATCATATTCAAATAAGCATGTCTAAAGAAAATAATAAAAACACTTACTTCCTGGAAAGCAACAAAGAGAATGTATTCATAAACCCAGGGAACACTTCTCACATTCCTTTTTTCCACTTCTCCACAATTTTCTTCATTTATTTATGAAATAAATATTATTTATGTTGGAGCCTCTCATCTGTGACCTTTTACCACCAACACGAGTGAAAGCTTGTGAAAAATAGCTTTCTATTTTGCTCCATTATCAAAGACTAGTTTTTTTTAAAGATTTTATTTATTTATTTATGAGAGACACAGAGAGAGATAGAGAGAGAGAGAGAGGCAGAGAAACAGGCACAAAAAATAATTTATCTTTTTCTCTGAACCTCATGGCTTGCTTACTTTCTTCTTTCCATTTGTTCTTTTTTCCTTTCTCCTTTGTCTATTTTTTTTTTTTTACTCTTTTATTTATTTTTTCTCTAGGTTTCTCTCAATTCACTAATGTAATCTTGGCTTCAATTGTTCTCTGCCTTTTTTAATTGAAGCATAATTGACACATAACAGCAAATTGGTTCAAGATATAGAATATTATAATTATTTAATATTTGTATGTATTGCAAAGTGATCGCCACAATAATTCTAGTTAATATCCATCATCATACATAGTTACAATTCTTTTCTTGTGCTAAGAAGTTTTAAGATCTACTGTCTTGGCAACTTTCAAATATTCAATACCATATTATTAACTATATTCACCATATTTATATTACATCCTTATGATTTATTCATTTTATAACTGGAAGCTTTTACCTTTGACAACCTGCACTCACTCACCCACCACACCTCACCCTTCACCTGTGGCACCTACCAATATGTTCTCTGAATTTATATGCTTTTTTTAAAAAAAAAATTCTACTTATAGAAGGAATCATATGGTAATAGACTTTCTCTGTCTGACTTATTTTACTTAGCATAATGCCCTCAAGGTCCAACCATGTTGCCACAAGTGACAAGATTTCATTGTCTTTATGCTAAATAATACCCCATTGTGTGTGTGTGTAGACATATCACGACTTTTTTATCCATTCATTCATAGACTCTTAGATTATTTATGTATCTTTACTATTATTTAAAAAAGTGCTGCCATAAACATCTGTTTCAAGTTAGTGATTTGGTTTCTTTGGATAAATACCCAGAATTGGAAGTACTGAATCATATGGTAGTTCTATTTTTAACTTTTTTGAGGAAGAGCCATCCTATTTTCCACAATGGTTGCTCCAATTTACATCCTCACCAACAATGGTTCCCTTTTCTCCTCATTAGCCTATTAATGTGATAGATTACATTAATTGATCTTCAAATCATACGAATCATACTTAAAATGATACAAGGAATAAAATACATTTTATTCTGTTATATTATTCTTTCATAAATTAATTAATTTGATTTGGTAACTTTTTTATGCTTTTTGCAATATGCTTATGAGATATTGGTCTATAGTTCTCCTTTCTTGTAATGTCTTTCTCTGGTTTTGACATTAGGATAATGCCAAACCTCACAATGAGCTTGGAATTGTTCCTTCTGCCTCTATTTTCTGGATGAGGTTGTAAAGAATTGACATAATTGCTTTCTTAAATATTTGATCAAATTCACAAGAGAATACATCTGAGCTATGTGCTTTCTGTTTTGGAAGGTTATTAGTTATTGACTTAATTTATTTAACAGATATGGACCTATTCAGACTATTTCTTCTTGTGTGAGCTTTTACAAATTGTATCTTTCAAAGAATTAGTTCACTTCACCTAGGTTATCAATTTAGATACATAGAATTTTTAGGATATTACTTTAATTTTATTTTTATTTAGTTAACATATAGTGTATTATTAGTTTCAGGCATAGACTTTAGTGATTCATCAGTTCCATATAACACCCAGTGCTCATTATATCAAGTGCCCTCTTTAATGCCTATTTCCCAGTTACCCCATCACCTCACCCAATTCCCCTCCAGTAACCCTTAGTTTGCTTCCTATAGTTAGGAGCCCCTTACGGTTTGTCTCTATCTCTGATTTTACCTTATCTTTTATTCCCTTAACCTATGCTAATCTGTTTTGTTTCTTAATACATGAGTGAAATCATATGGTATTTGTCATTCTCTGACTTATTTTGCTTAGCATAATACCATCTAGTTCCTTCATGTCTTTGCAAATGGAAAGATTTCATTCTTTCTGATGGCTGAGTAATATTCCATTGTAGGGGTATATATATAAATATATATAATCTATAATGATCACATATAGTTAATATTAATATAATATTATTATATATTATATTATTAATATGATATAATTAATAGTATAATTATATTATTAATAATTATTATAATTATATTATATGTAATAATTATTATTGATTATATGATGTAATTATATGTAATGATTATATTATAAATATATATGACTATATTATATTTTATAGAATATAAAATAAATTATATATATTTTATTATATAATAATATATAATATGATATTATATAGAGAGAGAGATGAACATCTTGGCTCTTTCAATATTTTTGGCAATTAAGTCATTGCTGCTAGAAACATTGGGGTGCGTGCATGGGCACCTTTGAATCAGGGTTGTATCCTATGTATAAATACCAGTAGTGCAATTTCTGGGTCATAGGGTAGCTCTATTTTTAATTTTTTGAGGAACCTCTATACTGTTTTCCAGAGTGGTTATACCAGTTTGCATTCCTACTATCAGTGTAAGAGGGTTCCCCTTTCTCTATATCCTCACCCATATCTGCTGATTCCTGAGTTGTTCATTTTAGTTATTCTGACAGGTGTGAGGTGGTATCTTATTGTGGTTTTGATTTGTATTTCTTTGGTGCTGGGTGCTATTGAGTATTTTTCATGTGTCTGTTGGCCACTAGTATGTCTTCTTTGGTGAAATATCTGCTCCTGTCTTCTGCCATTTCTTGTCTGGATTATTTTGGGTTTTTTTGGGTGATGAGTTTGATAAGTTCTTTATAGATTATGGATACAGATCTTTATCTGATAAGACATTAACAAATATCCTGTCCCATTTTGTAGATTGTCTTTTAGTTTTGTCAACTGTTTCCTTAGCTGCACAAAAGCTTTTTATCTTCATGATGTCCCAATAGTTCATTTTTGCTTTTGTTTCCTTTGCCTTTGAAGCTTTTCTACCAAGAAGTTGCTGCAACGAAGGTCAAGGAGGTTGATGCCTGTGTTCTTCTCTAAAATGTTGATGGTTTCCTGTCTCACATTTAGGTCTTTAATCCATTTTGAGTTTATTTTTGTGTATGGTGTAAGGAAATGGTCCAATTTTATTCTTCTGCATGTAATTGTCCAATTTCCACAATACCGTTTGTTGAAGAGACTGTCTTTTATCCTTTGGATATTCTTTCCTGCTTTGCTGAAGATTAGTTGACCATTTCTGGGTTCTCTATTCCATCCCATTGATCTATGTGTCTGTGTGCCAGACCATACTGTCTTGATGACCACAACTTTGTAATATAGCTTGAAGTCCAAAATTGTGATGCCAACAGCTTTGGTTTTCTTTTTCAATATTCCTCTGGCTATTCACAGTCTTCTCTGGTTCCATACAAATTTTAGAATTATTTTTTCCAGCTCTGTGAAAAATGTCAATGATATTTTGATAGGTATTGAATTGAATTTGCAATTATATGTAATAATTATATGTAGATTATATGTAGATTGCTTTGCGTAACACAGACATTTTAACAATATTTGTTCTTCTGATCCACGAGCATTGAAAATTTTCCATTTCTTTGTGTCTTTCTCAATTTATTTCATAAGTGTTCTGTAGTTTTCAGAGTATATATTTTTTACCTCTTGGGTTAGTTTTATTCTTAGGTATCTTATGGTTTTTGGTGCAATTGTAAATGGGATTCATTCCTGATTTCTCTTTTTTCTCTCTCATTGTTAGTGTATAGAAAGGCAAGTGACCTCTGTGCACTGCTTTATACTCTGCCACTTTAGTGAATTCCTGTATGAATTCTAGCAATTTGGGGGTGGAATCTTTTGGGTTTTCTGTATAGAGTATCATGTTGTCTGCAAAGAGCGAAAGCTTAACTTGTCTTTGCCAATTTTGATATCTTTTATTTCTTTTTTTTCTATCATTGCTGAGAATAGAATAGGTCTTCAAGTACTAAGTTGAACAGTAGTGATTGAGAGTGGACCATCCCTGTTAGGTTTCCAGTCATTATTATTGAGGATAATATTTGAGTGGGTTTTTTGTGTATGGCTTTTACAATATTGAGATATGTTCCCTCTGTCCCTACACAATGGAGAGTTTTTATCAAGAAAGGATGTTGTACTTTGTCAAAAGCTTTTACTGCATCTCTTGAGAGGGTCATATGTTTCTTGTCCTTTATTTTATTAATGTGACATATCAATTGATTGATTTGTGGATGTTGAATCACCCTGGCATCCCAGGAAGAAATCCCACTTGGTCATGGTGAATACTCCTTGTAATATACTGTTGGGTCCTATTAGCTAGTAACTTGGTGAGAATTTGGCACCCATGTTCATCAGAGTGTTGGTGTGTAATTCTTTTTGGTGAGGTCTTTCTCTGGTTTTGGGAACAAGGTAATTATGGCCTCATAGAATGAGTGTGGAGAATTTCCTTCCATTTCTATTTTTTGAAAAGGTTTAAGAAGAATAGGTATTATTTCTTTTTTAAACATTTTGTAGAATTCCACTGGGAGACCCTCTTGCCCTGGATGTGGTTTGTTGGGAGATTTTTAATTACTGCCTTCAATTTCTTTGCTGGTTATCAGTATGTTCAGATTTTCTATTTTTATTTTATTTTTGGTAGTTTATATGAATGCATCCATTTCTTTCAGATTGCCTAATTTGTTGGTAAGTAATTGCTTATAATAACATCGTATTGTTGTTTGTATTTCTTTGATGTTTATTGTGATCTCTCCTCTTTCATTCATGATTGTATTTACTTGAGACTTTTTTCCTTTCTTTTTGATAAGGTTAGCTAGGTAGGGGTTTATTGAGCTTATAAATTCTTTCAAATAACTAGCTTCTAGTTTCTTCTATCTTTTCTGTTGTTCCTCTGATTTTTATATCATGGATTTCTTCCCTAATCTTCATTGTTTCTCTTCTCCCACTGGACTTAGACTTTATTAGGTGTTCTTTTCCCATCTTCTTTAGGGGTAAGTTTAAGTTGCATATTTGAGGCCTTTCTTGGTTTTTAAGAAAGGCCTATATTGCTATATATTTCCCTCTTAAGAGCACCTTTCCTGCATCCCAAAGGTTCTGAAAGGTTTCATTTTCATTTGTTTTATTTGTTTTTTGAAATTCTTTAATTTTCTTGTTAATCCATTCATTCTTCAGTAGGATTGTCTTTAACTTCCATGTATTTGTGTTCCTGCCATCTTTTCCCATCTTCTTGAGGGGTAAGTTTAAGTTGCATATTTGAGGCCTTTCTTGGTTTTTAAGAAAGGCCTATATTGCTATATATTTCCCTCTTAAGAGCACCTTTCCTGCATCCCAAAGGTTCTGTCAAGTTTTCATTTTCATTTGTTTTATTTGTTTTTTGAAATTCTTTAATTTTCTTGTTAATCCATTCATTCTTCAGTAGGATTGTCTTTAACTTCCATGTATTTGTGTTCCTGCCAAATTTTGTCTTGTGATTGAGTTCAAGTTTTAAAGCATCATGGTCAGAAAATATGCATGGAATCCAAACTTTTGATATCAGTTGAGATGTGAGTTGTGACCTAGTATGTGATCTATTCTGGAGGAAGTTCCACGTGCACTCAAGAAGAATGTGTTTTCTGTTGCTTTAGGATGAAATGCTTGAATGTATCTGTCAAGTTCATCTGGTACAGTGTGCCATTCAAAGCCTTTTTGATCTTCTTAGATGATCTGCCCATTGCTGTGAGTAGGGTGATAAAGTCCCCTACTATTATTGTGTTATTATCAGTTTGTTTCCTTAATTTTGTTATTAAATGTTTTATATGATTGGTTTCTCCCAAGTTAGGGGCATAAATATTTACAATTGCTAGATCTTATTGTATAGGCCCTTTAATTATAATATAGCATTCTTCTTCATCTCTTATAATCTTTGGTTTAAAATCTAGTTTGTCTGATTAAGGATTCCTACTCCAGGTTAGTTTTGATGTCCATCAGCATGATAAACAATTCTCCATACCTTAACTTTAAATCTGAAGGTGTCTTTGGGTCTACAATGAGTCTATTGTAGACAGCTTATCAATGGGTCTTATTTTTTTAACCTAATCTGATACTTTGTGTCTTTTGATTGGAGCATTTAGCCCATTTACATTCAGAGTACTTATTGAAAGATATGAATTTATTGCTATTGTATTACTTGTAAAGTCACTGTTTCTGTAATTTTTTTCCTTTCTGGTCTTTGTTCCTTTTGGGCTCCCTTTTTTCTCAAAGGATCTGCTTTAATATGTCCTGCAGGGCTGGTTTAGTGTTCATAAATTCCTTTAATTTTGTTTGCCCTGGAAACTCTTTATCTCTCTTTCTATACTGAATGACAGCCTTACTGGATAAAGTATTCTTGGCCGCATATTTTCTCCATTTAGCACATTGAATATGTCATGTCAGTCCTGTCTGCCCTGCCATGTCTCTGTAGACATGTTTGCTGCCAGCCTTAGTTCCTGCCTTTGGAGGTTAAGGACCTCTTTTCCTGAGCTGCTTTCAGAATTTTCTCTTTATCTCTGAAATTTGTGAGCTTCGCTATTATATGTTAGGGTGTTGACCTATTTTTATTGATTTTAAGGGCGGGGGGCTTCTCTGTGCCTTGTGGACTTGAATGCCTGCTTCCTTCATGAGATTAGGGAAGTTCTTAGCTCTAATTTGTTCAAATACACCTTCTACCCTTCTGTCTCTCTCTTCCTCTTCTGAGACCCCTATTATTCAAATATTATTTTGCTTTATGGTATTGTTGATTTCTTCAAGTCTCCCTCTTTGATCCAATAGTGTTTTTTCCCTCTTTTTTCAGCTTCCTTATTTTCCATCATTTTGTCATCTATATCACTGACTTTCTCTTCTGCCTCATTTATCCCAGCAGTTAGAGCCTCCATTTTTTATTGTATTTCAGTATTCTCTGTAAAAAAAATATATATATATAATATATATTATAAATATATATTATAAATATATATTATAAATATATAATAAATAAATATAACTATATATTATAACTATATATATTTTATATATATTATATATATAAAAAATATATATTTTAAAGAAAATGGAAGCCTGCTTTTATTGATGCACACATCGATGGACCTGTGATTGGAAAGGGCAGTGATGTTAACATGATACTTGTAGTTAACGCAACAGAAACATGAGGGCAGGAGATGGCTTTGCAGGGACACGATGCCTTCATAAGTTAGGGAAATGGACTGCTAGCTGGCTGCCCTCTCATTTCGTGTTCTTCACAAACTCCTCTTCCTTCCTGATGGAGGCCTTCAGCTCCAGGATGGCTTCTGCTATCATCTTCTCTTCAAAATGGGAGATCTTGCCAATGCCTGGATTCTTCTCGATGTCCTTTTTCCCCAGCAGTAACGGTGTGGAGAAATAGGCACAGTCTGCTTCCTGGGATTTAACAAAGGAACATTCGACATCTCCTTCTTTCCCATCCATTGCATCCACAAGGGAGAAGACAAACCGGGCTCCAGCATATGCCATGGACAGGGTGGCAGAGCCTGCTCCAGCTTTGGCCTTCACCACCTCCGTGCCGGCCTCCTGAATCCGCCCAGTGACGGCTGTCAGCGGATCCTGGGGAAGGTCCACCTTGGGAGTGCACTGAGAGATCAGGGGGATGATGGTCTTCCCGGCATGACCGCCAATGACAGGAACATTGACTCGCGCGGGATCCAAACCCTTTAGTTCTGCAATGAAAGTGTTGGCCCTGACAATGTCCAGGGTCGTGACCCCGAAGATTTTTAATTTATTTTTTATTGGTGTTCAATTTACTAACATACAGAATAACCCCCAGTGCCCGTCACCCATTCACTCCCACCCCCCGCCCTCCTCCCCTTCCACCACCCCTAGTTCGTTTCCCAGAGTTAGGAGTCTTTACGTTCTGTCTCCCTTTCTGATATTTCCCACACATTTCTTCTCCCTTCCTTTATATTCCCTTTCACTATTATTTATATTCCCCAAATGAATGAGAACATATAATGTTTGTCCTTCTCCGACTGACTTACTTCACTCAGCATAATACCCTCCAGTTCCATCCACGTTGAAGCAAATGGTGGGTATTTGTCATTTCTAATAGCTGAGTAATATTCCATTGTATACATAGACCACATCTTCTTTATCCATTCATCTTTCGATGGACACCGAGGCTCCTTCCACAGCTTGGCTATTGTGGACATTGCTGCTAGAAACATCGGGGTGCAGGTGTCCCTGCGTTTCATTGCATCTGTATCTTTGGGGTAAATCCCCAACAGTGCAATTGCTGGGTCGTAGGGCAGGTCTATTTTTAACTGTTTGAGGAACCTCCACACAGTTTTCCAGAGTGGCTGCACCAGTTCACATTCCCAGAAGACCCCGAAGATTTTATTGGGGTCGTAAGCTCCGTGTTTCTTGAAAACCTCCGTTGCAATTGGGATGGTGGATTTGACCGGATTTGAAATGACGCAGATCATGGCCTCGGGGCAATGCTGGGCGCAGGCCGCAGTCAGGGTGGCCACAATTGACGCAGTGGTGTTGAACAGGTCATCCCGTGTCATGCCGGGTTTTCTTGGGACCCCGGCTGGAATCACCACCGCATCGCAGCCTTTGAGGCAATCCGGCAGCTGCTCAGGTCCGAGGTGGCCTTTCACGGTTGCTCTGGTCTCGGCGTGGCTCGGATCTGCGGCCACTCCGGTGTATGAGCAATACCGTAGAGGGTCAGGCGGCTCCCTAAGGGGCTGTTCTTGAGAGGCCGCGCAAGGGGCCGCCCCATTCCTCCGGAAGCCCCAAGCACAGCTCCTTTAGCATTGCTCTGGGCGGGGCGGGCGAGGGCGGAGAGCACGGTTGGTTGTCTGGAGCAGAGCTATACAGAGCAATGGGCGTAGGCCGTTTGGCATCTCTGCCCTTATGGTGGGTTTCGACTTTGATGGCACGCCCAGACTCTATCAGACTGACCTCTCGGGGACATACCATGCCTGGAAGGCCAATGCCATAGGTCGGGGTGCCAAGTCAGTGCGTGAATTTCTGGAGAAGAATTATACTGATGAAGCCATTGAGACTGAGGACCTGACCATTAAGCCGGTTATCAAGGCCCTCCTGGAAGTGGTTCAGTCTGGTGGCAAAAATATTGAACTGGCTGTTATGAAGCGAGATCAACCCCTCAAGATTTTAAATCCTGAAGAAATTGAAAAATATGTTGCTGAAATTGAAAAAGAAAAAAGAAGAAAATGAAAAGAAGAAACAAAAGAAAGCATCATGATGATGGAATCTTGTAGTGATTTTTAAATTCAGATCATGGAGGATTCTCAAAAATGATATGTAGGCATTTCCATTCCATTTACTGTCCGTGTGTCCTGCAATAAATTTGTTTGTTGACCTTTTCCAAAAAAAAAATTAATTTTGGCTTGATAAGATTTTAGTTCTTTTACTTATATGGTAAGGGATTCTCTACTGTCGTCTATGCTTTTTTCAATCCCAGCTAGTATCTTTATAGTCATGTTTTGAATTCTAGTTCTGATATCTTACTTATATCCATATTGGTTAAATACCTGGCAGTGAGTATTGCCTCTTGCTCTTTCTTTTGGGGTGAGTTTCTCTGTCTTGTCATTCTGTCTAGAAAAGAATAGATGAAAGAGAGAGAGAAGACCAATTAGATCAAGTTGATTGTACCAGTTTGGCCACTTATGTACTTACTGATTTTCTGCCTGCAGGATTTGTCAATTATAAATAGAGATATGTTAGAATCTCCAACTGAAACAGTGAATTTATCCTTTACTCCTACAGTTATTTCAGGTTCTGCCTCATAAACTTGACCCCTTGTTATTAGTTGCATTTTTATGGAACTTTGGATTTTTATACCTTCTTTTTCCTTATGTAATCCCCTCTTAAGCTCTGAAAATTTTCTCTTTGACTAGTGTTACCACGGTAAATCTTTCACCATCTCCTACTTTTAGTCTACCTGTGACTTTATACTTAAAGTGCATTTTTGGTAGATAACATTCTTGTTTATTTACCCACTCTGAAAATCTCTTTTAAAAATGGTATTTAGGGGCAGCCTGAGTGGCTCAGCGGTTTAGCACCTGCCTTCAGCCCAGGGCGTGATCCTGGAGACCCAGGATCGAGTCCCACGTCTGGCTCCCTGCATGGAGCCTGCTTCTTCCTCTGCCTGTGTCTCTGCCTCTCTCTCTCTCTCTGTGTGTGTGTGTCTCTCATGAATAAATAAATAAAATCTTTTTAAAAAATGGTATTTAGGGGATCCCTGAGTGGCACAGTGGTTTAGCGCCTGCCTTTAGCCCAGGGTGCGATCCTGGAGACCCAGGATCGAGTCCCACATCAGGCTCCTGGTGCATGGAGCCTGCTTCTCCCTCTCTCTCCCTCTCTCTCTCTCTCTCTCTCTCTCTCTGTGTGTGTGACTATCATAAATAAATTTAAAAAAATGGTATTTAGACTATTGCTTTTAAAAGTAATTACTGAACCCTTGCCACTGCACTTTCAGCTGCCCTGAAACACCTTTGGTGTTTGTGAATCCTCTGAAGCACCTTCTTTGCTAGAGACCAGCACCGCCATGCCCTAGCAGCAGTTCCATAGGCCTATCTGCTAGCTTCACATGATACAGGCTGCCTCGGGGTTGTTAGTGGTCACTTAGTAGTGAGGAAGGTGCTGTGGTCACTGCCTGCCCTCCCACAGCACCCTAGGGTGGGTACACAGATAAATATGGCAAAGTGGTGGTAGCCGGCACCAAACTTGACTAGATGGGATGAGCAGGCGGGTCAGTTGCTGGAGCCCCATGACGTGGATGCCAGGCTTTCTCCTTGGCAACTTGACCTGGTGACCTTGGCCTGGCACCCAAGAGTTCAGACCACAGACTCTGAAGGTCACTGAGGTCTGCCCAAAGAGCAGGAAGCAATGGATGGACAGAACGTGGAGGGCATTGCTGAAGTTTTCTGATGTTTCATTTGTATGGAGAAATTCTGGGATGCATGCCTATGTTCTCATTGCTCTAAGCTTTGTTGTTTCAGCTGTATCAGACACATTCGGACAGAGCAGAGGGCTCAATGTCCTCATTGCCAGGCTGCACTCCAGATAGGAGAACTAGCAAACTGTCGTTGGGCAGAAGAAGTAATACAGCAGCTTGATACTCTTCAACTCTGCAGTCTCACCCAACATAAAGAAAATGAAAAGGACAAATGTGAAAATCATCATTAAAAATTTAGTGTATTTTGCTGGAATTGTAAGAAATGTGTTTGTCATCCACATGCATTTGGGGAGGAATGCATGGTGGACTTAACCTTTAAACCTTTTGCAGAAATTTATGAATAGCATTTTACTAAAGTAAATGAAGAGGTAGGCAAAATACTTCATTGCCATCTCATGGAACTGATCAGCTTAGTTCAAGAAGTAGAACAAAATGTAGAAGCTGTTCAAAAGCCAAAAGATGAGTGTGTTTGAGAAATTAAGAATGCAGTGTAGATGATGATTGCATGGTTAAACACACAGCTGAAGAATAAGCTCCTAACACTAATGGGTCAGAAGACATCTTTAACACAAGAAACAGAGCTCTTAGAATCCTTACTTCAGGAGGTAGAGCACCAGCTGAGGTCTTGAGTAAAAGTGAGTTGATATCTAAAAACTCAGAGATCCTCATGATGTTTCTGCAAGATTATTGAAAACCCATGACATCCTTTGTTACCACTCTTGTTCCACCAGACTTTGGCAGGTGCTGGCTCATATCTCAGGTCATTTGAAATAAAATCTTTGTAGATGGATTAATCTGCTTGGACTGACATAACAGAATACCAAAGACTGAGTGGTTTCCACTATAGAAGTTTATTCCCTCACAGTTCTGGAGGCAGGAAATCCAAGATCAAGGGTCTAGGAAATTTGATTTCTGATGAGGCCTCTTGTTGGATTGCAGACAGCCACCTTCTCCCTGCATCCTCCCAAGACCTTTTCTTTCAAGCACAGAGTTCAGTGTCTGGTGTCTTTTCCTCTTCTAATGGCATGAGCTTTATTGAGTTAGGCTCCGTCCCATCCCTACCATCTCAGTTTATTACTGCCCTAAAGGTCCTATCTCCAAACACATTGGCGTTAGGGCCTCAATATATGAATTTTGGGAGATACAATTCAGTCCATAACATTTGTATTTTGTTCTTTTTAAATATCCTTATTTGGGGCAGCCACAGTGGCCTAGCAGTTTAGTGCTGCCTTCAGCCGAGGGCCTGATCCTGCAGTCCCGGGATCAAGTCCCATGTCGGGCTCCCTGCATGGAGCCTGCTTCTCCCTCTGCCTGTGTCTCTGCCTCTCTCTCTCTGTATGTCTTTAATGAATAAATAAATAAATAATCTTAAATAAAAATAAAAATATATCCTTATTTGATTCCTAAGATGAGAGATTAAACCACTGTGTCAGATAAAAATATATTGGTATGACAGATTTTAGTCCAACTTATAATTTAAAGATGGCTTATGGAATATTGCCAAGTCTTTCTCGTATGTTGAGAGCTGTGGTACTTTTAGGAAATAGCCTTTGTTTTAAAAAATATTTATGTGTTTAACTGCCCTTTCTTTTTTCTTTAATATGTGATGCCCTCTGATGGCCACAGGGCATTGATGGTACTAAACAGTGTAGTGCAAGCCAGGGTTCTTCAACCTTGACACTGTTGATCAGGATAATTCTTTGTGGCAAGGAGGGAGCATTGTTGTTTATTGTAGGATGTTTCGCAGTATTCCAGTAGCACCTTTCCCTTTACAGTTGTGACAAAAGTATTTCCAGACATTTGCCAAATGCTCCCTGGGAGCAAAACTGCCCATGCTTTAGAATCACTGGTGTAACTGGACCACTCACAGTTCTATAAACAGAAGAGAAAATTCTCTTGACAATCAGAACTCAGATAGTTCTCATTGACCAATAAGTCTTCATTTCTCTAAATAAACAAACCAGGTATAATATTCCTATTTTAATAAAGCACTGAAAATTATTAAGAAGACTTGATATTTGTTATCTTTAGATAAATTTGGGTGAACTAAGACTGTTCACCAATATCCTAAGGCTGCCTCTTTGATAATATGGTCAGTCATTTCAGTTTTAAAGAATACTTTTTCTGAACCTCCATCACCAGGGAATGAAATATAAGTTTTGACATAAATACCAGATATTTATGTCAAAATGTTATAAACATTTTTCATTTGAAACTCTGGTGCATGGATCAGAACCGGCTGGAGTGTTTGTCCAAAATACAAGTTCCCAGGCCTCTTCCCTGATCATCTTTGGTGGGGGCGTCCAGAAGATGAATCTTGGGCATCCTGAGTAATCTGAACTAAAGTTTGGGGACTGTAAATAGAGATAAACTCCTATGCTGGTACTGCTTGCTCATTAGGCAGGTACCTCTACATTAGACTTCTTATCAGTCTTTCTTACATCCAGTGATTGTTTTGCTTTCTAACTACCCAAGTGACTCAGAACCCCAACAGTCCCTTCCTTTTCATTACCTCTTTTGTTGGGTATAAATGGAAGGGACTGAAATTGGGAAGGCAAGAGAGCAAGGGAGGAAGGCAGGAGGAACATCAATAAAGAGGAAACTACCAAAAAATTAACAAAAAAGTATGACAATTAAGGACCTTTCCATGGATAAAGTTCACCTTAAGACCCTCTCTCTCTCCCCAGTAATGCTTATTACTGCCTTCCAGAAATTTTGGCTTGTAACTTAACTGTAATTTTTAAAGAAACTCAGGTTATAGATGGCAGAGAGATCCAATTAAGAAAAGCCAACATTTATTGACATTAAGTTACAGATCAAATTTTAGTTGTGTGAAAGCAGTGGTGAATGTTCCTAAGCTTTGTGGATCATGAGACTGGATTGCCTTAAGTTACATTTTGAAGAATAAAAAGTCACTGAACAACAAAAACAGCAAAGTAATTATTGATATAATTAGATTGATATCTACCTTCTATGCTACAGTTTTCTATTAGTTGCCCTTGTTTTTCATTTATATTTTATCTTCCATTCTTTTTCTGTCTTTTCTGTTTTGAATTCAACATTTTATAGGATTCAATTTTTACTTTTCTATCAGTAAATCAACTATACTTAGAAATTTTTATGGGTACTTTGTAACAGAGTATTCCCAATCTCTCACTTTCATGACTTATATTTCTGTAATTCATTTTTCTTACCTATAAGCTATAATCACCAAATACAATGTTGCCATTATTTTGATCAAACTATTATTTCTTACATCAATTAAGAATAAGAAAAATAAAAGATTTTTTTACCTTCCTTTATTCCTTCTCTTTTACTCTTTTTTCTTTATGTATGTATGAGTTTCTAATCTATATCAGCCTTAATTGAAGCATTTCTTGCAGAGCAGATCTATTCGTGAAAAATTTTTTGAAAGTTTGTTTGAGAAAGCTTTTATTTCTCCTTCTCTTTTGAATAATAATTTTAATGGATATACATTCAAGGTGGATATTTGTTTTTCTTTCAATATTTTAAATATTTCACTCCATTCTCTTCTTACTTCCCTGATTTCTGAAGAGAAGTCCCATGTAATTCTCACCAATGCTCTTCTACAGATAAAATTATTATTTGTTACTTCTTTCAAGATTTTCTCTTCCCTTTCTATTTTCTGGTTTGAATATGTTAATTGTACATGCATTTTTGAAATATTTACCCTCCTTGGTATTCTCTGAAGTTTCTAGTTATAAGGTTTTGTATCTGTCATTAATTTTGGGAAATGCTGCTTCAAATATTTTTCTGTTCCTTTCTTTTTTTTCTCCTTTTGGTATTCCCGTGACATGCATGTTAAGTATTTTTTAATTGTCCCACCCTTCTTGGATATTCTGTTATAACTTTTTAATTATTTTTTCTTCTTTGATTCCAGTTTTGGAATTTTCTATTGATGTTTCCTCAAGCTCACTAATTATTTCTTTGGCTGTATACAGATGATCCCATCAAAGGAATTCATTTATTCCATACTTATTTTGATTTCTGGCATTTTAAATATATTTTTTTAGAGTTTCTATCTCTCTACTTACATTACCCATCTGTTCTTTTACATTGTCTACTTTCCCCTAGCACATCAACCATGGTTGCTTTAGACCTCTGGTCTCATAATCCCAACATCTCTGCCATCTGTCTGACCTGCACCTTGTTCTATCTCTTCAAATTATACTTTTTGTCTTTTAGTATAGTTTGTAATCCTACAGAAATGGTCCATTTATATCCATCAAGGGATGACATTTCCTGCTTGCTAGATTATACAGAGGTCTGGTCCTTGCAAGTTAATGTCAGACATTCCTCTCCTAAAGTTACATAAAAACAAAATATGGAGTTACAAAGGTTACAATAATACTAGCTTTTATACTAATATTTTAAAAAATTTATTAGTTTCTTATCATGTAGAAAATAAATAGTAGAGTTATAATTGTAACTTTAGCTTTTAAAAATGCTTATGAATTTATCTTTATTGAGATCTTTACTTCCTCATGTAGCTTTAAATTAGAATATACTGTCCTTTCAAGTCACTCTGCCAGAGACTTTTTTACTGTTATTTACAGGGGAGCTCTAGTAATAATGAATTCCCTTAGTTTTTGTTTCTTTGGGAATTACTTAATTTCTTCCTTATGTTTGAAGAACAGTTTTGCCAAATATACCATTCTTGGTTGACAGGTGTTTTGTTTTTTCTCTTATTTTTCTATTAGCACTTTAAGTATGTCAGCCAATTTGCCTGCTGATTTCCAAATTTTCTCATAAGAAAGCTGCTGATAATCTTACTTAAGATCCCTTGTATGTGACAAGGTTTTGTTTTGGTGGTTTTTTGTTTTGTTTTGTTTTTTGCTTTTTAGGTATTCTTTATTCATGAAAGACAGAGAGAGAAGCAGAGGCACAGGCAGAGAGAGAAGCAGGCTCCCTGTGGGGATCCAGATGTGGGACTTGATCCCAGGTCTCTGGGATCATGACCTAAGCCAAATGCTCAACCACTGAGCCACCCAGGCTTTCCTGTTTGTGACAAGTTACTTCTATCGCTGCTTTCTAAATTCTCTCTAAATTTAAAAGCCTAGAGATGCCTGGGTGGCTCAGTGGTTGAGCATCTGCCTTTGGCTTGGCATGATCCTGGAATCCCAGGATTGAGTCCCACATCAGGCTTTCTTCATGGAGCCTGCTTCTCCCTCTGCCTATGTCTCTGCCTCTCTGTGTGTGTGTCTTTCATGAATAAATAAATAAATAATCTTTAATTTAAAAAATATTTTAAAAATAAAATAATAAATTTAAAAGCCTTTGGCTAAAGGCTTTTAAAGTTTGATTATACTATGTAACAGTGTGAGTCTGAGTTCATCTTAAAGTTTGTGGGCTTCCAGATGCTTATATTCATGTTACTCATTGAATTTGGGAAGTTTTCAGTAATTATTTCTTCATATATTCTCTCTTCTGAAATGCAAAAGGTTGTTCTTCAAGATTAAAAAAAAAAGATACTAACAACATGAAAACACATTAAAGCATAAAATCACTGTAAAAATTAAAATATATTCAAATTCATGATACTCTAATATTTTAATGTTAGCATGTAAATTACTTTAAACCCTGGTATAATAATTAAGGGACTAAGTTTTAAAATTAACTAGGTACAAAAATGTGTTAATGGGTACACCATACAAAATGATGGAAATTGTGGCATTAGTTACACAAAATGTGGGAGGAGGAGTAATTAAAGTGTAGAATATTTGTATAAGCTCAAAGTTGGGTTGTCATCAGCTTAAGATAGACTGTTACATCTATAAAATATTTTATGTGAGCCTCGTGATAGCCACAAATAAAAAGCCTATATTAGGCACACCAAAGAGAAAGAGAAAGTAATCAAAGCATAGAAGTGATTTGATTTTTAAAAAATCAATTCACAAAGGAGAACAGAAAGAGGAAAAACAGAACAAAGAAACCATCAGAGGGACTCCTAGGTGGCTCAGGGAATGAGCATCTTCCTTCTGCTCAGGTCAGGATCCCAGGTCCTGGGATAGTGTCTCTCATGGTGCTCCTTACAGGGAGCCTGCTTCTCCCTCTGCCTATGTCTCTTCCTCTCTCTGTGTGTCTCTCATGAATAAATAAATAAAATCTTTTAAAAAACCCACCAGAAAACGAGAAAAACAAAGGCAATAGTAAATCGTTACAAATCCATAATTACTTTAAACATAAATTAATTTAATTTTTATTAAAAAACAACATCAAATGATATACTGCCTACAGTGATTTACTATACTTTTAAGGACACACTTAGGCTGAACATGGAGGAATAGGAAAGATTTTCCATGCAAATGGTAACCAAAAGGCAATAGTGTGGCTATACTTATATCAAAGAAAATATACACTTTAAGTAAAAAATTGTCAACAAAGACAGGAAGGGCACTATATAATGATAAAAGACTCAATTCATCAAGACGATATAAAAATTAGAATAGACATGCACCTGAATTCCAAACATCTAAATATATAAAGGAAATATTAACAAAATTGAAGGAGAGAAATAGAGAGCGATACAGTAGTAGGAAGGAAGCACAGAAAATTTTTTTTAGTGATGGTGAGTGGAATTTAATTAGTGGGTGAGAACTCTCAGTTTTATGCAAACTAAACTGTTTGAATTTTACAATATTTTATTTATCTAATTTACTTTATTTTTTTAAATTTGTTTTTAAAGATTTTATTTATTTATTCATAAGAAACACAGAGAGAGAGAGGCAGAGACACAGGCAGAGGGAGAAGCAGGCTCCATGCAGGGAGCCTGATGTGGGACTCGATCCTGGGTCTCCAGGATCACACCCTAGGCTGAAGGCAGCGCTAAACTGCTGAACCACCTGGGCTGCCCTACCTAATTTACTTTAAAATGAAAATTAATACTCAACTTTAAATGTAAAAGCAGAATAACATGTAAACACCATAGGTGTAAACGTCTAGAATTGCAAGTTTATCATAAAGTTTTATTTTATTATTCATTTTAAATATTTTTTACATCTATTTTATTTTGGAAAATGTGTTCACTTAAAAATGAAATACAAATAGCTGATCACTAAAGTAACATTTTAAAAAGGGCATTAGGATAAGAAATTAAAGTTTCCAGGAGTGCCTGGGTGGCTCAGTGGTTGACCATCTCCCTTCAGCTGAGGGCGTGATCCCAGGTCCTGGGATTGAGTCCCACATCAGGCTCCCTGTAGGGAGCCTGCTCCTTCTTCTGTCTATGTCTCTGCCTCTCTGTCTGTGCCTCTTATGAATAAATAAATAAATAAAATCTTAAAAAAATAAATTAAAGTGTCCAAGTCAATTGGTAGCAATATTATTACAATATTTTCTATAGAAATTAAAATTTAGAAGTAGAAAATCCAGAAGTGGTGATAGCAAATGCTCACAAAATAACTAAATGAGATATTTTTGAAAAATTCTAAATTCATCCAATGTTGTACTCTCTTCTGTGAATACAATGGCCATAATTTATTGAATCCTGTGTTTAAAAATGATTGGGGAAGGGTAAAATAGTTATCAAAAATGGTCCATATATGGAGGTCATAAGTATACTATCATGTAGGTAGTGATTTTTTTCATTAACTATTATGTTAAAATTTTCACTACTTTTTCTAACCTATTTCTCATACAGTATTTAGAAACTTAGAAAAATAGTGATTTTATTCTTTTGAACATATACATAAGATACAAAAACTAACATAATTTATAGTAATTATATGGCTTTTTTGTTTGTTTGTTTCAGATATGTAATAATTTGGGTAACTGTCATTGCTTTCCTGGCTATAGGCCTCCATATTGTGAATTCCAGATTGGTTCACCAGGGGGAAGTATTGATGATGGAAATGTTAAGAAATCTGGTGAGTAGAAATGACACTTTTAAAGTACATGCAGTTTGTTTTTTTTTGTGTGTGTGTACATGCAGTTTTATGAGATACTTAAAGGACTATAATGCTCAGTCAAATCTTTCATGATCACCTGAGTAATTAAGAGAGTTACCTTGATCTGGAGAAAAGGGAGCCCTCTTACACTGTTGGTGGGAATGTGAACTGGTGCAGCCACTCTGGAAAACTGTGTGGAAAAAAAAAACAAACTGTGTGGAGGTTCCTCAAAGAGTTAAAAATAGACCTGCCCTACTACCCAGCAATTGCACTGCTGGGGATTTACCCCAAAGATACAGATGCAGTGAAACGCCGGGACACCTGCATCCCGATGTTTATAGCAGCAATGGCCACGATAGCCAAACTGTGAAAGGAGCCTCGGTGTCCATCGAAATATGAATGGATAAAGAAGATGTGGTTTATGTATACAATGGAATATTACTCAGCCATTAGAAATGACAAATACCCACCATTTGCTTCGACGTGGATGGAACTGGAGGGTATTATGCTGAGTGAATCGGAGAAGGACAAACATTATATGGTCTCATTCATTTGGGGAATATAAAAAATAGTGAAAGGTAATAAAGGGGAAAGGAGAAAAAATAAGTGGGAAATATCAGAAAGAGAGACAGAACATGAAAGACTCCTAACTCTAGGAAACGAACTAGGGGTGGTGGAAGGGGAGGGGGTCGGGGGGTGGGGGTGACTGGGTGACGGGCACTGAGGTGGGCACTTGACCGGATGAGCACTGGGTGTTATTCTGTATGTTGGCAAATTGAACACCAATAAAAAATAAATTTATTTAAAAAAAAGAGAGAGTTACCTTGAATAGTGGCTTTAATTAAATTAGTATTACACAATATTTGTAATGAGATTTTCTCAGATACTTAGTTTTCATCAACTTAGTTTAATACATCAGAAACAGTCCTCAGGTTTTAATTAATGTCAAAGCAAGAAATAAGATGATGAACTTAATGAATAAATAATAGATGTGCTCTGACTGTTATACCAATAAACTATCCCTCTTGTCTCTCTTCTTGTGCCTCCATATTCCCTAATACACAACAATATTGAAATTAGTCCAGTTAATAACCCCACAATGACCTCTAAGTGCCCAAAGGGAAAAAAAGTCACATGTTTCTGACTTTAACTCAAAAGTTCCAAATGAGTAAGCTTAGTGAGGAAGACATATCGAAAGCCAAGACAGGCCAAAAGCTAGGCTGCTTGCACTAGTTAGCCAAGATGAGAATGCAAAGTTTTTGAAGAAAATTAAAAGTGCTAATCCAGAAATATACAAATAATAAGAAAGCAAAATAGCCTTACTGCTGAAATGGAGAAAGTTTTAGTAGTCTGGATAGATCAAACCAGCTAGAACATTCCTTTAAGCCAGGCAATGCCCAATCCAGAACAAGGCCCTAATTTTCTTCAATTCTTCAAATGCCAAGAGGTTTGAGGAAGCTGAAGAAGAAAAGTTTAAAGCTAGCAGATGTTGGTTCATGATGTTGAATAACAGAAGTTATCACCATAACATAAAAGTGCAAAGGAAAGCAGCAAGTGATGATGTAGATACTGTAGCAAGTTAGCCAGAAGATTTAGCTAAGAAAACTAATGAATGTGGCTACACTAAACAACCGATTTTCAATGTAGACAAAACAGTCTTCTATTGGAAGAAAATGCTGTCTATGAGTTTCAGAGCTAGAAAGGAAAAGTCAATGCGTGGCTTCAAAATTTCAAAGGGTGGGCTGAGTCTCTCCTATTAGAGACTTATGCAGCTGGTGATTGAGTTGAAGCCAGTGCTCACTTACCATTCTGAAAATCCAAAAAATCCTTAAGAATTATGCTGCAACTACTCTGCATGTCCTCTATAAATGGAACAGAAAAGCCTGGGTGACAGTACATCTGTTTACAGCATGGTTTACTGAATATTTTAAGCCAACTGTGGAAGCCTGCTGTTGAGAAAAATAGTTGCTTTTCAAAATATCATTGCTGATTAACAATGTGCCTGATACCCTAAGAGTTCTGATGGAGATGTACAATGAGATTAATGTTGATTTCATGCCTGCTAAAAAAAAAAAACAAAAAAAAACAAACAAAAAAAACCATTCATTCTAAAGCCCATGGATGAAGGAGTAATTTTAACTTTCAATCCTATTATTTAGGAAATCCATTTCATAAATTTATGGCAGCTATACATAGTCTATAGTGATTCCTCTGATAGAGCAAACGAAATTGAAAACCTTCTGGAAAGGATTCACCATTTTAAATGTAATTAAGAGCATTTGTGATTCACTGGAAGAGAAAATATCAACATTAACAGGAATTTGGAACAAGTTGACTCCAATCCTTACATAGATGACTTTGGTGGCTCAAGTCTGGTGGAGGAAGTAACTGCAGATGTGGTTAAATAACAAGAAAATTAGAAGTGGTACCTGAAGATGTGACTGTATTACTGCAATCTCATTATAAAACTAACTATTGAGGAGTTGCTCCTTATGGATGAGCAAAGAAAATGGTTTGCTGAAATAGAATCTACTCCTGCTCAAGGTGCTATGAAGATTGTTGAAATGACAGCATAGAATTTAGTATATTAGTTAAACTTAGTTCATAAATCAGAGTTTTAATTTTAAAAGAAGGTATACTATAGGTAAAATGCTATCAAATAGCATTACATGCTACAAAAAATCATTCATGAGAGGAAGAGCCAGCACATACACAGATAAGGCACTCTCCTGCTGCATTGCTGAAGCTCAGAGGCTTGTGTAATCAGGACATTTTTTTTTTCCTGATGTTTTTCTGAAGCTGGTAAGCATGTTCTTCCCCATGCACTCTCTAGTTGCCTTGTTAAAGTGAATGGTTGCACACAATCCACAGAGGAGACACCCTTTGATTTAACCTGGTGGGCAAGAATGCAGGCATTCCAGACCTCCATGGAACCATAAAAATCAGAAAGAGTTTTTGACAGACCACCATCAATAGGATAGTGCACAGACAGCAAACTGAAACACAACCGTAGTCTTCCTATGGAGAGGCCTATTTAGGTAGCCTGGAGTTTAGGCTTGAGGGACAGTCTTTAAGTTTCCCACAAATGTAGAGGCTAAGGAGGTACTCCCAGAAAATGTAGTCAGGGAGACACCATCCTTGTGCACACCTTTGGCTTCACTAGAGCTCAAGAACACTTCCTAGAAAATGTCTGACACCCATGCAGCCCCCAGGGGATAGCTTTAGATCTCCTGGTCTCAACACCAGCAGAGGTTATGATTATGGCCTCACAGGACTGCATATATTTATATATATTAAAAGCCGATGCCTGAGGGTCTGGCATTCAAGCAGCCTGAAACTAAGTGTTAAACGAGATTCCTCCCTTTGGATCACAACAGGTCGTGGCACACACTAAACAACAGGGGACTATTGAGAATAAACATGCAGTTTAGAAAATCAGAAAAGTTCAAGAAATAACCAAGAGTTAGAACAAGATTCGAATGAGAATAATTATCATCTACAAGGTCACTACTTCAAGACTGAGAGGTAGATATTTTGCCTAAAACACAGAAATAAACACAAACAAAATAAGGAAAAGAGAAATACATTCCAAATTAAACAAGATAAACTTTCAGAAAAATATCTTAATGATATAAAGATAATTATAAAGAGTTCAAATACTCATTAAGATGCTCACCAAATGGGAAAAGAATGGATAAATACAACGAGAACTCCAAAAAAGATAGCATAAGAAAGTAACAAACATATGTCATCAAGCTGAAGAATACAACTGAAATGAAAAATACACTACAGGATTCCACAGCAGTTTAGATTAAGCAGAACAGATTAGTGAGCTGAAAGATGTAGCAACGGACATCATGAGAGTAGTAAAATTTACTTATTTATTGTATGTTTATTATTTATTTATTTACAAGTACAGTTTTCCCCTTCATGATTTGTTGAAGAGACTACTTGGGTCTTTTGTCAAATATTACTTGATGATATATGCAGGAGTTTATTTCTGGGCACTCAATTCTGTTTCATTGGTTTACATATCTATTTTTATGCCATTACCATACTGTTTTGATTACTATAGCTTTGTAGTACAGTTTGAAACCAGAAAGTGTGACGCTTCAAGTTCTGGTCTTCTTTTTCTGGATCATTTTGGCTCTTCAGGGCCTTTTGTGACTCCATACAAACCTTAGAATTTTCTATTTCTGTGATATGCCTTTGGAACTTTGATAGGGATTCCACTAAACCTATGGATGGCTTTGAGTAGTATGGACATTTTAACAATATTAATTATTTCAATCCATGAACATGGGACACATTTCCATTTGATATCATCTTCTTCCATTTCTTTCATCAAAGTTTTGTCGTTTTCAGTGTATAGATCTTTCATCTCATTGATTAAGTTTATGCCTCAATAATTTAAATTTCTTTATGTTATTGTGAATGGAATTATATTTTTCTTCAGATATTTTATTGTATATGTATAGAAACACAACTGTTTATTGGACATTGATTTACTACTTGACAACTTCACTGAATTTGTTTGGTAGATACAATTTTTTAGTAGCGTCTTTAGTATTTTCTATATACAGGACCATATTATTATCGGTGAAGACAGTTTTTCTCCTTTCTTACTGATTTGGATATTTATATATTTATCTTATTACTGTAAATGGGAGTTCCAGTACTATGTTGAACAGAGTGACAGTTTTGTCTTATTTTTCATCTCAGGTGAAAGTCTTTCAAAATTTTAGCATTATCTGTGGACTTGTATATGGTCTTTATTATGATAAGGTATCATAATAAATTTTTTGAGAGTTTATATAATGAAAAGCTTCTGTATTTTGTCAAGTGTTTTTTGTGCATTTATTGAGATGATCATAGGATTTGTATTTTTATGTCTTTAATTTATGTGGTTTCACATTTATTGATTTATATATGTTGAATAATTCTTGCATCTCAGATAAAATCCCACTTTCTCATGATGAATTATCTTTTTAATATGCTATTAAATTTGGTTTGGTAATATTTTGTTAAGATTTTGTGCATCTATATTTATGACAGATATTTGTAATTTTTTTTTCTTGTGGTATCCTTTTCTGACTTTGGTATCAGGGTAATGCTGCTTTTGTAGGATGAGTTTGAGAGTGTCTTCTCTACAATTGTGGGAGGTGTTTGAGAAATATTGCTGTTTAAATGTTTATTAGCATTTCTTTAAATGTTTATTAGCATTCACCAGTGAAGCAATCTCGTTTGGCGATTTTCTGTTTTGGGAGTTTTTGATTACTGATTCATCTCCATACTCTTATTGGTTTGTTCAGATTTTCTATTTTTTCATGTTTCAGTCTTGATTACATGTTAATAGGGATTTATCCATTGCATCTAGGTTATCCAGTTTGTTGGCTATAATTATTGATAGTAGTCTCTCATAATTATTTGTATTTCTGTGATAGTAGTCTCTGACAATTCTTTGTATTTATATGGTATCTGGTTGTATGTCTCCTCTTTTATTTCTGATTTCATTTGATTTCTTTTTCTGTTTTCTTGAGTTAGTATAGTTAAAGACTTGGGTTTTTTTACTATTTTTTTAAAAAGTCAGGTCTTAGTTTCATTGATTTTTTTCTGTTGTTTTTCTAGCCTCTATTTCATTTACTTCTTTGATGTTGGTTATTTCCTTCTACTAACTTTGAGCTTAGTTGTTGTTTTTTTCCTTCGTTCTATGAGGTATAAAATTAGGTTATTTCCATCGTTCATTCTGTTATTAATTTCTAGTTTCACACTATTGTGATCGGAAAAGATACTTGGTACGATTAAGGAACTTTTGTGCACTACTGGTGGAAATGTAACTTGGTACACCACTGTGGGAAACAGTATGAAAGGTACTCAAAAATTTGAAAATAAGAATACCATAGAATCCAATAATTCCACTTCTGGGTATTTACCCAAAGAAAGTGAAAACAATAATTCAAAAATATGTATGCAATTTTGTTTATTTCAGCATTATTTATAATAGCCAAGATAATGAAAGCAACCTAAGTGTCCATTTATATGTATTTATATAAATATAATGGAATTTTTTTATTCAGCCATGTAAAAGAATGGAATCTTGCCTTTTGCAATGACGTAGATGGACCTACAGAGTATTATTCTAAGTGAAATAAGTCAGCCAGAGAAAGACAAATACCATATGATTTCACTCATATGTAGAATTTAAGAAACAAAACAGATGAGTAGAGAGTTGGGCAGGGGTAGAGAAAAGGAGGCAGATCAAGAAATAGTTTCTTAACTATGGAGAACAAACTGATGGTTACCAGAGGGGAGGTTGTTGGGGGATGGGTAAAATAGGTGATGGGGATTAAGGAATGCACTTGCTGAGATGAACATCAGGTATTGTATGGAAGTGCTGAATCATTATATTGTATGCCTGAAGCTAATATTATACTGTATGTCAATTAATTGGAATTTAAATAAAACTTAAAAAAAGACAAATGGATAAAGATGATTTTGCTCTTTTAAAATTTGTTAAGACTTGTTTTGTGACCTATCATTATCTACCCTGGAGAAAGTATAAATGAATATGTATTCTATTGCTTTTGGATGAGTTTCTGTATGTGTCTGTTAGGACCATTTAGTCTATGGTATGATTCAGATCAATTTCCTTATTGATTATCTGAATGATCCATTCATTGCTGAAAGAAGAGTATTGTGGTCCTGTACTATTATTGTATTGTTTTCTATTTCTCCCTTCACACCTCTTACTATTTGCTTAATATATTTAGCTGTTCTGAAGTTTGGTACATGAATAAATATTTATAATTGCTATATCTTCTTGATTAATTGATCCCTTACTATAATAACCTTCTGTTTATTGCTACTGTTTTTGGCTTAAAGTCTACTTTTCTGATTTCAGTATAGCTACTTCTGATCTCTTTTAGTTTCCATTTGCATGGAATATCTTTTGCCATCTCCCTACTTTGAATCTATATATGTCATTGAAGCTGAAGTGGGTCTCTCGTAGGCAGCAAATGGTTGAGTCTTATTTCTTAACCATTCAACCTCTCAAACCCTTTTTTTTTTTTTAAGATTTATTTATTGAGAGAATGAGTGAGCAAAAGCATACATGTGAACAGGGAGAAGGACAAAGGGAGAGGGAGAGAATCTCAAACAGATTCCCCATTGAGTGTGGAGCCTGATGTGGGATTTGATCATGACCTGAGCAGAAATAGTCAGATGCTTAACCAACTAAACCACAAATGCAGTCCCATTCTATGCTTTTTAATTGACATATCCACTAACACTAAGAGTAATTATTGATAAATAAGGACTCACTAATGTCATCTTATGGTTTCATGGCTGTTTTAAAGTTCTATTTTTCTTTTATTCCTTTTTTGATTCCTTCCTTTATAAATTGATAATTGTCTTCTCTTTACCTTTTTTGTTTCTATTTTAGATTTTTCTTTGTCATTCTTATAAGGTTTACATAAAGCATAAAACATTATAAAACATAAAGCATAAAACATAATAAAACAAATAATATATATAGGTTAACTTTGATTATATACAAAACCAATAT